>NW_027186296.1:102583887-102669659 GCF_028583685.1 Petaurus breviceps papuanus
ATCTATCTATCTATCTATCTATCTATCTATCTATCTATCTATCTATCTATCTATCTATCTATCTATATCTCTGTCTGTCTATCTACATCTATATACACAATCTCCACTTTTGTTTGTATTGTTTCTGAGCGTATCACCGCGTCTTGGTGTCACTGAGCAGTTCATTCCCATCATCTCTCCAGTCATGCTGAGGAATGTCAGGTCACTGGATCCAGATGTCTCTGGAGGAGAAAGTGAGGCTGGTGACCTTGCACAGCCCTCCCTTACTCAAATCAAAGGTAACTGTAAGTCATGCCATCATTTCCCTGATGCCATGGTTCTCTTCAAAAATGAAGGACAAACACAGCAACCTATCATCTTCTGGGCTTCAGCCCTTTAGAGGCAATAGATGCTCTTTGCTACCATATCATGAGGGATAAAAGTAAGTCTCCCTCTAACAAGTGAGTTCAGATGCTTATAGTTCTTGTCTACAAGGACTAAGCTACCTCACCCAGTGAGGCAGCCAAAAAAAAAAATCAGCAAAATTTCCAGGCTCAAATTAAGACTATTCTTTTTTTCCCTGTCTTTTTTTTTTGATACCACCTCATATTTCTTGGTACTAGATAATTAATTTGGAGTTAGAAAATTCCTTTAAACTCTATTTACATTTTCTCTGACCAAAACCTTTCCATAGGCACTGAGGGGAGAATGGGATAACAACACTTTCAAGGTCCTCTTAAATTGACATGTGAACAAAGCTAGGGACAAGAAAAAAAGACCAGTACAAAGAAGGAAGATCATAACCTCTACTCTGTCCACATGTCCATATTATTTTTTTTACCTTTATACCAAAAATAAATGGCTTTTGTGTCTTGAACTTTGTGAAGCACATATTATTTTTATAATAAGTATCTGTTGAATACGAGAAAAAACAAAAGTAAAATGATGGAACACATTCACTTTCCACTGATAACATTTTTGTTCAAATTCTTCAGGACAAACATTCTTTTCAGACCGACTTACACTCTAATTCAGAATTCAGTGTAAGGGTTATCATGACATTGTTAAGAAACTGTTAAAAAAGAAATTATCAATGGCCAAAAAATAAGGAGAAAAAGAAACAATTGCAAAAATGCTCTGTTACACTTATAATATTTCTTCCTCTTCCTTTTTATCTATATAACATTAACTCAAGAAAAAATTCTCACTGGGCAAAGGTTTCTTAATAAATTTATGGGGATTAGGGAATATCAGGAGTGATTTGGCCTTTTTGTTATGTTTTTTTCTCACCAAAATAACTTAGAAAGACACACAATTAAGACTAAAATCAGATGAATTATTCTACCACATGTGTGTGATCCTCAAAGTCAGGAGCCACTGACCCCTGGCTTATTTTTATTTAGATAGTACTATTTCCTTAAGGGTAATGTCAAATATAGAATCAGTCACAAAAATTATTGACTATGTTAACTGCAAACTAGTATCTATTGCCACACAAATATCTTTCCTGAATGGCTTTAGGAAGGTATTTTTTAAAAAGCATACCATGGTACAAGAGCTATTTGATTTTTAAAAACAGACATGTTCATTCCTTCATTTATACATACACTCCATCAGTTTTTCCAGTCTTCTCATTTTGGGTATTTTATTTTTAAAGTTTAATTGGTGCCTTTTATTTTACATCATATTCATTTATGAAAATATCTTGTTTTACCTTCCCTCCCAAATGAGCCTTATATTTCAATAGAGGAGAAAATAGTTCATTGTAACCAGTGGACACATCAATGATCCTAATAGCTCATGCAACATTATCTAGCCATGGTACCACACTTTACTAATGAAAGTAGGGAGGTGCATTTTCATCTCTGAGGGCAACATGTTCACTACAATTCCGTGGCATTCAGTTCTATTTTTGTCATTCTTTCAAGTTGTCTTGTGCTAATTTGTATGTTGTTTCCTTGTTTCTGTATCAGTTAATACTAATATTAGTTGTGTCTGCATCCCTGTAGCAGCAAGCACCCCAAGCGTCCTCAGGGTTTGCAGCTACCACAGGTTCTTGGATCTGCTTTGTTAAAGGAAAGCAACTCAAAATGGGTTAACAAGCTTACTTTAATCAGTCAGATATATATCGTTTACTTTGTTCAGGAGAAAAGGTCAGCACCCTGAACCTCAAAGTATACAGGCATAATTATCAAGACAGAAACATCAAGTAGACAGATTTCCAAACTGTCTAACCATTACATCCATACCCAGTCAACATCTGGGTTTCCACATTCTGGGTTTTTCAAAGCCGGGGGACTCTCAACAACGGCTTCCCAGAATTCAAATCAAATCACAGAACACTTCTCAAAGTGAGTCCCAAAACAAAGCTACACATCAGGGCTTATATAGCCTTCTCCTGGCTCAGAGAATGTAACAACCTTATTGACTCACTGGCCAATCAAGAAGTATCTACTGAAAAACAAGCCTCCCCCACCCCAGGCTTCAGGTGCACATTAGTCTAGGGGCAGGGAAGATCTTTAAAATTTACATTCTTATTACAATCCCTCATATTCAATATTTCATATATATTTTAGTATAAATTTGACCTTTATTTGTCTTTGGCTAACCTTTTAGTCACTTTTTTTCTCATTTAGTCAGTCTTCACCTCACAATTCTAACTTGTTTTCCAGAATGGTTAAATTAATTCATATTTACAACAGAACATTCCTTTATGTCTTTCCATAGGTCATCTAACTTTGATTAGCTTGATGGATGTGGTACGAAAAAAAGAATCATATTAATTTGTATTTCTTTTGTTAGTAATTTGGAGCAAACTGTCATGTGATTATTATTAGTTTGCAATTTTCTTTTGAGAACTGCTTGGTTCTGAATTCGTGTTAAATCTACATATCTCAGATATCAGACTTAGAGTGATTTGATGCATTCCTCCCCCCTCCCCAATGGTACTTTACCTTCTTATAGTATATCACTTTAATTTATACAAAACTTTTCTTTTTCATATAATAAAAATCTTCTATTTTACCTTTTGTAAACTATCCATCTGTCTTCTTTCTCTTAGATGGTTAAGAATTCTTCTCTTACCTAGAGTTGTGAAAGATATTTCCATGTTCCTCCAATTATTTTTCATGATGCCACTTTTTATATTTAAGCCAATTATCCATTTGGAACTTACTGTGGTATATGTTGTATAATGCATGTCTACAATTATTATTATTATTATTATTGCCAAATTACTTTCAGTTAACCTGGCATTGCTTGTCAATTAGGGAGTCCTCCAAAGAAATTTATGTCCTTGAATTATTGAACTGTATGCTTTTCATTTCAATTAATTCAAATTTTTGTTTACATAAGCTGTTTCACTAACTACACATCAGGTTTTAAAAACACTACTAAATACTTTTTTATTTCAACTAACAAAAGTCAACTCAAGGGCCTTTAAATATAAAATATAAGGGGTTAAAAAAGAAGAAAAATGAAGTTCTATAAAACTTACTATAATGAACTCTTTTCATCATCAAGGACACTGAAACCACCACTTAGACAAAAAGACCACAGTTCTGGATAGGCTTGTATGGGATATAGAATGGGCATTGAGGAAAGCAAAGACAAGGAAAGCATCTGGATTGAACCAAGTGTATATAGAGGAGATTCATGCTGGAATGGAAACAATTGTGACAACGTTGGGGATTGATATGAAATCTATCTGAAGGAATTGATACTACCAAAGGTATGTGTATAATATCATTTTCTTCCATCTTTTATTTTAACCATTGTGTGAAATTTTCCATTTCAACCATTTCTTATTAAAGAAAAATCAAATTATTAGATTCTGATTTTAAATTATCCTTCTGCCTCTTTCTACTTTATAGGTTAATAAGCTTCATCCTGTTCACATCCACAGCTATGATAATTTTGTTTATCCCTCCAATTTATCCTTTTACTTTACTTCTCTTTGCTCCAAGTCCTACCCCTCATGCCTTCCCCCCCCACCCCTGGTGTTGCTGTTATGACATGGTGTGTTTTCAATACTAGTTATCTAAATGTGATCCAATCTGGTTTTGTTTCATTACACTCTTTTAGTTTTACCCAATCCTAGACCACGAGTTTTGATCTTTTGTTTTTTTTTTCTTTCCTTGTATTTGTTCTTCACAAAATACCTTCTGAAGATGGTCTTCTTTTAATGACTAATCTCTCCTTGAATGTACCAGCCCCCTTAATCCTCTTCTACTCTTGCATTGTGCTTGCCTGATTCCATATTGAGTATTTATGGACCAAATTTGTGTGTGTGTGTGTGTGTGTGTGTGTGTGTGTGTGTGTGTGTGTGTTCATTCAACCTTCCTTTGGCCAGTTAGGATAAAAGTGCTATTCATGGGTAAACCCCCCTGCCCTTACTCCTTCCTCTATACTTAGATTGACTTCTCATCCACCTTGTTTCTTCCTCTTTCTTTGCAAGCATATTCTTTTTTTTTATCATTTTCTTTCCTTTTTGTCTCTTTCCATCATCAAAATATTACAAGACCTCTCCCAGACTCACTCTTTTATTTGCTTCCTTTATGACTCTTGACATTAGGGTTTTGAAGTCACATTATATTGTTCTCCTTATATTAGAATATAAATGTCTCATCATCATAAAATCCCTTCCAATTAATCAAATGTATTTAGCTTTCAATATTCCTCTTGATCAGTGTGTTTTCAATTCAAAATATTAACTCAACTGTGGTCTGTACATCAGGAATAATTGGAAGCATTCTACCAAAGGTTCATTTTTTTTCTTGTAAAGTTATACACAGCTTTGTCAAGTAGGCTATTCTTTCTTGGTCTTAAGTCTTTGTCTTTTCTTTTCATAAAAACATGTTACAAGTTCTCTTCTTGGTAGCAGTGGTAGCTGCCAAGTCTTTAGTGATCCTGATTGTGACTCCTTGATATTTGACTCTTTTTGGTGTTTGCCCAGACAGAGCATTTCTTCTTTTATCCTCTTCATTCTGGCTACTCTATTCACTCCCTGTGTCTTCCTCTGCCAATGGGCTGCCTTGAGCTTCTCTGGAAGTGTCCATACTTCTGACTGGTTTTGTGCAGATTGGCTGGATGAAGTTTTTTGTTGAATATTTTGGGGTGATTATTCTATCTGATGCTCTTTTAAAATCATTGCTAAAATAAAAGAAATAGGTTCTTATGTGATTTACCATGTAAACTTAACAAGAGTGGTACTCACTGTATAAGGTTGCTAAGGGAATATATTACTTGCAGTCACAGAAAGCATGTTGCATGGGCTTTTAGTGCAGGTATATCACACAAAATATTTCTTCAATAGTCATAATTTCATTAAAACATCATTAATGCCATATAATCAAAACTTAAATAATGCAGGGAAACCCTGATGTATTATCCTTCAACCAAAACTAATCTTCTAGTCTTATATTACTTGATATCATGCTTTGTAGAAATGATTGGTGGACTGTTCCTATAAGGGACAATTTATTCTATCCTCCCAATCACCTAAGTATCTTTCAATTAGTGTGAATTACTTTCAGAACTGGCAGCTGGGGGGGGGGCGGGCTGGGAGTCAGGAAGACCTGAGTTCAAATTTAGCCTCAGATACTTACTAGCTACCCTGGGCAAGTCACTTAACCCTATTTGCTTTAGTTCCTTTTCTGTAAAATGAACTGGAGAAGAACATGGTGAGCCATTCTAGTATCTTTGCCAAGAAAATTCCAAATGGGGTCATGAAAAATTAGACATAACTGAAATGATTCAACTATGACAACAACAACAAAACTTTAAGAAGAATGCAAGGTTAATAGCTCTTCCAAATACCAGACCTCTGTCATTCTAAATACATGGTATGAGTAGAGTTGAGTAGGAAATGAAACACAGGTTCTCTAACAATGATGGGCACAAGACATATGCCAGTCAAGAACAGGTAGGGATGAGCCTCCTGAAATGATGAAGTCTGATAGAATGTATTTCTTGGGCGTTGGTCTTGGAGATTGGAAGACTTGGGTTCAAACCTGACTTCAGACTCTGGCTATTTATGTGACCTTTGGCAAGTCACTTAACCTCTCCGGGTCTCAGTTTCTCTTTTTTAAAATAAAAATTTGTACCTGATTGGCAATAAGTTCCCTTTCAGTTCCAAATTTATGACCCTATGAAAAGTAAGAAAGCCTATAGAAAGGAGAAGGAAGAAGGGAGAAAAGCAGTGGCTCAAATAATAACTTTTAAGCAGAATATGTGAAAAATTAGAATAAGTTGTCAGTGTCACTTTAGGATTAATTATTTGTAGTAACCTTTCAAGAAGCAAGTGACATTTGCTTTATTATTGTAATATATATATGATAATAAAAACACTGATGCTTCTGACTCCAGAAACTAGCTTAAAAATATCAGTTTTCCCAATACAATGTTTTTAAGTGCTAATGGTCCAATGTGTATGTGCTGAAGGTCATGCAGGGGAAAACCAACCGAACAATTAAATGAAATATTAATCTCTTGGATATGAGAAAATGACTTCCCGTCACCTCTTTTGCAGAGGTGTGGAGGTGGGGCTGAAGTTCACTGGTATAGAACATTGCACATAATGTGAGATATTTTTCAATATATTGATCTGTTTTGCTGATTTTCTCCCTCTTTTCCTTTTTAAAGATCAATTCTTCATTTTAAGGGATGGCTTTTTATGAGAGAAGAGGCACAGGGGTAGAGGGAGAAATCTAAGCAATGTAAAAACAAGAGATATTAATAAAATCTATTTAAAATTTTATCTCTTGCCTTTTCTCTTCCAAATGAGAGAGTGTGATTATTTGCTTCTATGATTTTAAGTATATGTACATACTGCAAATCATGTAATGTTTCCCACTCAAAGGCAGCAATAGTCTCTTGAGATAAAAATGTTCCATCTGAGGGAAGGGAATTGTTTATTGTTATTGTTGAATATAATTATATTACATTATTATTGTAATCTCTTGTACTTGTAGAGAACTTAAGACTCCATAAATTTATTTTCCTTTGGATTTTATGGCTAGAAGGAACCTAGTCTAACTTCCACATTTTACAGATGTGGAAACTGAGGCACAGAGAAAGGGAAATGACTTGCTCAAAGTCATAGAGCTGGTTAATTTATTTTCAGTGTGAATTCACACCATTGTTCTTTTGGAATTACAAAATATCTCAGCTTTGGCAAAGTATCCATTCCCTATTCTTAGGGCAAGATACAGTCTGCATTTCTTGAGAATGTTGCCACTTCTGTTTTAAGCAGCCCCCAAAAGGGCACAGACGGTATATGGAGAAGTGTATGCACATATGCAATAAAGGAACAAAAATACCTACTGTTTGTAAAATAACCTCTGTTGCAATTCTAGCAGTAACAGCTATTATAAACAGTGATATGCTTTTTTTTTACCTCTATAAAGATGTTCAAAACAATTTCTGGAGATGTGCACTGTTTATATCTCATGTTGGGTAATAATTTATGTAATGTAATTTTTCACTTGACATTAGAAGAACCTTAATGAGTAACCTTCATGTATCTCAACATGGTGTTTGGAAACCTTGTTCTAAACTATTATTAAAGGTATTAAAGGAAGGAGACTGCTGAAATATCCCCTTCATCAGCTGAGAATTTCAGAGTTCAGAAAGATTTCAGAGGCCATCAGATCCATGGCATACCTATCAAGAATCTTCTCTAACATTCACAAGTGGTCATCTATCTATAAACTGAAGTACTTCAGAAAATAACAATGCCCTGCCTTCTGGGGCAGGCCAGTCCTCTTCTGAATAGCTGTAATTATTTGGAAGTCTTCCTTTAAATCAAGTCCAAATCTACCTTTCTAAAGTTTTCCAGGAAGGATCAAAGGAACATAGTTTTAGCATTGGAAAAGACCTTAGAGGTTGCACAACCTAAATTGTTTATTTTTTAGCTAAGGAAACTGAGGAGGAAAGATGGGAAATGAATCACTCATGGTCCCTGAGGTAGTAAGTAGAGCTGAAATCTCAAGAACCCAGGTCTTCTGATTTCAAAACCAGTGTTTTCTCCAGTGTGCCATATTACCCCAAATGCCCTTTGGGAACAAAGTAAATTCTTCTCCCCAATGTCAACTCTTGAAAATGAAGACTACTATATCTTTCCCCTGAAGTATTTTCTTCTTCAGGTTAAACATCCTTATTTTCTTCACCTTACTCTTAGAATGTATGACCTCTAGACCAGACCCTATTTTGATCTCCTTTATCTGAGTATTCTTGTTTATTGATAGCCTTCACATGTTGCACTCAGAATTGGACACAAAACTCCATGTATAATCTGGTCAGGGCAGAACACAGTGAAACTATTACTTGCCTTTTTCTGCTTTTCTTAAGGTAGCTCAAGATTTCATTATCTTCTTTGGCTTCCATATTAAATCGTTGATCAATACTGATCTTGCAATTCACTACTCATTACTCCCTCAGGATCTTTCTAATAACTTCTATCTAGCCATGTATCCTTTCTGTAATTATGAAATTAATAGTTTTTAACTTAAATGAAAGGATGGAGCACATAAGTGCAAAGCTCCAAAATCTTGACAGTTACACCCTTCCTTTGACTTTTTTTTATCAGAGCTTCCAGTCACATCCTGGCTTCTGACTGAGTTCACCCAGTGCCTTAAGAAATCCCCTCCATGTCTCTCAAAATGCCTCAAATACTGGTCTGATTCAATGTACAAACAATATTCATCATCTTTCTTGATGGTGATCACAAAGATGGTAGCTCCTGCTGCTCCTCTCTACCACCTCCTACGGTCATGGGGATAAAGAACAAGTCAGATACTTCCTGATATATTTAGAACAGTTACTTTGATGTGGAGTGTACTGCTCATTGAGAAAGAGTTAATGTGCATTCCAGCAACAGAACTCTTCAGCCCTGTAGCATTGAGCACTATCCCCAGATGCACACAGATGCCCCTCACCATTCATCCTTTCTTTTCTTTGTCTCAGTTATCTTTGGCCAGATTCACTTTACTCATAAGGTCAAATCCCTGCCTTGAAATGCAGTTTCCAAATAATCTGTGAGCACAACCAGTCTACATTTATTCTTAAGACCAAGTATCCCTATAAATAGGCAGGGAAGACAAAGAGTTTTCTGTGTTACATGATTCCTGTCAATGATTCTTGTCTCTTTGAATCACCTGGAGTTTGTGGTCCTCATCCCATGTCAATATTAGGGGAGAAAACCCTTATCCCAACCCAACAATATGCCGAAGAACCCTGTGAAAAAGTAAGGGATCCCTAAGCATTTAGTATAGTACCTTGTACATAGTAAGTGTTTAATAAATGAATAAGAAACTGAATTGAACTTTATCAAGCAATATAGGTGCTTAATAAATGGCTAGTTATCAACTGTAGGACAATGCCTTGGAAAGTCAGTAGATCTGAATTTGAACTCTGCTTCTGACATCAATAACCTGTGCAATCTTGGGCAAATCATTACCTAATCTCTCTGAGCTTCAATTTCCTCATTAACAAAATGAGGGAGTTGAACTAAATGGCCTCTACAACCCTGTCTAGATTCTAATCTATGAATCTGTGACCTGGGTTCCAGTTCCACTGGTGTTACTTATTCTTGTGACCTTGAGGTAAGTAATTTAGTTCTATGGACCTCAATGACCTTAGTCACAAAATGAAGATTTGGATTAGTTCACTTCTAAGGTGTCTAAATCCTATGATCCAAAGTTCTTTGTACACAGGAAGTTACTCAGGATTTAGACACACACATATACACCCACAACTGTATCTCTAGCTTGTATCTTCTCATTCAAAGGGCTCAGACATTAGGATCCTGGGTGGTAAAGGTACTGGAGTCCATGGGTCTATTGCAAAATATAGTTCTATCATTGCACCTGTGGCTCAAATGTAAGTTATGACATGTGAACAACCCCTGATTTCTCTCTTGCCTACAGATTATTTTTCTAAAGCCTAATGGATATTAACCATGAAAGTGAAGTCAAGAGTATGAATATAAAGCAGTCTCTAGAATTTATGCAGGGCTTTATGACCGGCAGTTTGTAGGTCTAATATGTAAGCTGATAAATGCTAATTTTTATTAGACTGACGGATCCCTACAAGAATGCACAATCTCTGCAATATACTGTCATTGTCAACAACAATTCCCTTCCCACAGATGGAACATTCTTGTTTCTGCAGACTGTTGGTGCTTCTTTGTGGGAAACATTACATGACATGT
Source organism: Petaurus breviceps papuanus (assembly GCF_028583685.1). NCBI lineage: Eukaryota > Metazoa > Chordata > Mammalia > Diprotodontia > Petauridae > Petaurus > Petaurus breviceps. The sequence goes on from NW_027186296.1 coordinate 102,594,077, forward strand.
CGTATGTAAACATGCTTGAGCAGGCAAGAGGTATGAAAATCAGCTGATTCAGTTCCGTGGTTGGTTATCCTCCCCATGACACACAGCACATGTTGGTCTGTTAACACTTATGAGCACAGGGTGTGGGGGGTGGAATGGGAACTCTTTGGCACGAGTTCCTGAAATAAGGAAAAACTAGACTTGCTCAAAGAGCCAATGCAAATTAGAAGGAAGGTGATAGACATATGCTGTGCACATGGACATTTGATGCCTTATTCTTTTCACATAAACAGGAATCCAAATGGTTTCTTCCCTTTGAGAACATGCCTTTAAGAATAGAGCTAACTATTAATACATCATGTTTGCAAACTAGAGAAAGGGACTGATATTTTGGGCTCTTTAATGTCAAATTAAATGACATTAATGGACGATCTGATTAACTGTGCAGCAATCAGCCACAAATATGTGGCTATGTGTGGGCGTGGGAAAATCAACATCTGTGTGCTTGATTCAATGGCCTTGTTTAGACAAGCTATAGCCTCACACACGAGTAACTGATGAGAAGAGCAAGAGAGGTATGAGTTAGGCAAGAGAAGTATGAGTTAGGTATCTTTTAGCTGTGATTTTAGAAATATTTTGTAATCAAGCTAATTAGAAGTATTGAATTTAATATGGAACTTGATTCGGGGGCATCATTGTGGATTCCTTGGTGAAAGGCATGTCATTTGCTCTTGTCTCCTATCTATCTTTAATGCCACTGAAAGAACAATCTTCTTTAAAATAAGCTTATTGGGGGAACCAAGTAGCACAGTGAGTAAGAGCACCAGCTCCAGTGTCGGGATGCCCTGGGGATCGAATCCCGGCTCAGACACTTAGCACCCACCCAGAAATAACTGGCCATGTAACCTTGAGCAAGTTACTTAACCCTGATTGCTTTAAAAATATAAATAAATAAAATATGCTTATTGATACCCTCCATGAATGGGTCATTTTCTGTCTCCAAACACACCTTGCTTTTTCTCACTGTTTTCACAGATTTAGCAGAGGAAGAGGCCATCTATCCCAATCTGTGTATCAAACCAAGAAATCTTTCTCCATTCCTGTTAACATGTGCATTTTCTTTAATTAAACGCCAAATCAAAAACCCTCTCTTCTGAAGTTTTCACTGAACCTCCCTGATTGTTATCAACCCTCCCTCCCTGAATCTCACATAGCACTCTGCTTTATAACCAACTGCCTAATGCACTTTAAAGTAATAGTGTGTTTATAGCTGTCTCTGATAGTGCCTTATCCCTACTCTGATAGGCTGACTCTTTTTGTATTCTCAGCATTTAGCACGTAGTAGACACTTAATATTTACTGACTGATTGATTACCTGTAAATACCAAAAGGGACAGTCCCTGCTTTATCTAAACAAAGTTTATCCCCTAGTGCCTGTCATAGGGTTTTAGATATAGGATGTACTTAATATATAGTTTTGGATGGCTTAATTGAACACATATTGCAAAGAGATGACAGCAAGTTATCCTGAAGGAGAGGTGGGATGTAGCATTTACCGAGCAAGTAAAAATGCAATCTCTACTTTGATGACCAACTCTCCTCAGATCCCAACAGAGATAGCCCCAAAACACTAAGAATAGCAGGATCCCCTAACCCCCTTGCCAGACCGTTGATCCTGCTGCTACCACCTGGAACCTTCATCCAGGGAGTCAATCTTTGTAGAAATGCTACCTGGTTAATGCTTCTCAGGTACTTCATTCCCTGCCTCCTCAGCAGCTACATTCCTGAAGTCTTGGAAAAGAAAGTTCTCATCACAAAAATCCTTGGAATTGTTAAATGCTAAACATTGGAAATACATATGTTTTTATCAATGGAAATAGCATTAAAGAAGAGGCATTGCCATATACTTTGGGGTGCTGCTGAAATCCAAAAATCATAGGTTTTCTGTACCTGATTTGTGGTCAAAAGCCCCATATGAGTTATCTTCCCAGACTACCTTAAAAAATGATGTTTCTTATTTTGCTACTTAGTACAATGCTTTGCAATATAAGTGCTTAAGAAATTATTTTTCATTCATTCATTCAGCACTGACAACTAATCCAGATTGATGGGCCGTCATCGGACACTTAGTCTACAAAGATACTATGGACAGTGTTGGTCAGGTTTTCCTTTCCTGGTTGGAATAATTTAGAATCAGAAATGTTCTTCCTTAATTCATCTCAGGAGAATACGGGACTTCTAAATTATCTTAGCTGGAGGTAAGTCCTCATGTAAGAAAGAATGGCTGTGGTTCTTTCATCTCCCATTCTTGAGACCCACAGTAAAGGAAGGACATTAATCATCTGAATAATATCCAGAGAAGGAAATCTGGAATGGTGAAGGGTCACAAATTCACTACATATGAGAATTAAAGGAGCTGTGGGTGTTAACTTGATTTAGAAAAAAGAATTGATATGGAGGTGGGCGACTGAGGGATGGGGGAGATAAATGCAAGATCACTTTTCCTCATAGGATAGTTTCTTATTGGTAATATGTTGTTATTTATTCTAGTCTACCATGTAATTCTCTATTTCCTACTGGGTGACATTTTAGAGCCTGGTATTCCATGACTCCGTTATACAGAATCACCAGGAGAATATTGATATTAAAATTTGGGGATGTTATTTTACAGAGAGATGATTGAAGTAAATTAAATCACTCAGCCATCACCTGCCTGTACTGAACACCTCTTCTACCTGAACACTGTACAAAAGACCCTGCAGGATGTTCAAAAATACCTTCTGTTTGTATATGTCTTTCTATTTTGTGTTTAACTTTATAATAATCAGGCTGTTTAGAAATATAATGTTTGTGGTTACAGCTTTTATTTTAACCTATGTGTAGAAGTTATCTTCTTGGGTGAGAGCCTTTATCACTCTTACTATCCCTAAACATGCTCTCAAATGCTAGAGGTGACCCTGGACTAGAATACCACCAGAACGTAAGCTCTAATAGGTCCTACCAATATGAAAAGGTCTTAGATATGGTTCTAGGTATAAACTGTGGTACAAGGATCATATTAACTCTTCAGATCATATCAAGTCAATCCAACAAGCAACCACTGTGCTAATCACAGGAGATACAGAGAAACACACAAAAAAGAGAGAGGTAACAATCTAATGGGAGATATAGTATGCAAACAACTATGAACAAACAAGATATACATAGGATAAATTAGAGATAATCAAGTGTGGGGAAGGCCTTATCATTAAGGGGGACTGGGAAAGAGAGTGGAGGGTAATGTTTTAGCTGAGACTTGAGGGAATCCAGGAAAGCCAGAAGATGGAGATGAGGAAGGAAACAATTCCTAACTTTTGGGATGAATGAAAATATCCAAGGTTGGGAGATGGAGTGTCTTGTTTGAGGAACAGCAAAGAAGAGACTTTCACTGGATTATGCATTACACTATGTGGGATAAAGTGGAAAGAAGGCTAGAAAGGTAGGAGGGGATCCTATTTTGAATTGCCACACAGAAAACTCAATATTTGAATCTGGAGGTGATAGGGACTCACTAAAACTTACTGAATGAAGGAGTGATATGGTCAGATTTATGTTTTAGGAAGATCAGTTTAGACAGAAGAGTGGAGGATGAGCTACAGTGGGGAGAGACTTGAGGCAGGAGGACCAACCAACAACCAGTCTTTCCAATTGTCCAGGGGTGAGATGATGAGGGTCTGCATCTAGGTGTGCTGGTATCTTAGGAGAGAAGGGGATATATATGAGAAAGGTCATAAAGGTAAAATTGTTAGCATCCTTAACACTAAGAGATAAGTCTGGAGTGGGAGGATATGAGCTCTGTTTTGGATATGTTCAATTTAAGATGTCTATGGGTCATCCTATTTGAAATGTCTGATAGTTGGAAATGTGAGTCTGAAGGTTTAGGAGAAGTTAAGGCTAAATCAATCTGGGAGTTATCTGCACAGTGATGATAATTGAATCAAAGGAGCTTATGATCACCTAGAAAAATAATGCAGATGGAGAAGAGGTTCCAGGACAGAGCCTTGTGGTCACATTCAATGTTAGGGTGTCTGACATAGAGAAGAATCCAGACAAAGAGACTGAAAAGGTGTGGACAGACAGGTAGGAGGAATACTGGGAAGGGCAGAATTGTGAAAACCTAAAAAGAAGAGAGACTCAAAGAGAAAAGGGTGATCAGTTGTATAAAGGGCAGAGAAGTCAAGAAGGATTAGATATAAGAAAAAGTCATTCAATGTGACTTTTTTGGATGAGGAAGTCAGAGGCCAGATTATAAGGAATGAAGAAGAGGGTTATAGGAAAGGAAGTGGAAGCACCAATTGTAGATAGCCTTTTCAAGGAATCTAGCCACAAAAATGAGGAGAAATGTTACTTTTTCCCTCTCCTATACTCATCTCAGACGAAGTGTCATCCTTTCTCCTTGCTAAGGCCAACCCTATAATGCATCATTGATCCACCTGTCACTGCCATCATCACTTCTCTTCAATCTCTCCTTATCTAGTAGCGCCTCCCCTGCTGCCTACAATATGGTCCTATCTTATTGGGGGTACAAGTGGTATTCAGGATGATGAGCATATCTGGTGTGAGGGCTTGCTAAGCCACTTTCAGGGCTGCTTTCCTTCTTCGGAGTCCACCTGATTTACCTGTGGCTCCAAGAAGCTGTAGCATGTAGAGCAGTCACACCCTGTGTGACTGTCTTGGCAAATGGCAAAACCAGGTTGAGGGTAAGCAATGGGCCTCAGATCCATCGGAGAGTTCTGGGTATGTCTCCTCCAAGCATGTGAAGGCTTTCTCCAGCAGAATGACTGGATGAGAACCATTTGTTCCAACAGCCATGAAGGTGGCTGAAGCAGGCTCTGTGGAGAGCTTAGAGCTTGGTCAGACATCCAAGATGCTAAGGTCATCCTCTGTATCCCAGGCCATCGCCAGTCACCCTGACTTCTTCCCTGCCACTGGACACAATGATTCTGGAAGAGACAGAGGCTGATGATTTTGTGCAAATCTTCTTCCTCCCTCTAATCCAATTCATGCACTAGTGAAGACATCACCCCATGATGCCATTGGTCCTTTTTGAAAATGGGACAAACAACAACATATCTTACTCATCCTTAAAAACACACACATACACACACACACACACACACACACTTAATTCAACCATCCCCTCCAGCCATCAGCGCATATTTTTCTCCCTTTCTCTGTCAGATTGTTGGAAAAGTCATATGTATTCAGTGCCTCTATTTCTTTTTCTCTCACGTGTCCCCAAAACTTTATAATGTGGTTTCTGATCTTATCATTCAACTGAAACTAACCATTCCAAAGTTACTAATGACAAACTAGGTGGTGCAGTGGATAGATCACCAGGCCTGGAGTCAGAAAGACTTGAGTTCAAATTGTACCTCAGATACTTATTAGCCATGTGTCCTTGGGCAAGTTACTTAACACCTGTTTGCCTCAGTTTCCTTATCTGTAAAATGGGGGTTAGGATAACACCTACCTTCCAAAGTTATTGTGAGGATCAAGTGATATAATAGTTATAAAGTGCTTAACATAGTGCCTGGTGCATAGTAAATGATGTATAAATGTTAACTATTATTATCTTTTGGGGCAGCTAGGTGACACAGTGAGTGGTGACCCACCTGGAGTCAGGAGGACTAGAGTTCAGATCTGACCTGAGACACCTACTACCTGTGTGACCCTGTGCAAGTCAACTAACCCTTTTTGCCTCAGTTTCCTCATCTGTAAAATGAGCTGGAAAAGGAAATGGCAAACCACTCCAGTATCTTTGCCAAGAAGAGTCAGACACAATGGAGAAAATTGCTAAACAAAAATCATTATCTCTTAGTTACCAAACTGAGGGACATTTCTCAACCCTCATCTTTTAAACTTCTCTGCAGTACTTGACACTATTGGTCACCCTCTTCTGCAGGATATTCTCTCGTCTCTAGGTCTTTATGACACTGTTCTCTTCTGGCGTTCCTCGCACCTTTCTGACCACTCCTTCTAGTCACCTTTGCTGGTTTTTATCCTTGTCATGTTCAGTAACCGCGGGTGTCATCCAAGGATCTCTTCTGTCCTTTGTTTTTCCTATTTCATGATCTCATCAGCTCACATCCGTTAGATTATCACCGCTAAATCCTTATATGTAGGACTCCTTTCTTTTAAGCTATCTATCTCTATATCTATGTATTTATGATTTTTTTTCTTTCTAAACCCATTTTTTTCTTCAGGAAAAATACATTTTATATACACTCATATATGTACAATATACACACATATATGTATAAATGAGATAGATAATACCTACCTTTCTAGATATGATAGATAATAGATGAAAGATAAATAGATGATATGATATACAGTAGATATGACAGGTAGATAATAGATATGGTAACTAATAGATATATAACAGAGATCTGATTGATAACTACATATGACAAATAATAGAGAGATGGCTGGATGATAAGCAGATGATTACATAAGTAGATTATAGATATATGTATTGGCAGATAGATGGATAAATGGATAGAATGATGATAGATAGATTGACAAACCTATTATTGAGCATGGGGTAGAGATTTGGATCTGCCATTTCCTGGATATAAGGAAGCTTTCCAAATCCACTGACTACTTTATGCCACCCTCTTTTTATAAAAAATTGTACAGGACACCAAGAGGGGAAATGACTTACCCTTGATAGTTTTTTTTTTTTTTTGGTGTGTGTGTGTGTGTGTGTGTGTTTGTGTGTGTCCAATTAATAACTAGACCCTAAATCTCCCAGTCTCTATCTTTTGGGGCATACTATACCATGAAGCTTCTTTGTGATTAATATTATTACTGTGGAATTAATCACACTGAAAATTTCTTGGGAAATAGGAACTTAATCACACAAAGCTATGGCATCCATGATGTTTTCTGGTCTTTATATTGGAGAATCTGTACGCCGGCTTTAAAATTCTTATTAATAAATATTAGTGAGTCACATGGTAATGTATAACAAAATTTATCAGGCACAGAATGACAGATGTAGAAACCCCGAAACATGAAGGGATTTTGTTCAACTAAGATATGGGTGCTGAGGCAAATATTTTAAAAATAAAGCTGGCCATGATTTAATAATAAGCATATTCTTTTTAGTCAGCATTGAACTCATCTCTTAGTTTCTGGAAATTCTGAAATGTAACAAAATGCAAAGGTCTGGATTTGAAACAAAAAGTATGGCTAGTTGATAGTATAGTCAATTCATGAAGACCAGGGTTCAGATCTTGTTTCAAATACTTATGTGTTATATGGTCCTGGAGTAGTCACAACATTGAGTAAAATCTAGGTGACTAAATTCATTAAGAGAGGAAGAGGAGCAGATCTATTTTAGAAAAAATTCTATAATCCCTGAAACAGAAAAGTTTTAAGTTCAAAAAAGCGGAACAAGTACTTTGATTTGGGCTCACAGAACCTGGATTAAAATCTTACCTCTGCCGCTTACTACATACATGCTTTTGGGGAAGTCACTTCATCTGTTGCCCTGGTTTTTCATCTATAGAAATGAATGAGTTGGATAGAAAACTTTCAGAGTCCCTCTTAGTTCTCCATCCATGATCCCTTAGCCTTTCTGAGTATCAATTTTCTGGTCTAAAGAATGGAGGAAAGGGTGATAATCACCCATATTTACAAAGCTGTTATGAAGGTCAAATAACAGTCAGTGGCCCGGGATGCAGTGGATGATCTTGTCTTAGTTGTCTAACCAAGTTCTACATGCCTTAGCCCCATCCATGGCCATTGGAACAAATGTGTCTCATTTTCCCATTCTGTTGGGGAAAGTCTTTGTGTGCTTGGGAAAGACATTACCCTGATTCACTGACAGGTTTAAGGCCTCTTGGTTACCCTCGACCTGGTTTAACTGTCTGCTGAGGTGGTTTTACGAGGGTGTGGCCACTGAGCATGCTATAGCTTCTTGAAGCCAATTGTCTTGACCTTTGCCTTTCCACTGATTTTTGATGAGTCTGGAAGAGAGAGTGAGGCTGACAACTTTGTGCAATTCTGCCTCACTTAAATCCAATTCACACACAAGTCAAGACATCACCCTCTGATGTCATTGGTCCTCTTTGAAAACAAAGGATGAACAAGATGAAATGAGACAATTCATATGGCTAACTATTATTATTAAGCTATATTTTATTAAACATTCAAAAAAGTCTCTTATTCATCAACATACCCATGCTCAATTTTTCAACTGAAAGACTGCTTAACATATGATAGATACTTAATTCACTTTGTTGAAAAGAATGGAATTGAGGAGATGAAAAGAATGCATATGTTTTATTATTTGTTTCTTTCTACTTAAAAGAACAAATAACCCAAGAAACAAATTTCAAGGCTGGAGATGCCAAACACAATTGTGTACTGTAGATGTTTCTCCTTTCTTGACTCTGACACTTTGTATAAGTCTGTCTCCTACATTGGGGATATTTCCTCCTTTTCATCCTTCAAATTCTTTCTAAGGAAATTGTGAATGAAAAAAGTTATCACTTGGTGGCTAATCTTCTGGAGTTAAGCCTTTGTGAGCTTAGAACATGGATCATAGATTTAGATTTGGAGAAGACCCTGGAAACCATTGATTCCAACCCCCCTCATTTTTTATGGATGAAGACAGTGAGTGACAGAGAGGTTGATTTGTCCAGGATCACTTAGCTCTTTCTACTACATTTCGGTAAAGCTGGTTCTTGGATAATGGACATCTAGACATGAACTATTGCAGGACCATATTCAAAGCCTTTCTATCTTGGTCTATAGAAGACTTGTGAAGACTACTTCCATGAGAAAAAAATGGATGAGAACAGTTTGTTTCAAAGGCATAAAAGTGGCTGAAGGAGGTGTTGTGGAGCTCGTAGAGCTTGGCCAAATATCTAAGATGACAAGATCATTCATTGCATCCTGGGTTATTGCCTGTCATCTTGACTTTTTCTCACCATTGCAATTCAATGTTTATGGAAGAGAGAGTGAGTCTGAGTGTACTACTCTGCTTCACTCTAATCCAATTCTTGCACAAGGCAAGATATCACCCCATGATGTTATTTGTTCTCTTTGAAAACAAAGAAAAACAACATCTTGGTAGAAACCAACAGAGCATGCCTCTTTCTGGTCACAGCCTTTATAGAACACACAGTTATTTCTAAAGCACTACAGAACATGAATAATTATAATGATCCAGAAAGTGGAAATAGAGCTGTCCTTGAAGCTAGAAAGACCAGAGTTCAAGTCAGGCAGTAATCTGATACAGGCCTGGTCAAGAGGTTTCAAACTCAAATAAAAATAAATTAATGCAGGCTGCATATCAATTTGGAAATTGAGAAATTCATATTATATGTGTCGTATTGTATTTTCATTTAGTTTTGTTAAACATTTTCAAATTTCATTTTAATCTTATTTTGTTGCATTTGAGAGTTTTGTTACTTTCCCACAAGCCTCTAGTTTGACATCTCTCTTCTAGGCAACTCTCTAAGACTTTTTGTTGCAGAGAAGGTGTGGCCTGCAGTAGTAGAGTTTTCTAATGAAACCACAGGTATAGGCCCTATCTCTGTCACATTTATATAGCATTTTATAGCTTTATCATTTCTATTTTACAGATGAGTGTTGAAATATTGTAGATGAGGAAATTGTATTTCAGAGGTAAGTGACTTGCCTTTGTTTTTTCCTGTTATTTTTTTTAGTCATACAAAACATATTTCCATGATAGTCATATTGCAAAAGAAAACAGAAAAAAACAAGAAAAATAATGAAAATTTAGAAAAGTATGTTTCAATCTGCATTCAGGATTCATCAGTTCTCTCTGGAGGTGGATAGTATTTTTCATCATAGATCCTTTGGATGTTGGGTCTTGGATCATTGTCTTGATCCTTGTTAAGACTTGTTAAGTCTTTCATAGTTGATCATCCTTATGATGTTTCTCTTACTGTGTACAATCTAGTTCTGCTTGTTTCACTTTGCATCATATACATCTTCCTAGGTCTTTCTGAAACCATCCTTCCTCATCATTTCTTACAGAACAATAATCTTTTGTAATTGTGCCTTGTAATTTAATTTGCAATCTGGTACTGCTAGGCGACCTTCCTTCACATTTTTTTTTCTTTGAATTCCTTGACATTTGACCTACTGGTTTTTCCAGGAGAGTTTTATTAGTTTTTCTATCTTTGTAAAATAATTATTTGGTGGCTTTATTGGCATGGCAGTGAATAAATTTAGACAGAATTGTCATTTTTAGTATATTGGTTCATTCCACCCATGAACAATTAATATTTCTTCAGTTGCTTAGATCTATGTCTTTATTTTTTTGAAAGGTATTTTGTGATTGTGTTTGTATATTCCTTTGGTTTGTCTTGTATTTTATATTGTCTGCAGTTATTTCAAATGGAATTATATCACTTTCTCTTCCTACTGGGTTTTATTGGTAGTGTATAGATATGTTCGTGATTTGTGTGTGTGTGTGTGTGTGTGTGTGTGTTTAATATCCTGTAGCTTTGCTGAAGTTTTTAATTGTTTAAACTAGTTTTTTCCAGTTGATTCTCTAAATATAGCATTATATCATCTGCAAAGAATGATAGTTTTGTTTCCTCATTGCCTATTTTTTCCATCAATTTATTTTTTCTCGTCATTGCTATAGCTCGCATTTCTAGTACAATATTGAATAATAGTGGTGATAATGGGCATCCTTACTTCAACTCCGATCTTATCAGAAACGCTTTAAGTTTATCCCCATTATAGATAATGTTTGCTCTTGATTTTAGATACATACTACTTATTATATTAAGAAGGGGTCCATTGATTTCTATCCTTTCTAGTGTTTTTAATAGATATTGGCACTGTATTTTGTCAAAAGCATTTTCTGCATCTATTGATAAAATTATAAGATATTTGTTGTTTTTGTTATTGACATGGTCAGTTATACTGATAATATTCCTAATATTGAACCAGCCCTGCATTCCTTGTATAAATCACACTTGGTCTTAGTTTATGATCTTTGTGATATATTTCTATAGTCCCTTTGCTAGTATTTCATTTACTTTTTTGCATAGATATTTATCTAGGAAATTGGCCTATCATCTTCTTTCTCTGGTTTAGGCAACAAAAACATATTTGTATCATAAAAGGAATTGGGAATGCACTCTTTTGTCTATTTTTCAAGTAGTTCATATAATATTGGGATTAATTACTCCTTAAGTGTGTGGTGGAATATACTTGTAAATCCAGATGATCCTGGGGAATTTTTCTTAGGGACCTCATTGACGGTTTGTTCAATTTCTTTTTTTCTAAAATAAGATTATTTATATATTCTATTTTCTTATCCATTATTCTGGGCAGTTTATATTTCTGTAAACAATCATCTATTTCACTTAGATTGTTAATTTTACTGGCATACAATTGTGTAAAATAACTTTTAATAATTAATTTGATTTTGTCTTCATTATTGATAGATTCACCCTTTTCATTTTTGATACTGGTCATTTGCATTTCTTCTTTTCTTGTCTTAATCAAATTAACCAACACCTTTTCCCCCCCTTTTTTTGGAGAGAGGAAGGCTGGGCAATTAGAGTTAAGTGACTTGCCCAAGGTCACATGGCTAGTAAGTGTTAAGTGTCTGAGGCTGGATTTTAACTCAGGTCCTCTTGACTCCAGAGCCAGTGCCCTATTCACTGTGCCACCTAGCTGCCCCTAACCAATGATTTATCTTAGATTTCCCCCCATAAAACAGGTCCTAATTTTATTTAATTTGTTTTTTTGCCTACTTTCAACAATATTAATCTCTCTGATTTTCAGGATTTTTATTTGGTGTTTAATTGCAGATTTAAAATTTCTTCTTTTTCTAGTTTTTTTTAAGTTGCATTCCCAATCCACTGGTCTATTCTTTCTTTTTTTAAATTGATTTACACCTTTAGAGATATAAATTTTCTGCAAAGTACTGCTTTGACTACATTTCACCAAATGTGGAATGTTGACTTGTCATTCTCTTTAATGAAATGATATATTGTTTCTATGATATGTTCTTCAACTCACTCAATCTTTAGGATTAGAGTATTTAGTTTCCAATTAATTTTTAATCTATGCTTCCCTAGCCCTTAATTATATGTAATTTTTATTGTAGTATGGTCTCAAAGAGGTGCATTTAATATTTCTGTTTTTCTGCATTTCGTTGTGATGTTTAAATGTCCTTACACATAGTCAATTTTTGTGAAGGTGACATGTATAATTGAGAAAAAATACATAATCCTTTCTATTCCCATTCCATTTTCTCCTGCAGCCTATCATATTTAATTTTTCTAACATTCTATTTATTTCCTTAACTTCTTAGTTATGGTTAGATTTATCTAGCTCTGAGAGGGGAAAATTGAGGTCTCTCATTAGTATAGTTTTACTGTCTATTTGCTCTCGCAATTCTTTTAACTTTTCTCTTTAAGAATTTGAATCCTTAAAATGACAATTTTACCCAAATTAAATTACATATTTAGTGCCATACCAATCAATTTACAAAAATTTATCTTATAGAGCTAGAAAAAATAGTAAGAAAATTCATTTGGAAGAACAAAATGTCCCGAATATAAAGGGAATTAATGAAAAGAAATGCTAGGGAAGGTGGCCTAGCCATACCAGATTTTAATCTGTATTATAAAGTAGCAGTCATCAAAACTACTTGGTACTGGCTGAGGAATAGAGTAGTGGAGTAGATTGGGTACATGAGACACAGCAGTCAATCACGATAGTAATCTACTGTTTGATGCACCCAAAGACCCCAGTTTTGGGGATAAGAACTTACTATTTGACAAAAACTGCTGGGAAAACTGGAATACAGTATAGCAGAAACTGGGCATAGACCAATATTTTACACCATATACCAAAATCAAGTCTAAATGGGTACACAATCTAGGTATAAAAGCTGATACTGTAAGCAATCTGGGAGAGCAAGGAATAGTTTACCTGTAAGATTTATGGAGAAGATTTTATGTTCAAACAAACATTAGAGAACATTATGAAATGCAAAATGGATAATTTTGATTACATTAAATTGAAAAGTTTCTGTATAAATAAAGACAATGTAACCAAGATTAAGAGGGAAGTGGAAAACTGGGAAAGAATTTTTACAACAAGTGTCTCTGATAAAGGCCTCATTTCTAAAATATATAGAGAATTGAGTCAAATCTATAAGAATACAAGTCATTCTCCAATTGATAAATGGTCAAAGGATATGAACAGGCAGTTTTCAGAGGAAGAAATTAAAGATATCTATAAGCATATGAAAAAATGCTCCAAATCACTATTGATTAGAGAAATGCAAATCAAAACAACTCTGAGGTACCACATCTCACTGGTCAGATTGGGTAAGATGACAAAATAGGAAAATTATAAATGCTGGAGAGGATGTGGAAAAATTGGAACACTAATACATTGTCAATGGAGTTGTGAACTGATTCCACCATTCTGGAGAGCAATCTGGAACTATGCCCAAAGCACTATAAATAAGTGCATACCCGTTGACCCAGCAATACCACTTCTAGGGTTGTATCCCAAAGAGGTCATAGAAGTGGGAAGAGAACCTGTATGTACAAAAATATTTATAGCAGCTATTTTTGTGGTGGCAAAGAATTGGAAATCAAGGGGGTTACCCATCAATTGGGGAATGGCTAAAAAAGTTGTGGTATATGAATTTAATGGAATACTATTGTGCTATAAGAAATGAGGATCAGATGGATTTCATAATAACCTGGAGAGCCTTATACAAACTGATGTTGAGTGAGAAGAGCAGAACCAGGAGAAATTTGTACACAATTACAGACACAACGTATGTGTGATGACTAACTTTGATAGACTGGGCTCCTCTCAGCAATGTAAGGTTATAAAAGACTCATGATGAAAAGAGACATCCACATCCAGAGAAAGAACTACAGAGTTTGAATGCAGACCGAAGCAAACTACTTGCTCCTTCTCTTTGTTTTGTTTCCTCTTTCTCATTGTGCACTCCACTGGTTATAATCCTTCTTTACAACCTGACTAATGTTTAATGTGAAGGTATTTGTAGATCCTATATTGATTGCATGTCGTCATGGACCAGGGGAAGAAGGGGGAGGCAAGGGAGAGGAAGAAAATTTGAAACTCACAGGATTCTGGAATTGAATGTTGTAAACTGAAAGTATGTGTGTGTGTATTTAAAATGAAAGAAACAAAAACAATAAAAAATTATTTTAATGCAGGGGCAGCTAGGTGGCACAGTGCACACAGCACCAGCCCTAGAGTCAGGAGAACCTGAGTTCAAATCTAGCCTCAAACACTTAACACTTACTCGCTGTGTGACTTTGAGCAAATCACTTAACCCCAATGGCCCTGCCTTCCTCCCATCAAAGAAGGACCAAAAAATGTGAATTATTTGTCATTTGGTACATATATGTTTATTACTGATATTACTTCAATATCTATTGATATTACTGCCTATGATTCCTTTCAACAAGTTGTAGCTTTCCTGTTTATTCTTTTTAATTAGGTCTATTGTTGCTTTGTTTTTGTATGATATCATGATTGCCATCCCTGCCCTTTTTTACTTCAGCTGCACTATAATATATATCCCTTCAACCCTTATTTTAACCGTGTATCTCTCTTTTTCAAGTGTGCTTCTTGTAAGGGGGCCATCTCCAGTCATCCTGATATATATCTTGCCACTGGACCCCAGTGGTTCCAGGGGAGAAAGTGAGGCTGGTCACTTTGCACAGAGCTCCCTCATTTAATTCCAATTCATTTGCAAGCATGTCATCACCTTTCTTCTTTCAGAATGAAGGATAAACAACACTTTCTTGTAAACAGCATATTGTTATATTCTGGTTTGTAACCCTTTCTGGTTTCTACTTCTGTTTTATGGGTGAGTTCATCCCATTCACATTCACAATTATGATCACTAACTGTGCATTCCTCTCCATCTTATTTTCTTCTGCTTAATCTCTTATTTTCTAAAGTTTGTTTTCTTTTTGACCACTGTCTTCTTTTATCTAATTTCCATTTTGTCACCCCCTTTTACTCTTATCCCCATCCCATCCATTTCCCCGTTGCATAAGAAAGATTTCTATTACCAATTGTACAAGTGTGTATGTATAAACATATATGGTTAGATACAGATATGCAAGCATGGATACATATATAAATAATTTGCTTGTATGTGTATATTTGTGTATATATATGCATGCATGTGTTACATATATGTGTGTGTGCACTCATGTTTCTCTTTGAACCAATTTTGATGTGAGTGAGGTTCAGGTATTGCCCACCCCACACACTCTAGCATTTCTCCTTCCACTGTAAAAACTCATTGTGAGGTCAGAGCCTGGATGGCAGAGTAAAGACAGGATATCTTAGACACAAAGGGTAAAATAAAAATTAAAAGAATCCACCAATTGCCTACTGAAAAAGATCTCAAATGAAAATTCCAGGAAAATTATAACCAAATTCCAGAGTTCTCATGTTAAGGAGAAAATATTGTGAATAGTCAGAAAGAAATAATTTAAATATCATGGAGCCACAGTCAGAATAACACAAGATTTAGCAGCTTCTGTATTAAGTTTTTAGAGGGCTTGGAATATGATATTCTGGAGGGTAAAGAAGTTACAATTACAACCAAGAATTACCTACCCAGCAAAACTGAGTATAATCCTTTACAGGGAAATTGGGCATTTAATAAAATAGAGAACTTTCAAGAATTTCTTATAAAAAGATCAGGGCAAACCAGCAGAAAACTATTTTATAGGACAACACAAAAAACCCCACAACAAAATATATCTGGAAGAACAAAAAAGTCAAGAATATCAAGGGAATTAATGAAAAAAAAATACAAAGGAAGGTGATGTAGCAATACCAGATTTCAAACTATGTTATAAAGTAGTAATCATCAAAACTCTCTGGTACAGGCTAATTAATAAATAGAGTGATGGATCAGTGGAATAGATTAGGTATATAATACACAGTATTAAATAACCATAGGAACCTAGTGTTTGATAAACCCAAAGACTTTGGGATAAGAATTCACTATTTGAAAAAAAAAAACTTCTGGGAAAACTGAAAAACAACAGGATACAAACGAGGTATGAACCAACATCTCACATTGTGTACCAAGATAAAATCAAAATGGGTGCATGATTTGGACATAAAGGGTGACACTGTTGTAAGAGCAAGGAATAGTTAACCTTTCAGATCTATGGGGAGGGGAAGAATTCATGACCAAACAAAAGACAGAGAGAATTACAAAATGTAAAATAGATAACTTTGATTATATTAAATTAAAAATGCTTTTGTGCAGTCAAAACCAATACAACCCAAATTAGAAGGAATGCAGAAAGATGGGAAACAATTTTTATACTGAGTGTCTCTGATAAAGATCTAATTTCTCAAATATATAGAGAACTGAATCAAAATTATAAGAATAAAAGCAATTCCCCAATTGATAAGTGGTCAAGTATATGAAAAGGCAGTTGTCAGATGAAGAGACCAAAGCTATATATAGGTATATGAAGAAGTGCTCTAAATCACTTTTGGTTAGAGAAATGCAAATTAAAGCAACTCTGAAATACCATCTTACACCTATCAGATTGACTAACATGACAAAAAAGGAAAATAATGCATGTTGGAGAGAATGTGGGTAAATTGGGACACTGATGCACTGTTGGTGGAATTTTGAACTGATATAATTAGTTCAGAGAGCAATTTGGAACTATACCCAAAAGTGTATAAAACTGCACTTTTGATTCAGCAATAGCACTTCTAGGTCTGTATCCCATAGAAATCATTAAAAAAGAAAAAGTATCTACATGCTGTATCAGCAATGCCATATTCACAATGCCTATGGAGATTACAGATACGCTGATATAATTATCCATCACAAAATACATCATGCTTGTCATATGGGGGAATAAACTAGAAAATTTATTAAGATACCAAAAGACTGAGTCCCAAAACCAGAAAGTGAAAGCCATCAGAGTAGTTATGACATTGGCACAGGTAGATAAAGTAGAAAGCACCCACATTTTCAAGCCTTTAAAACAGAACAGGCTACCTCAGGCAAAGGTCCTCCTCTCCCCACTCACAGCAACCACCCAGCGTCCGGGAAGCACGCTCCCAGCAGCTCCGGCCCCTGTCAGTCCTCAGCAGGAGTCCTTAGCAGAAATTCTGGCTAACTCAAAAAGGGCTTCGCGCTGTCGCTGCCTCTGCTGCTGCTGCTGCCGTCGCCACCACCGCCAGCCACCGCAGGAACTCTAGTTTGGCTTCCGCTTCCTCTTGCTCCGCCCCTTTCTGCTACGTCAGCAAGTCCAATGGGGCATGGAAGATCTTTAAATCCCATAACCCTTACACATGCATAAAAATATTTATAGCAGCCCTT
Organism: Petaurus breviceps papuanus; assembly: GCF_028583685.1. Taxonomy (NCBI): domain Eukaryota; kingdom Metazoa; phylum Chordata; class Mammalia; order Diprotodontia; family Petauridae; genus Petaurus; species Petaurus breviceps. The sequence continues at coordinate 102,611,472 of NW_027186296.1, forward strand.
TTCATGATGGCAAAATATTGGAAATTGAGGGGATGTTCATCAGTTGGGGAATGGTTGAACAAGTTGTGCTATATGAATTTTATTCTATTGTGCAATAAGAAATTATGAATAGGCAGATTCCAGAAAAACATGGAAAGACTTGCACAAGCTGATTCAAAGTGAAATGAACAGAACCAGGAAAACATTGTACACAGTATCAGCAACATTGTGTAATGATCAACTATTAATGACTCAGTTCTCCTCAGCAAAACAATTTTCCAAGACAAGTACAAAAAATTCACAAAGAAAAATGCTATCCATATCCAGATAAAGAACTGATTGACTCTGAATACAGATTGAAGCATATTTTTTCACTTCATTCTTTCTTGTGTTTTTTTCACTTTGATGTTTCTTCTTTGACAACTATGACTAATATGGAAATACTGTTACATGATAGCAAATGTATAAACTATATCAAACTGCCTACCATTTTAAAATAGGGGATAGAATGGAAGGAAGGGAGAAAAATGTGGAATTCAAAATCTTGTAAAAATGAGTGCTAAAAATTTTCTTCACATGTAACTGGGGAAAAAATAAAATACGATTAAACTGAAAAAAGGCTCAGAGTAGAATAGAAAATTTGAGTCTCAAATATAAGACTTAAAAGATGAACAGGAAAGAGAAATTATAAGTGATTCAATGATGTTAAACTGTTTACATTGCTACATGGAAAAATACTTGTAATTCTTAAAAACTTTATCATTATTAGGACAGTTAGAAGGAGGCAGAGGGTATGGGTGTGAGTTGGTTATGATGGGATGACATCCAAAAAAAAATTAAGGAGTGAGAAAGGGATGTACTGCAAGAAAGGGGAAGAATGGGGGTAAACTATCTCACAAAAATAGATGCAAAAGAACTTTTACAGTGGGCAAAACATGGAGAGGTAGGCTATGCTTGAAACTTACTCTCAGAATTAACTTAAAGAGGGAATAACTTCCACACTCATTTGTGAACAGAAATATATCTTAACCTACAAGGGAATAGTAGAGGAAAGGGATTAAAGGTGAGAGAGTGATAGAAGGGAGGTGTTATTCTTTTCAAGATTTTTTTATACCTCTTTCTTCTCATTTCTTTACCTAATTTTTCTTCTGCCTCTGCGAAAATCTTTTTTTAAAGCTTTTCCAGGAATTCTTGTTGGACTTGGGTCCAAGTACTTTTTCCCTTTTCCTTTTCTTTTTGCTTGTAGCTTTTTGACTTCATAGTCTTCTGAGTTTCTGTCTTTTACTTCTGTTACCATAGTAGCTTTTAATAGGTTCTTTTTTGTTATTTGCTCATTTTTCCACCCCATTTCTTCATTTTGAACTTTATGTTAAAGTTGGGATCTGTTTCCTGCATGGAGTAGGGAGAAGGACACTGTCTCAAACTTCTGGCTTTTCCCCACTACTGTTTTCATAGCTAGTTCTTGGGGTTTGGGAGTTTTTGGTGCTTCCAATTTGTGTGATTTGATGAGAAGTGTTGCCACTGTTCTCCTCATCTTCACTATTGTACAGGAAGGGAAGGGCCCCTGATTCCTTGGAATTGCAATTGAAACTGCTTCTCAGAGCCTTCATTCCCTTGGGTCTGAGGAACATGGTCTATTCCTCAGGGTTCCTGATCCTTGGGACCAGAAGTAGTACTGCTCCTTAGGGCTCTGTTCCCTTGGGGCTAAAACTGATACAGGCAAATAAAGCCCAGAAATGGTAGCCATTAAGGGGAACTTTGGTGTTGAAAGCAAAAGCTCCAAATTCAAAAAATCAAGAAGACTCTCTTTCCCTTAGCACAGTTTTCATTTGGTTGGTGCTGAAGCAGCCTTGAAGACAGACAAGTTAACACTGTTGCGTATATAATCTCTCTCTCTCTCTCTCTCTCACACACACACACACACACACAAACACACACACACACACACACACCTCATCCAATGATTGCTTTATGTTTATCTGTCAACATAATTTGACTTCAAATGAAAGGATGTTGCTATTATCTCTGGTTCTATTTGTGAAATATCACTTGCTTAGAAATTGCTTGATGATAAATAAATACACAAGTAAAATCCCAGAGATTAGAATGACTAACACTTACTAATACACTAGAGAAAACATAGCATTTATCAAATATGTTACAGATGAAAATAACATCTTCAGCAGAATACTTGTACCCTTAAACAGGCTTCTTCTTTTTATCTTTAGTTTGCAAATTGGTGTAATTTTTCCTGAACAGAAACCCATTTTTAGGCACAAAAACTATCTTGGTAATGAGGGATTACTGTCTGTCAATTAATGAGTTGAATTATTTCTTTCAATATATTACCTTAATATACACAGGGGAGTTCCTTTTTGACCCACCCCTTTTCCCTTCTGATCACACGGTGGTGCAGATCCTACTTATATGATGTCCAGATTCATTTTCTAATATTGCACTGCAGGACATAGTTTTACAATCAGCCCAAAATGGAACTATTTTAGGTATCCTTACCAACTCCCTCTTCATCCCAATGCTATACCACTGAGACTTGAACATGATTACTCAGGTGTTTGAGAGATGAGGAAAAGAAGATCATATACTCACAATAAGCAAATAAGAGTACTAGTTCACTAATAAAAATCATTTTTACACCAAGATGAAATATTGTAAGTCAGTTGCTCTCTACACAGAGTAATTTGTAGGAAATTAGTTTGAGTACCTGATGGTACACACATTTTGACTGAGATCTTACCTACGGATTTCATTCCCTTGCTGTTCATGCTCATCCATTAAAAACAATATTCTGCTGGACACAGGACAAAATACAAAAAGAACCAAAACAAAATAAATATATGCTTGTAAAACACAAGAATGACTGAATAAAACAATTTCTGCCATTTTTAGTCACTGGAGAATGATGATGAATCAAAAAATCATTTCATACTTCAGTGGTTTTAATTTTATTGCAATGGGTATTCTTTCTGCCATCTGCAGATTAAAAGGTCTCCATTATAGATTATTTCCTATACCCAACTGTCTGGTAGCCAACTGTCTGAAGATAAACCTCTCTGAAATCAGTTACACAGGTTCTCAGATATAAAGTATAGAAACTGTTGTTATGCCATACTCAAAAACTTTGCAGCATAGTAGGACCTACAAAAGTTTGTGCCCTTCTGGGATAGAGTCTATGGTTATCTCTCTGGGAGGTATTTGAAAATGCACTGATTCTGCAGTCAAAGGAACTAGATTCATATCCTACTTCTGACACTTGCTACCTATATCATCTTGGAATCAAGTTACTTTCCTCCATGGATCTCCTTTTACTCATTTGTAAAATTGGGGGGCGCAATTGGATTATATGGCCTCTTAGATCCCTTCCAGATAGAAATCATTGATTCCATGATTCCCACAGTGCTATGAGGCATACATCATACAAACAAACCAAATTTTACAGAGTGATTGAAGACTCAGTGGAATCCTTCTCTCAGTTCCCCATTTACACTTACAAAGCATTATCTCTGCAACTATAGCCCGATGAGGCAACTAGTACAAGTATTATTTTCTGTGGTATAGAAGCATATTCATGCAACTAAATATATTAAATCATATATTAGATTATTATGAGGAAATTAAGGCTTAAAAAGATTGTGACTCATTCTTGGTCCAAATATTGTAGTCAATAGTGGAGCTGTCAATGAAAGCAAATCTGACTTTAAATGCTCCACCATGAGCTGTGAGTTCATCCAACCATTCTGCTGTGCAATGATTGACTTTGATAGACTTAGCCCTTCCCAGCAATGCAAGGACCTAAAACAATTCCAAAGGACTCATGATGGAAAATGCCATCCACATCTAGAGAAAGAACTATGGAGTCAGAATGCAGAGTGAAGCAGACTATTTTCTTTTTTGTTTTTTTTCTTTCTCATGGTTTCTCCCATTCATTAAAATTCTTCTATGCATCATGACTAATGCAAAAAATGCATTTAATAGGATTGTATGAGTAGAGCCTGTATCAGGTTGTATACCATCTTGGGGAGGGAAGGAGGAGGGAGAGAAAATTAAAAATTATGGAAGTGAATGTTGAAAACTAAAAATAAATCAATTAATAAATTGGGAGGAAAAAGTGACCCACCATAAACAGGAGAATCTGGTTCTGTCTCTTAATGCATATATTCTGTATTTTAGATCAATAGATAAATTGATGAATACTTCTAAACTCATTTTAAATGGGATTTATATGGCTAAAATTAAATGTATATATTTTTTAACTTTCAAAAAATTACCATGCATGCACACCAGTTGACAAATGAATCAAACTGGCTCAAACAGTAATATCAACTATCTGAATTCATGATAAGATTTGATCTCTTTTGTTTTATGCACTTAATATAAATTCAATAGATAGCTCATAAGAGACAGCTGTGGAGAAGTGGGAAGAACACTTCTGATCTGAAGTCAGAACCCAGGTCTGATACATAGTAGCTATGGAGTTGCTATATATGTAAACTATTACATAGGTAAGCCACTTAACTTTTCTGACCTTCATTTTCTTTTTTTTTTTTTGCCTTTTGGAGGCCAATTAGGATTAAGTAACTTGCCCAAGGTTACATGGCTAGTTTTTTTTTGTGTGGGTGTTAAGTGTCTGAGGCTGGAACCAAACTCTGGTCCTCCTGACTCTGGGACCAGCACTTTATTCACTGGGCCACCTAGCTGCCCCCATCTGACCTTCATTTTCCTGATCTATAAAATGGAGATGATGATGATGATGATGTATAAAACCTCACAGAGGGATGAGAAAATTCTCCTTTACAGAATTTATAAACTCTAACCCCATCTGTAATTGCTAATTATTATTAACAGAACTAAAAACCAAAACACTGTTTAGTGATAGGTAGAAAAAAAGTAACAAGACAGTGAAGAATGATAAAAATACAAATATAGATATTTTCACTAACAAAAAAGTCAAAATAGAACCAATAAATTAAAATGTAAGTTTATGATTGTGAAAGGCAAAAAAAAGAACAGAAAACAAATGTTACAGAACATTAGCGGTTGAAAAGGCCTTAGAGAACATCTAGAATAGTGGTTCCTAACTTTCTTTTGGTCATGGACCCTTTGGGCAACAGTCTGGTGATGTCTATGGACCCCTACTCAGGATAATGTTTTTAAATGCATAAAATACATAGGATTACAGAGGAAATTGGTTATATTTTAAAATGGTTAAAAAATAAATTCATCGACTCCATCTGATCCAAGCCAACAAGTGTTTCTTAAGCATATACTAACCAAAGACAGAGACAAATTGAAAACAAACAACGAAAAAAGCTCCTGTCTTCAAGGTGCTTACATTCTACTTCCTGTGTGACCCATGAACAAGTTGCTTAACTTTTCCAGCCTTCAGTTTCCTGATGTGTGAAAGGAGGCTGTAGGCTAGATTACTTCAGAGCTCGCTCCGTCTCCCATGAGATCCTAAGCATAAGCATGAAGGATAAGCTATTTTAAGCCAACAGAAACTCTCAGGGCCAGGGTTCTGTGAGATCTGGTATTTGACATAGTGTGAATAGGATTTCTGTGAGAAAGTGTCATTCTATCTCTCCCTCTAAAATGCTGCATACGAAAGAACGCCTACAAATTTGTATTAAATATGACAATTTTCACTATTAAAATAGGCCCAATTTCCTCTATTTTGTTTCAAAATTCCCCCAACTTCCCTATATCCTCAGGGAAGAACATATCAGAAAATCATCATTTATGGGTTTTGTTGCTTTATTTCAAATCCAAGGGTTCCGAGCCCAAATTAGTGTTCAGGAAGGTGCCTCAGAAACACCATGGGAATGAACAACTCCCCTATGACATTAAAAAAAAAACAGGGGCTAATCAGCTGCTTTACTGTTTTATTGTCTATTTTCATAAATTCTTTGTGTAACATTTTGTCCCAGTTTCTTACAGCCATACAAGTTTATGAAATGAATGCCTATGACTCTTTTCCTTTCTCAAAACACTTTTTATAAAAAGGCATATCTCAAAGTTAGCTGCAGAGTTCTCAGAAGTTTTTGTTTGTTTGTTTGTTGTTGCTTGTTTTAATTATTTATGGAAATCCTGAGATCTGGGTAGGCTACCATAGGAGACTGAGTCTTTATAAAGCAGGGAAGAGTAATTTAGACAAAGGTCTTAAATGTCCATGAAGACCATAGGAAAAGGTAGCACTGGGGTTACTGATTCACTACTACATGATTCAGCCACAAGGCTCAACCTCAGAGAATAAAACTTACTCAATTATTATGAATTCTAAAAATCTAGTCCTATTGGGCTGTGCTCACATGGAAATTGACATGGCTCCTTGTGGAGCTGAAAATCGCCAATTAACCTGGGTTTCCATCTATCATTAATCTACTTTGTAAAAGATTTATTATGGCAACTTCCCCCATTCAAAACAAAAGAAAAGGTATAAATAATCAAACAAAACAAACAGACCCCCAAAAGAACAACTTCTGTCTTTTAGCTATAATGCTGGACCCCGATACTCTACCCTTAAATTTAAAAGATATTTTGCATCATAATTCTATGTTTCAGTGTATGGAAATCTGGCCTGGAAGTCAGGAAGACCTGGGCATGATTCCTATTTCTGGCATAATTGTCTTTGTGATATTGGGCAAAATCACTTAAATCTCAGTGCTTTATGTAACTGCAGACAAAGTGTAGATTTGCATTAGTTAAAGAACATTTCCTCATGCAGGAATTCCCTACAGCAAATGAACCTTCAGATCTAGTCCTTACCCTCATCCTCATCCCTTATTTTCTAAACCCAGATGTAATTTAAATAAAATAATCCTCATATTAACTGACTTTTACAAAGACACCTAAGTAAGCTGCTTTAATGATGGTTGCTGGTCAAATAGGCACATCCCATTTCCTCCACAGCATATGCAAAGTAAATGAATTGTGCATTCCCCTGATTAGAGGCTTAATCACACATACACAAAGGAAAAAGGCAATTCTCCAAAGAAGCAATGTCTGGGCTAATTTGCCATATTATACTGTGTCTCTCTTCAAACATCTTTAAGTATAAAAAGATGGTCTCACTAAGAAGAGAAATTCTATGAAGTCCTGATATTTGCCAAGAAGAATAAATATGAGGGGATGGAGTTGATTTTGTATTATAACTTGAATTACTGGTCTAACTGGAAAAATACCAAGAAAAAATGGTAGAGAGACAAGAATCAGTCAACCATTTGGGTGCTTTTCTCTAGTCAGGCAAACAATAGACTGTTAAAGTGAAGAATTTTTGGGTGGTGAGAAAGTCAGTAAATGGAATCTAGTGATTGCCACCTCTCACTGCTTATGTGAAATTACATCTTTTTTTTTTTAATTTGTGAGGAAACTGAAAAAAACAATATCGTTTTAGGAATTGTAGGGAAAGGATATGGAGTCCTAGGGTGGCCATGTATGCCTTTCAATTTGAACAATGAAAAAAAGCTGGCTGTGTGAATATGCTGCAATGACCTTCTCCAGGACTTTGCTCACATCCTTTCCAATGGATTGAATTCTTCTCTTTTTGTTCCATTCTTCCCATGTCTGTCTGTTGAAATTCTACCTGTCTTTTAAGGCCAACTGAAATTCGACCTCCTCTGAGGAATCTCACTTAATTACTCCAACCAGAAGCAATCTTTCCTTGTTACCACTAGGACAGTACTTGGTTATGTACTTATTATGGATAACTTCGTATTATAGTTATTTGCATATACAAAATACCCTCATCAACCCCACAATATAATGTGACCTATATTGAGGGCAAGATCTACATTTTACTTCTCATTTTGCATCTAGTATAGTGTTCTGTATGCATTAGGTACTTAATAATTTTTTTAAAGTGATGCTTAAACTGATGGATAAGTATGTCAAGACCCAGGTGATCTTATCAAATAACCTAAGGGCTGGTGCCCATTTTTGAGTTTGTGACTGATAAGTTTCTAGTTAGAGAACCCTGTTGACAACAGTGACATGGCTATAATTGCTCTCTCATTGACTAAGGGTCTGAACTACTGATAGGAAATCATTTGAGGGGAGTTCTCAGCTAAAATCCTTGGAATAGCAAAAGATGCTTATAATTTTTAAAGGACATATCACACTATAAAGCATTGTCATTCCACTTCTGGAAAGAAAGGCAAACTGATTCAGGAAATACCTTCAGGATACTGCCTCAAAGCATAGCCTCTCATGGGGAGGTAAGGAGAGGAAGACTGTGCATGTGTATTTTTGAGGGGGAAAAGCTTTTCTCCTATAAGGTTGATCTCTCTAGGAAAGACCTATAATAAGAGAAATTACAGCAACTTGGCATTTATGTATGATACTTTTAAAGGAGATAAGCATAGAAAACTTACAATTTCTTTTTTTTTCTGTCATTCCAGGTCAACAGGCTATCAGCACTATTTAAAAAGCAAGAAGGGAGCACTGATGTATAACAAATTCATCAGAAAGTCTATTGCCAGACCATTCATTTAGGATTATTTCTAGCACAGGTCTCATTTTGACACCATTGTTTCCTTTTATATGAGTTTTCTTGTTGAGAAAAAAAAGCTGCATTCATTGGAGGAGTCCTCTCATAGCTCAGGGTACATTTCCTATTGTTTATAGCATGTAAGATTTATTTGGTGTGGCTTAGAATGTCAAAGAAGTAGTGAAATTCTATCTCTGAGGATACCCACTGCCATCTTAAGTAGCAACAGTAAAAATAGCCAAGACATGGGCTAGTGGAGTACAGAGGAAAGAGAGCTGTATTTGGAGTCAGAAAATCTGAGTTCAAATTCTGGATCTGCTATTTACTATAGGTGTGAACTTGGGTAAGTTGCTTGAACCCTCTGGTCTCAGTTTCCTCATTGGTAAAATGAGGAGGTTGGGCTAGATGACCTTGAAGGTGCCTTCTAGATCTAAATCTATAATCCTATCCATTTAATTGTGCATGTTTCAAAGCTGACATGGAATTCCTGCTGTCACGTAAACAAACGGCGTTTCTTACCCCTTCCCATCCTTGCCCCATTTAGGAAGGGGATCTTAAAATTAACTTCCCCATTTTTATAAGACTAAGTCATGTCCACTTCCATCAATTGATCTTGCATTGCTACACTTAACCTAAACTTTTTGTACAAAGACCACAAAATGGGAAATATTTTGAGCCTTGAACTCTCTCTTCTGGGACTTTCTTTGTAATACACACACACTAATTGCCATGTCTTGAATTGAAAAAAAAAAATAATAAAAATGAGCATGTTGACTATGTAGCTACTAATACAATTGGTTTTGATTTAAACAGCACTTATAAACCCATCTGTCAGGAATTTATCTTCTTTGACGCCTTTGCCTGGCTCTCAGCTTCAAGCGCCTGACTGGTAGGCTGATGGGTTGCTTTCCAAATTTCTCCATGATCTCTTTAATCCTTGCAAGGTTGGTCTTGCTGATTGTAAAGTCACACCGAGTGGCTCCCATGTCATAACCCACGGCACAGTTCTTGGTTGAAGAGGTAAAGCCTTCTGCCCTGGCAGTGACTACATATTCTCCAGGATTTAGAAGACGCCAATAATCCCCATCGCTGGCTGTTAAAAGGAAGGAAAAAATGCAAGAAAAATGAAATGAGAGCACTTCTCTCCTACCTCAAGTGTTGACACACTCATTTTAAGACAAGTCATCTAGCCAAAGACATGCTTCCAGGCAGCAAAGACAGAATTTCTGGTATTTGGCTAGTGTAGCTTTTCAATAAATTTGAAGAGCTCACATTTTTCATATTTGGAAGCTCCATTAATGGTCCTAACTGGAAAAGGGATTTTAAACTTTTAATTTTAGAGTTTTAAAAATACCTATAGCCCCAAGTCACACCTATGGAAAAGTCCCCACAGACATATCTCCTCCTTCATGGCATGACTGAGCCATTCATTATGGAAATGGAACTTCCAAATGCTAGACAGGAAAAACAAAATGCCATCCTGAAAAGTCATTATTGCTTTGGTTTCCTGATCTTTCACGGCACAACTGGAAGAAAAAAATGTGATTTAAAAAATACTTCATCTTTGAAATAGAATGAAAAGGAATAGTACAAGTTGAGGCCAAATTGGCCTTGGAGAGAAGCTGGAACATATTTCTATTTTCCATGTACCAGGGGCCAAGGTAAACTTGACTCAGGCTTTTTGAGCTTCACGTGTATTACAGCTGCCCTCTTGGCTGGTAGAGGGATCTGAAGAGAGCTTTTTTTAGGTAGAAGATGTCATTAGAATGAAGAACTAGGGATCAATAGATATAGCATTGAGAACTCTGGTCTAAAATGCCTCTTGCCATTATATCTCCCCCATGGTCATATAACTGAGCTAGACCATTGAGCACTTTCTGTGTTATGCAATGCCCTAGGCACTGTGAAGGAAACAGAAGCAGCTAAGACATGGTCCCTGCCTCCAAAGAGCTCACAGCTTAGCTGAGAAGAAAGGCTAGCACGGGAAGCCAGACAGTTTTAAGTGCTAAATTGTGTGGAACAGAATTTAAATGTTATACTAATCAGGTAATAGTGGAATTGGCACTTAAACAGGGACTTAAAAGATGCAGAGGGAAGGGGATGGGCATTCCAAGTGAAGGGAAATAATAGGAATGAAGGTCCAGGGCTACAGAATTAGAGGCATAACATCTTTTCTGAGTAGTGAGAAGACTAGTCTGATTATAAAAAGAGTTTTGTGAGTAATGAGAAACAAGATTGGATAACTAGGGCAGAGCCAGATTATAAGGGGTTCTGAAAACCTTGGGGAAGAGTTAGGATTTGATATACAGGATGGAGGGAGCCATGGGAGGCTTCAGGGCAGAGGAATAGCTTGATGAAAGCAGTGTTTGGTTATGTAAGTATAGTCTGGTGGTGATATTAGAGGATGAATTTCAGGGAGAAAAGTCTAAAATTAGGGAGGCTGTTGCAATTGTCCCGATATAAAAAAAGACCCAGGATAAGAGTGGTAGAAATGGAAGGAAACCAACAGATGGGGGAGATACCAAAAAGGAAAAATTTATAGGAATTAGCCACTGACTTGATGTGTGATGTAATAGAAGGGGTGAAGGGAAATGGGTATGGTTCACCTGGAGAAGAGAAGGCTCAGGGGGACATGATAGCTGTGTTCACAAATGTGAAAGGCTTTCATGAGCAGGAAATAATAGTATTGTTTCTTTGACCACAGTTAGAAGAACCAGAAACAGTTGATGAAGGTGGTAAAGAAGAGAATTTAGGCCTGATATCAAGATAACTTTTCTAACAATCACAGTTGTCTAAAAGTGTAATGTATTGCCTCCAGAAGTAGTGGATTTTCCCTTTCTTGGAGGTCTTCCAAGTAAAGCTTAGATGACCATGTGTCAGATATATTACAGTGGAGATTCCTTTAATGTATGGGATGGACTAAGATGGTGGTTGAGATTCCTTCTAACTTAAACTCTGTGAATCTGTGTGAGTCTCAGATGATACCAATTTTACGAGTCCAAATTAATGAGAGAATAGTAGTAACATAGGCAGGGATAGGAGGAGGAGGAGTTGCCTGAGAGAAATTGATGACTTCAGTCTTGGACAGCTTCTTCAGGCGATGAGTGACACATCCAAGTGAAAATGTAAAGAAGGCAGCTGGAGATATAAGATTGTAGCTTAGGTGAGAGAAAAAAAATGGGTAAGTCATACACTTAAGAGGAAGAGGTGTCAGAAAAATTAAGCTAGATATTTTTGTTCTCCTCCCCATCCCATAGACTTCCTTACTGGCACTATCCTAGAGATAAAAGGATGGTTTCATTTTGTTTGGGATAGGATATCTTTGGAGTATAGAACTTTCAGGGGAGGAAATTCCCTTCACTATTTCAGATGGATAACTCTTCTATAAGAGTTGGTGGCTTGAGAAAGTCTTTAGAGCATAGAAGAGCTCTGTCTAAATTAGCAGAAAATCTAAAATACGACATTGAAAGAAAGATCCGATTGCCTACAAGTGCTGCATATTTTATGTGTTGACATCTGAGCATGTATTAATAAGTAAAATATGGCAAATTCATGAAAAATTATATCCAAACCAGGTCTGAATTTCCATGCTATATCATAAACATGACACTAACATGACATGCCACTAATTTTGAACTCTTTTTATATTAGCTGCTCACATTTATAAAGTGTTTTATAGTTGACAAAGAGATTTCCTCAAAAGAGCTATGTGAAGGAGGCATTGCAAGTATTAGTATCCTCATTTTACCAAGATGGTTCTACCTAAGAGTTTTATATCCTGTTCCTGAGCTATTACACAGTTCCAAATTACCACAGTCCAAAGCAATACTTTTTTTTCTTTTTTTTAATTTAAAAAAAATTTAAAAGCAATCAGGGTTAAGTAACTTGCTCAAGGTTACACCACCAGTTATTTTTGTGTGGGTGTTAAGTATCTGAGCCCAGAACCGATTCCAGGTCTCCCAACTCTGGGGCCAGGGCTCTTACTCACTGTGCCACCTGGCCGCCCCTCTTTTTGTTCTTTCTTGCATTTATTCCTCAGTGCCCATGAGCAACAGACATAAAATTCTATCTATTTTCGGGGAAGGGGAGAGAAAATACAGAATTTTAGTTCTTATATTAATAGAATCATGGTATCACTCTGAAAAAAAGCTTGTTAGAGAAAGTAAACAATGACATTCTCTGGGCTTTAAATAATCTTATTTCTAATGCTTTAGATATGTTTTGAAGGTGAGATGTTTAACAGAAGCACTTAGATAAAATGTTCTATTTTGAAGACTAACCTGACTATAAACTGAAATCCAGCCTAATCTGAGCATGTGTACTACTCTAGGCCCCCAAAAGTTGTGTGAAGGGACTCTGAATTAGACTTCAAATATAGGCTTGGTTTAAAATGTAGCCCATATTCAACAGGCTGTGTCCATCACATAAGGACTAACCTAGGGGCAGCTAGATGGTATAGTACACAAGAAGACTCATCTTAGTGAGTTCACATATGGCTAGCTGTATGATGCTGGGCAAGTCACTTAACCCTGTTTGCCTCAGTTCCCTCAACTGCAAAATGAGCTGGAAAAGGAAATGGCAAACCACTCCTGTATCATTGCTGAGAAAAATTCAAAATGAGGTCATGAAGAGTCAGATATGACTGAAATTAATGAACAACAAAGTTGTTCGTTATTTCATTCAGAGAGGTTTAGTCCCAGAAGGATGGACACCAGGTGTTTTGTTGTTATTGTTATTTTCCTTTGAAATTACAGTCATGTCACAAAGACCATGTATTATGGGGTGGTGGTGGTGATGGTGGTAGGGGTGTGAAGAAGTTAGGTGATGTAACTGTATTAGAAGAAGAAGGGTTCATACCAACAGAATCACACTTCCTTTGGAGGTCTGCAGTACACCCAGTAGTCCAATACACTCAACTACAGAAATAAATATCTCATGTCAGTTTCTTGAGACTTCATCTAATTTCTCACTTAGGTGAAAATATGAGGTTTTCACACATATCAAAAGTCACATCAAAGCTATTCTGAGGATTTGATATGAGAATTAAATTCTAACTAGCCATTATCTCCCCATCAGAGGTAAAGGCCATGCATTATGGTTTTGCCTTCTAGGTTAGGTGTTTATAGGAATCAGCAGGGCTGCACTGTGTGTGAGAAACATCATGCCTGGAAAATTTTATTAGGAAAAACTCCATGTGTGGAAGGAATTGTACAAGTCAAAGTCAGAAGCAAAAATAAACTAGCAACAACAAAGAAATCATACCTAACTGAAACCCCAGGAAATAGCTCTGGGTGTGGCATTCTTAGGAGGTGGTTTTGAACCCCTCATCCCTATGTCCAAAGTACTGCAGGACAATTTAGTCACAACAAGAATTTAATGTGAATATTTCAACCAAACAAGCCATTATGTTCTAGTTAGCTATTACCATTAGATACTCCACAGGTACATGATCAGAAGAGGAAAAGGGGGTAGGGAGATGATGAAAGAAACTAAACTTATTCCATATAGGGAAAGGTACCCTCAAAATCCTTTTGTAAAGATTATTTTAGTAAGAGCTGTCTGCAGAGAACTACACTTCTAAAAAGAACTTATTTAAGTTAAAATATATAGAAGCAAAGCTAATTCATCAAATCCTTAAAATTCATGTGTCAAAAATCCTTTGCCAGGAAAAACTCAAAATGGGATCATGAAAAATCAGACATGACTGACTGAACAAGTACACATACACACATAATACACCTTGACTACCTATTTTATGGACTTAATAATAATGTTTACAAGCTACTTTGTCACCATAAAGCACTACGTAATGGCACTACTACTACTACTTCTATGGCTATTGCTACTACTACTACTATCATCAACTAGTTTACCTAACTCAAGAAGTATGTCACATTTTCAACTGATACCTTTTCTCTCCCCTAGCATGGGATCACAGGATCACAATTCCGGCACTAGAAGAGACCTCAGAGACCATATTGCCCAACCTTCTCATATTACAAATGACCAAACTGAGGCTCAGGGAATTCTCCCAAGTTTACATGGGAAGTAAGAATCAGAAGAGAGATTTGAACTTGGGTCCTCTGACTACAGAGATAGTACATTTTCCACTGTCTCACATGCTAGAGATCTGATCTAATCCAACAATAGCACTTAAGCAAATTGAGACTTTGAGGCATATTTTTAATGCCATTCTCATGTATTTGAGATTCTGTCAAGAGAAAACACTCTCAAATCATTATTATGACTCTGAAAATACTTTGTAAAAAGTTGTCAACATTGTAGAATAGTGGTTTACATGTGTCTTAACCATGAATGGTATTCAAAACACTAAGTCTGCCACCCCCCAAAAAAGAAATCTATAATTACTACAAGTGCATCAGTATGAGCAATGACAATTCATGTTTTTATCAAGTCCTTGCATAGACTGTTCCTCCAGCTGGAAATGCCCAACTTCTTTATCTTCATCTAAATTTTTTTTGGAGGGGGGAGGGTAGGGAAATTGGGGTTAAGTGACTTGCCCAAGGTCACATGGCTAGTTTTTGTGTGTGTGTTAAGTGTCTGAGGTCATATTTGAACTCAGATCCTCCTGACTCCAGGGCTGGTGGTCTATTCACTGCACCAACTAGCTGCCCCTGTCTTCATCTATATTAATCCCATTTATCTTTCAAATTCAATCCAAGTTCTCTGGAGAATGATTTCACCTTTCTTGGAACTTTTCTCACTTTTTATCTGTCCCATTTATTTGCCATTTAACTGATTCTTCACAACTACATATGTTTATGTGTTGATAAGACCGTATCTAGAATATTGCGTTCAGCTCAGTGTCACATTTTAGGAAGGACACTGATAAGCTGGAGAGCATCTAGAGGACACCAAGTAGGAAGGAGGAGGGTATCTAGTTCATGCCATCTGAAGATAAGTTTGAGGAAATGGGCTTTTTAGTCTTGAAAAGAGAAGATTTAGGAGGCACATGATAGCCATCTTTGAGAATCTGAAGAGATGTCTTGTGGAAGAGGGATAAAAATTGCTTTGTTTGATTTTAGAGGAAAGAACTAAAGAAAAATGTGTAGTCTTTAGTTTTCTTTCTCTTTTCTCTCTCTCCCTAGTTTAGATAAAAAGACATTTTACCATCATAGGAAAAAATTGGTTTTTTGCCAACATTTAATTTAATATTGGAAATAATTATTCTTTGAATATTTGATAGAATCCACTTGTAAACCACTTGTCCCTAGATTTATTTTGGCCTTTGATAATTTATATATGGTTTATTGATTTTTCTGACATTCAGCTATCTAAATAATTTTAGCTCTGTTAATCTATGTATTTTACATTTTAAAATATACATCTAGTTATTGATTTTAGGGGCTTCTTCCTATGCAAAATTTTATTTGATAATTTCTTTTATTTATTCTTTGTTGGTAATGAATTCCTCTTTTACATTATTATTTATTTTTTAAATAAAATTTTATATTTGTTTTTAGTTACATCATTCATTTCCATAAGATTTTGAGTTGCAAATTTTCTCCCTGTCTTTCCCCTACTGACCAACTCAAAACAGTAATCCCACTGTATAAACCCTCCCTCAATCATCTGCTCTCTTCTATATCCTCCCTCATTCCCCCTCCAACTTTCCAGCAGGTTAAGAAGGATCTCTATACCCCAGGGCCTATATACATACATACACACACACACACACACACACACACACACATAAACATTTGATTTTAAAACTTTGAATTCCACTTTCATTCCCTTCCTCCCTTTTCACCCACCCTTACTGGGAAGATAAGCAATTCAATATAGGTTGTACATGTGTAGCTATGCAAAACATTTCCATAGTGGATGTATTGTGAAAGACTGACTATATTTCCCTCCCTCCTCTCCCACCTTCCACGTGTTCTATTCTCTATTTTGACCTTGTCCCTTTTCAAAAGTGTGTGCTTCCAACTTCCCTCCTCCCACAACCTGCCCTCCCCTCCATCATCCCCCATCTCATCCCCTTCTCCACTACTCTCCTGTATGGCAAGATACACTTTTTATTGTATATGTCATTCCCTCCCTAAGCCAAATACAATGAGAGTAAGGTTTACCTATTCCCTTTTGCCTTCCTGTTCTTCTCCTCCATTGTAACAGTTTCCCCTAGCCTCTTCTATAGGAGATAATTTACCCCATTCTGTCTCTCCCCATCTCCTCTCATTATAGTACTCTCTCACCTCTCAATCTCACCTTTTAAGTATCATCCCTTCCTCTTAAATTGGTCCTGTGCCCTCTATCTATAAATACCTGTACACATATATACACACAATCACATATGTATTCATTTGCCCATATACCCTCCTATAGAGACATATTTATGTATGTGTGTGTATACACACACACACATTTATATTCCCTTCAACTATTCTCATTATGAGAAAATTTTCATAAGTTACAATTATCATTTTTCCATGTAGGAATATAAATAGTTCAACTTTGATAAGTTCCTTATGATTTTTTTCCCTGTTTACCTTCTCATGATTCTCTTTCTTCTTGTATCTGAATGTCAAATTTTCTATTCTCCTCTGTTTTTTTTCATCAACAATGGTTGAAAGTTCTCTATTTCATTGAATGACCATATTTGCCCCAGAAACATGATACTCAGCTTTGCTGGGTAGGTGATTCTTGGTTTTAATCCCAGCTCCTTTGATCTCCACAATATCATATTCCAAGCCCTTTGATCCCTAAGTGTAGAAACTGCCAGATCTTGTGTTATCCTGATTGTGTTTCCTCAATATTCAAATTTTTTCTTCCTGGCTGCTTGAAATATTTTCTCCTTGATCTGGGAATTCCAGAACCTGGCTATAATATTCCTAGGAGTTTTTTTTTTGGGGGGGGGATCTTTTTCAAGAGGTGATTGGTGGATCCTTTCAACCTCTATATTGCCCTCTGGTTCTAAATTATCAGGGCAATTTTCCTTGAGAATTTCTTGAAGAATGATTTCTAGGTTCTTTTTGTGATCATGGCTTTCAGGCAGTCCAATAATTTTTAAATTGTCACCCCTGGAACTATTTTCCAGGTCAGTGGTTTTCCCGATGAAATATTTCACATTGCCTTCTATTTTTTAATTTGCTTGGATCTTTTTAACAGTGTCTTGATTTTACATAAAGTCACTAGCTTCCATTTGCTCCCATCTAATTCTGAAGGAATGATTCTCTTTAGTGAGCTTTTGAGATTCTTTTTGCATCTGGCAAATTCGGCTTTTTAAAGCATTCTTCTCCTCATTGACTTTATGAGCCTCTTTTGACATTTGAGTTAGTCTATTTTTTAAGGTGCTATTTTCTTCAGTCATGTTGTTGACTCTCATTTCATAATTTTCTTGCATCGTTCTCATTTCTCTTCCCAATTTTTCCTCTACTTCTCTTATTTGGTTTTCAAAATCCTTCTTAAGCTCCTCTATGGCCTATAATCAGTTCATATTTTTCTTGGAAGCTTTTGCTGCAGGAGTTCAGATTTTGCTGTCTTCCTCCTATTTCATGCTTTGATCCTTTTTTTTCCCCAAGATAGGAATCCAAAATTGGATTGCTGTGCTTGCTTTGCTTCCTTTGCTTGCTCATGTCGGCACTCAATTATTTGACTTTTGAGCTTTTTGCCACATTAAAACTCTGCCTCCAGAGAGGAGAACTTTCTACCAAATTGCTGTGGTTTTCACAACTGTTGAAGCTACAAGTTGGGTGCCCTCTCAGAAGCCTCCACTGGCTCTGATCATGCACCCTAGGACCTTGAACCCTGATAGTAATCCAGATCCAAGCAGGTTAAAGCAAGAGCAATTACCCCCCTCAAACTGGTTGCTTACTTCCCTTACAATCTGCAGGCCAGGAGCTATGAAGCAGCCATGAGGTAGTGGCCCCTGTGCCTCAGCCACTTCTCCCTTCTAGGGGCAGAGACTGGATTGCAGTCCCCTGTTCTGACAAAGTCCACACTGAACTCTCGCTTTGTCTTTGGCATTTATGGGTTGATAATTCTGGAAACCTCCACAGTTGCTGGTGATCCACTCTCCTGAAGTCCCTCCAGCTGTTGCTGGTTGTGGCTGCCCTGGGGCTAAAACCACGGGCTGGGGGGGGAGGGGCTGGGCTCTGCTCCCAGCATGCTGTGATGGACCCTTCCTGTTGCCAGGCCATCTTTAGCAGGAGGTTTATTTCTCTTTGTCACTTTGTGGGTTCTGTAGCCTCAAAGCTTGTTTAGAGTCATTTTTTATAGATATTTGAGGTGGTTAAGTTGGGAGCATATGAAGTTTTCCTGCTTCTATGCTGCCATGTTGGCTCTACCCACCCCCCCCCATCATTTTTTATTAATAATTTAGTTTTCTGGGGCTGAGTCAAGATGTCAGAGTAGAAAGGGGACTTCAGTGGGGTTCCAGCTTCCACCTCCTCCAAATCATGTAAAAGGTGACTCTGAACAAACTTTGGAGATACAGAACCCATTAAATGACACAGAGTAGTTAACTTCCTGCTGAGAACAGCCAGGCAGGCCAGCAGGAAGGAGCCAGTGTACCTCTCTAGGAGCTGAGCCCAGCCCAGCCCAGCATGAGAGCCCAAGTTTTTATCATTAGGGTGGCCTGACCAGCCACTGGCTGGAGGGACTGTCCTCCAGATCACCAGCTGCTGTGGCAGTTTCCACAATTATCAACACATAAGAGTCTAAGGACAATGTGAGAGGTCAGTGCAGTGTGTACTTTGGGATCTGGTAATTTGGGGGTGCGGTCCAGCCTTTAACTCCTGGAGAGAGAATTTGCTGAGGCACCGTGACCATGCAGCCACAGCCACATAGTAGCTTCAGCTCCTGCCCTGCAGATTGTAGGGGGACGAAGCAACCAGTCTGAGGGGTAATTATGCTTGCTTTAACCTGTTTGGATCTGGATTGTGGTCTAGGATGGAGGACCTGGGGTGTGTGACCAGCTTGCCAGAGCATGTGGAGGCTTCAGAGAGGGCACGCAAGTAATACCTTTGGCAACTGAGAAAACCCCAACAATTTGGGGAAAAGCTCCCCCCTCTGGTAGCAGAGACCGACAGTGGCAAAAAGCCCAAAAGTCAAATAATTGAGTGGCAACATGAGCAAACAAGGGAAGCAAATCAAGCAGAGCAACCCAACTTTACACTCCATTTTGGGGATACAAAGGAAAAAAGCATGGAACAGGAGGAAGGGAGTTAAATCAGAATTCCTGCACCAAAATCTTCCAAGAAAAATATGTGCTGCTTACAGGCCATAGAGGACCTAAAGAAGGATTTTGAAAATGAAATGAGAGAAGTGGAGGAAAAATTCAGAAGAGAAATGAGAACGATTAAGAAAATTATGAAATGAGAATTAACAACTTGACTGAATAAAATAACACCTTAAAAAGCAGACTAACTCAAATGGCAAAAGAGGCTCAAAAAGGCAAAGAGGAGAAGAATGCCTTAAAAAGCTGAATTTGCCAGATGGAAGAAGAATCTCAAAAGCTCACTGAAGAGAATCATTCCTTCAGAATTAGATTGGGGCAAATGGAAGCTAGTGACTTTATGAGAAATCAAGATACTATTAAACAGATCCAAACAAATGAAAAAAAAATAGAAGGTAATGTGAAATATCACATTGGGAATACCACTGACCTGGAAAATAGATCCAGGAGAAACAATTTAAAAATTATTTGACTACCTGAAAGCCATGATCAAAAAAAGAACCTAGAAATCATCCTTTAAGAAATTCTCAAGGAAAATTTCCCTGATGTTTAAAACCGGAGGGCAAAATAGAGGTCGAAATTATTCACCAATCACCTCCTGAAAAAGATCCCAAAAAGAAAGTTCTTAGTAATATTATAGCTAGGTTCCAGAATTCCCAGATCAAGGAGAAAATATTACAAGCAGCCAGGAAGAAACAATTTGAATACTGAGTAAACACAATCAGGATTAACACAGGATCTGGCAACTTCTACACTGAGGGATCGAAGGCCTTGGAATATGATATTCCGGAGGGCAAAGGAGCTGGGATTAAAACCAAAAATCAGTTACTCAGCAAAACTGAGTATCATGTTTCAGGGGCAAATATGGTCATTCAGTGGAATAGAGAACGTTTAAGCATTCTTAGTGAAAAAAACAGAGTTGAATAGAAAATCTGACATTCAGACACAAGAAGCAAGAGAAGCATGAGAAGGCAAACAGGGAAAAGAAATCTTAATGTAACTTATCAAAGTTGAACTATATACATCCCTACATGGATTTTAACTTATGAAACTTTTCTCAGTATTACAATAGTTGGAGGGAATAGAAAAGTATGTATATACACACACACACACATATGTCTATATAGGAGCATATATGGGTGTATGAATACATATGTTAATGTGTGTATATATATCTACAAGTATACATAGATAGAGGGCACAGGACCAATTTAATAGGAAGGGACGATACTTAAAATGAGAAATTAAGAGGTGAGAGAGGAATATAATGAGAGGAAATGTCAAGAGACACAATGGGGTAAACTATCTCATATATAAGAGGCAAGGGAATATGGCTAAAATGGAGAGGAAGAACAACAAAGAGGCAAAAGGGAATGGGTCAATCTTATTCTCATTGAATTTGGCTTAGGGAGGGAATGACATACACTCTAAATAGGGTATCTTACCCTACAGAAGAGTAGGCGGGAAGAGGATGAGAGGGGGCATGATGGAAGGGAGCGCAGGCTGGGGGGGGCGAGGGAAGTTGGAAACACCCACTTTTGAAAAGGGATAGGATCAAAGTAGAGAATAGAAAAGTGGCAGGTGGGATTAGAAGGAGGGAAATATAATCAGTCTTTTACAATATATCGAGTATAGAAATGTTTTGCATAGCTACACATGTACAACTATATTGAATTGCTTATCTTCCAAGTAAGGGTGGGTGAGAAGGGAGGAAGTGAATGAATCTGGATTTCAAATTTTAAAATCAAATGTTTAAATATATATATATATATATACATATACTATTATTAATATTATTTTACATGTACCTAGGAAATAAGATATACAGGCACTGGGGCATAGAAATCCACCTTCCTCTACTGGAAAGTCAGAGGGGGTATGGGAGAAGATATGGGAGAGAGCAGATTGGAGGAGGGGATATCCAGTGGGATCACTATTTTGTGGTGGTGGACAGGAGAAAAACTGGGAGAAAATTTGTAACTCAAAATCTTGTGGAAATGAATGATGTAAACTAGAAGTTAATAAAGCATTTGATAAAATAAATAAATAAATAAATAAAATTATTTAGTTTTCTCTTTTAAAATCAGACTACATGTTTTATGTCTTTTTTTTTTAAAGCTCTTAACTAATTGTGGGAATTTTTGTTGTTTTCAATTTTTCTAATGCTTTCTTTGACTTTTAGAAGTTCTCCTTTCATATTTTAAGTGAGGGGTTTGGCTTTATTGCATTTCTAGCTGTTTTTTTTTTTTATTGTAGTTGTATGTCCAAGTCAGGAGTTTTTTTTTTTCTATTTTGTTAATGGAATCATTTATACACAGAATCACAGACACACTCACACACACACACAACTGTGCTTGTTTGTATCATTAGCTGCATTCCATATATTTTTGGTATTTTTTTAATGAAATTTTCTAATATTTAGATTATTTTTTTCCTTACACACCAATTTTCTGGGACTACGCTATTTAGTTTCTAATTTTTAAATTCTTTCTTCAAAGGACCCTTATTGGATATATATTTTTTAAAGGGTAATACTGTTTATTTTGCTTCAAAGACATTTCAACATTCTAAACATGCAAAAAAGAAATCCTGAAAGGTTCCAAATTGTGTTTAAAAATTTGTTGTTGTTTGTTTTTTTGTTTTTTTTTCCCCCTTACATCACTGCCCTGGCTTTCTATTTGAATTGATACAAGTCAGAATTGTACGTTTTCAATTTAAAACTGTTGCACTTCAACTAAAAAGAAAACCAAAAATCCAGATACTTTTCTCATACCAGCTGAGCCCTTGGGACACGTAAAAATGGTAGCTGGGTGCTATTTCACTATATATACAGAAAGATAACTTTTAAGTTAAATGGACATCCACTGTAGTGAATCTGCAATCTGCCCTCACAGTGTAGGCTTTGGGTTGCAGCCCCGTAGTCAAGACAGATGAGCCTCATGCCCCCTCCAAGGCTGTACCCCCAAGAATCTGTCTAGATTGCTTTTACAAACTATAGATATTTTGTGTTTTAGAAACTATAGATATGTATAGTTTATAACCCAGAATTTTCTAGCCAATAACCATATAGTTAAAAACCACCTTACAAATAAAAAAAATGCCTGAAAACATTTGTAAATGCTTTTCTTTTACACCAACAATATAAGTGCACAGAGTGAGAACACAAGATGCCTTTTCATTAAAAAAAAATGTAAGGAATTATGTACAACTCTGATACAGTTTCTGGGTGCTCCGAGATACCCATAGCTATTTCATGTAAACCAGTTACAATGCCTATCTAGAAATGCTTTTGAGAAGCTATGTGATCAGAAGCCAATTATGCCTAATAATGAGGGCAATCGACACCACAAAGGAGAGATGTTTCATTTAAAGGTGTTTCCTTTAAATGCTCTATGGTATTCACATGGAGACAGAACATAGTACAGTTTCATTCATCATCTTCATCCTCCTCCTCCTCCTTGTCTTTCTCCTCTTCCTCCTCTACCTTTTTCCAGGCAGATTTAGCCTCCCCCTTTTCCCCATCAAACTTCCCTTTTGACTTATAATCTGCAACATCTTCCTCTTATCTCACCTTCAGTTTGGGTGCCTTATTATTATAATACGGTTGCTTCTTATTGTCATTCAGATTTCTCCAAATTTTGCCAACCTTCTTTGCCATATCCCCAATGGATATGCCAGGGTTTGTAGACTTGATCATGGGACCAAATTCTGAACAGAATAGGAAGAAGCCAGATGGTGGCCGTTTAGGTACATTAGGATCCTTCATTTTTTGCCACCCTTTGCTTGTCCACAGTCCTTCATTTCTCTATCATATCAAACCCTATCAGCTTTGGCCATCTCATCAAACTTGGATTTCTCTTTCCCCAACACAGTTTTCCACCTCTCGGAACACTTTGCAGAAAACTGCAAAGTTAACAGGACCCTCTGGATTCTTCTTCTTATGCTCTTCCCGGCAAGTTTGCACAAAGAAGGAATAAGCAGACTTTCCCTTCAGTTTCTTGGGGTCACTTTTAGCCATGATGAACTCTGTATTGTTTGCTAATATGATTTTAATATATAATTATAGTATGCAAAGGATATGTTTAGTATTTCTCCTTCTTCCATTAGTTTAAGAGGTTTACATACGCCAACACAGGTTTAATTTTTGTAAAGGTGGCATGCACAGGTGACAAATACATAAACTCCTTTCTGTCTCTATTCAGTAATCACCAAAAAGCTATTGTTTCTAATTTTACCAAAAGTTCCACTCAGGTCCTTAATTTCTTTCTTCTTCTTTAAAGACTTTTTTTTTAACCTGAAAGTTATATATTTTGGTACCCTGCTACTATAATTTTCCTATCAATATATTTCTATAATTTTGCTATTGTTTTCTAAAAGGAATTAAATGCTTTGCTGTTTGATGAATATATATAACTATATCTGTAGATAGTATCAATATTTATTTGTTATCTATGATGCTTCCCCCACCAACCCTGCAAATGACTAAATTGTTTAATTTTAGTTTTCAACAGTCACTTCCATAAGTTTTAAAATTTCTCCCCCCTCACACCTCCCCAAGAGGGTTTGAAATCTGATATGGGATCTACACATACAATCCTATTAAATAATTTTCATATAAGTCATGATGCACAGAAGAATTGGGTATGAATGAATGGAAAAAGAATGAATGGGGAAAAATCATGAGAAAAAAATAAAAACAAAAAAGAAAATAGTCTGCTTCTTTCTACACTCCAACTCCACAGTTCTTCCTCTGCATGTTGCTGCCATTTTAGATCATGTGTCTTTTGGAATTGTTTTAGGTCTTGCATTGCCGAGAAGGACTAAGACGATCAAAATTAGTCCGTGTACACTGTGGCTGTTACTGTGTACAATGTTCTCCTGGTTCTGCTCCCCTCACTCAGCATTAGTTCATATAAGTATTTACAGGTTTCTCTGAAGTCTGACTGTTCATCATTTCTTATAGTGCAATAGTATTCCATTACATTCATATACCACAACTTGTTTAGCCATTCCCCAGTTGATGGGTATCCCCTTGATTTCCAGTTCTTGGTCACCACAAAAAGAGATGCAATAAATATTTTTGTACATGTGGATCCTTTTCCCATTTTTTAAGATCTCTTTGGGATACAGAACTAGAAGTGGTATTGCTGGGTCAGAGGGTAGGACACATTTTTATAGTCCTTTGGCATAATTCTGAATTGCCCTCCAGGATGGTTGGATCACCTCACAGCTCCACTAACAATGCATTAGTGTTCCATCATTCCCACATCCTTTCCAACATATGTAATTTTCCTGTTTTACCATGTTAGCCAATCTGATAGGTATGATATGGCACCTCAGAGTTGCTTTGATTTTCATCTCTCTAATTAAAAGTGATTTTGAGCATTTTTATATGATTATAGGTAGTTTTAATTTCTTCCTCTGAAAACTGCCTGTTCATATCCTCTGACCATTTATCAATTGGGGAATGAATTGTATTCTTGTAAATTTGACTCAGTTCTCTCTATATATTTTAGAAATGAGGTCTTTATCAGAGACACTGGTTTTAGAAATTCCCAGTTTTATGTTTCCCTGCTAATCTTTATTGCATTGGCTTTGTGCAAAAACTTTTCAAATTAATGTAATCAAAATTATCCATTTTGCATTTCATAATGTTCTCTATATCTTGTTTGGTCATAAATTCCTCAATTCTTCTCTGTTGCCTTCCCATCCCATTTTTCTCACTCCCCAGCCCATGCTTTTATTCTTTCAATTAATCCTTTGACTCCTCCCATCTTTTATCTAAGATAACTTGATTATCTATCCTGAATTCCCTCTTAATCTTAAATCTCTTTCTCTTCCCTGTCTTCCTCTACCCATTTTCCTTTGGAATTGAATTATTTCTATCACATGGTCTGTGTTCATGCTCTTGTATGTGTTCACGTATTTATTTCGTCCCTTCCTTGTCCAGTTCACAGATAAAAATGGGATGGCCATCCCTCTCACCTCCTTTCTCTATGTTTAATTTTTATACTGTGTAACTGCTATCATGTGAGACAGTGAATTTCATCCCTTTTCATCTTTTCATCATATAATACTGTAAAATCTCCCATTCATATATGAGTGCGACTTGCTAGTCTTTGAAGTTCTTCCCAACTCTAATATTATGTGCTAAACCTTAAGGAGAATGTGACAGATTATACTAGATAAAGCAGTATACTTGAGTGAACAACTAGGTGGTGCAGTGAATACAGTGTTTGGCTTAGAGTCAAAAGACTGATCTTCCTGAGTTCAGATCTGGTCTCAGAGAGTTACAAGCTGTGTGATCCTCTGCAAGTCACTTAACCCTATTTATCTCAGTTTCCTTATCTGTAAAATGAGTTGGAGAAGGAAATGATAAACCACTACAGTTTCTTTGCCAAGAAAACCCCAAATTGGGTCCCAGAGAGTCAAACACAAAAGAAACAGCTGAACAATAACAATCATAAATGTTACTTGAAGGAAAGAAATCTAGATTAGGGTCCTGACTGCAGTACATATTACTTCTGTGACCCTCACCAAATCACCTCATATCTGTGCCTTTCAATTTCTTCAACTATAAAAACAGAGAACCACAGAATCTTAGATTTGGAAGGCATCTCAGAGATGACAGGAAACTTTATTTTAAAAAAATCTTCAGTTTATTTAATGCAAAAATCCCTTATGAAATGAAACTTGTTAGCTCACTTAAGTCTAGAACAGAAATTAATATAAATGCAAAGCTTATGTTGAGATCTTAAAAACCATAAAGCACATAGAATTCAGTGATGTGCATAAATTAGAGAATGTATCCATCAAGCAAATATACTGAGAAAATAATTGTAGGAAAAAAATGACCAAAAAAGGAAAGAGAAACAAATTTCTTATTAGCTCATAAAATATGGCCCCTTAATGACTGATGTATGAAATTCACAGTGTATTAACTAAAGTATTTTAATAAAGCCCATATGACCCTTAAACTTGTTTTGCTTTCCATGAAATCTACAGTCTATATAAGGAGCTAGGTAGAAAACTGCACTTTCTATTTCTTTCTGAACTTATATTTATTTCATATGAATAAATAGCTCATAGATAATATTTAAAAACCAGATTTTTTTAAGGAATCAAATGAAGTCAATAGTTATCTGAATAGGGGCAGCCAGGTAGCACAGTGAGTAAGAGCACTGGCTCCAGTGTTGAGAAGACCTGGAGATCGAATCCTGGGCTCAGACACTTAGCACCCACCCAGAAACACCTGGCCGTGTAACCTTGAGCAAGTTACTTAACCCCAATTGCTTGGGGGCGGCCAGGTGGCTCAGTGAGTAAGAGCACCGGCTCCAGTGTTGGGACGACCTGGAGATCGAATCCCGGGCTCAGACACTCAGCACCACACCCAGAAATAACTGGCCTTGTAACCTTGAACAAGTTACTTAACCCTGATTGCTTAAAAAAAAAAAAAAGTTATCTGAATATCTGCCATGTACTAGGCACCATACTGGACAATGGAAAATTCATACCCTGAAAAATCTCTAGCAATAGCCTACTTTGCTGTGGTATTCCAGACCTTTCTTTTAATGATTGTAGGAATATGACTTTTACTTTACCTTCAGTTTTGGGGGAGCCACATGATAATTGGCAATTAATAATTTCTGGTTGGTAGATATTGTATCAACATGGTATTTATTAAAGCATATTTTATAGAAAGCTTAGTATATAACTTTATATAGAAAGCTTACTAAATATATACATATATGTATCTATATATGTATAAATAGATACATACACATATATACACACACACATATATATATATATTATAAATAAAGGCAGCACATATGGAAACACTAGGTGTTTGACCATAAGTAATTCACCTAAGCTCTCAGTGCTGTAAGCAACAATCTCAAACTAAATTAATGAAGAATTGCTTATTTGCACAGGTGGAAGGGATTTTCCCACTGAGAATCCTTATACCAATGAAATCACAAGTTCATACTATTCCATCCCTTGCCTAATTCTGAACTAAAAAAAAAGTCAAAACATGCCTGAGTTTGAGACAGTCCAGAATTAGATTATTTCTTCTGTGTCAACATGGTTTCTGAGGTGTAATATGATGAGTTCTATGTGTGGAGTCAAAGAAGGGTTCAAAAAGCAGCTTTGTTACCTAGTTCCCATAAGACTTTGGGCAAGTCACTTCACTTTGGACCTCAGGCTCCTCACCCATAAATTTAAGAAATTGGAACAGATAATCCCTAAGATTTCTCTGAACTCTAAGTCTATGACTCTATAAACAATTAGTAATTCTCTTTCTTGATTGATTGGAAGTTTGAGTAAGAAGGTATGTTTCTATACCTAGTTATATTCTTCCTAAATGCAAAAACCATTTGCTCAAAACAAAAGGGTTAATTAGATAGCAGAGATAATTCTGAAACTGTACCCTGTTATGAAAACTATGTTTTCAGGCTAAGAATTGCTCATGGAGAATGCCAAATCCCATTAGAAATCTTCCAGATGATACTATTTTTTGCATTCATCAAATAGTTTTCCATATGCATTTCTCAATGCATCATCTCTACATTGTAGGCATTCATGTGGCCTCCCACACCAGGTTCTAATAAAATAAAAGCAAGAAAATGAAATATTCATTCTATTTTTTTTAAAAATGAAATATTCACATATCATACCAAAGAGTGCCAGCTCCTTTGACTGGCATTCAAAGCCTTACTTCTTTTGGTGGTAATTTATTTTCCAGACTCATGGAGAATTGATTTAGAATTAGAATGGGGTTTTAGAGTTCATCTAGACCATTCCCCTCACTTTACAAATGAGGAAACTGAGATTGAAAGATTTTGAGTGTCTTTCTCAATGTTGCACAAGTAGTAATTGGGAGACATAGGATTAAAATCCAGATCTCTCAGCCCAGATTGGTTCTCTGTCAACTACATCTATGAAGAAACTCAAGATTTAAGATATTATTTACTGTTTTCCCCTAAGGGAAACTCTGTACAATTAGCAAAGACTAATGCCTTGCCTTCCTAAAACTTTGCAGAATTTTCTCCTATATTGGTCATATGGTGTGGTGAAGAGACTATTGGACATGAAGTCAGAAGAGATCTAAATTTGAATCCTTTCTCTAATTATAGGCAATTGTCAAACCTCTCTCTAAACCTCAGTTTATCTTAAAAAATCCTATATTATTTACCCTACAGTGTTAGTTGAGCATTAAATGAGATAATTAATCAAATTGACATATACTTATCAATCACTTACTATCTATCAGGCAGGAGGAACCTATCTGGCACAGAGTACTGTGCCTAGAATCAGGAAGGTCTGAGTTCAAATGTGGTCTCAGATATTTACTAGCTATGAGACCCTGGACAAGTCATTTAATCTCTGTTTGCCTTAATCCACTGTAGAAGGAAATGGCAAACCACTCTAGTATCTTTGCAAAGAAAACTCCATGTAAAGCACTGGTGTGCTCTGGTCCATGGCATCATGAAGAGTCAGACACAACTGAATGACTGAACAACATGTCCCAGGCACTGAACTTAGCACTGGAGATTCAGAGAAAAAGGTGAAATGGGACTTGCATATGAAGACTTTTAAAGTACTCCAGGGAGATAAAATGTACATGCTATCTAATTACATCAATATCTCTATCTTTACATATAAGATGTATACAAGAGAATTTTGGAAGCAGGGCAATGGGATTTTGGGGGTGGGGGGAGACCAGGAAAGGCTTCCTGAAGAAGGTGGCAGCTGAGCTGAGTCTTGAAGGAAGCTAAGAATTCTTAAGGGACAAAAGGCAAGAGGGGAGATCCCAGTCATTGGGGACAGCCACTGAAGCCACAGCCAAGGCATGGAGATGGGGGATGAAATGTCCTGTGGATGGTACCTAAAGATGGGCCATTTGGTTGAACCACAGAGTGAGTAAGGGGAGTAATGTGTAATGATGCCAGAAAGGTCCTATGGGGCTCTGTTGTGAAGGGCTTTGAAGGCCAATCTACGTCAAGTGCTTTGCTTTTCTCATCTGCATCATCCTCCTTTTCATCCACAGAGTGGTGTTGCTTTATTATGATGCTACAAGGGCACACTATGTATATTGCTGCCTAATGAGGGTATTGCCAGAGATACTGCCACAGTGCTATCCTGTTGCCCTTACTTAGGACCTCCCTTAAAGATGAATTTTTTAATGAAATTCTTTCAGCACATCAGTACCTAAATCCTTTTGGATGCTGTACAAGATGATATCCCTTTTAGAATGAATTCAATTACACTGATGGTATTTACAAGGAGATTTCCTCTAGGCTGACTCCACCCTACTTGTCTATTGGTATTGCTAACTGTTCCATTGGTTCTTTTCTAAGCATATCTTCCAATTTCTCACTGACCTGCCTTGGCTCACATGGTTCCCTACACTTGAAATGACCTCCCCTACCACTGCTGCTAATCCTTCTAAGCCCAGAACAGTAGCATGTTGCACAAGAGAGGACACTGGACCTAAAGGTAGCAAGACTTGGTTGGAAAATCCACCTCAGACTTGAGTTGGGTGACCTTGGCAAATTACTTAAGCTCTCTGTGCATCACACTCACTCAGTAACAGTTCATGGAAAGATTCTACCTCTACATTCAAGTAGAAATGGCATTTGACAATCCATTGGTGTCTGAGCCATAACACTTTTACTTGGTCCTAAAATGTCTCTAATTTTATCCAATGCTCTGTTACATCCTACACAATGTAGCCAGTTGAATCATCCTTGAATATAACTTTCGCAAAATCAATTTGGTTCTCAAAAAGGAAGCAAAAGAAAAATCAGTGGCTCCTCATTGTTTGGAGAATAAAGTCCAAATACTGTGGCCTGGCATTCTAGGCCTCTAAGGCTCCTTCCGACTTCAAATCTATGATACTATGATGATCTCCCTGCTATCAGCTACAACATATCTTTCCAATATGATAATGTTCCATCAGGGTCCTTCACAAATCCTTTTCTTGAGTAAATTGGTTTACTTGTTCTGAACCTAGAGTATACATCTCTGCCTCTGATCGTGTCATCATTCCCTTTTGTCCATACCACTCTAAATTCAAGATATTCTTTTAGATCCAGATAGTCTCACCTTTCCCTCTCTCTAATGTAATCCAGTACTCCTCAGAACTCTTAGAATAATCACTGTTGGGTACTAATCCTATAACGTCTTACCATATGTTTAATTCTTTTTCCTGTGTATGCTTTACCTTCCTGAGATATGTTTTATTTTATTTTTTTAACATTTGTTTTTAATATGTTGATTTCCAGATTCTTACCCTTCTTACCTCCTCACCCACTTCCACTGGGAAGATAAGCAATTCAATATAGGTCGCACATGTGTAGTTATGCAAAACATTTCCATAGTAGCTATATTGTGAAAGACTAACGGTATTTCCGTCCATCCTATCCTGCCCCCCACTTATTCTATTTTCTCCTTTGACCATGTCCCTTTTCAAAAGTGTTTGCTTCTAACTACCCTTTCCCCCAATCTGCCCTCCCTTCTATCATCCCCCCTCTTAGCCCCTCCCCCCCACCTCTGAGCTATAATTTAAACTCCCTAAAGGCAGAAGGCTAACAGTCTAGCTGGTGAGGTGAGTATGAGTATCTCCATCTTTATACAAGGTATGTTTATGTGTATTTGTGCAGATAGAAATGCATTTATACAAACATCACAATATAATGTACGTCAAACATTTGTTGTTGAAATATATACACACAATTTTCCTAGCACAAATATTATTTTATAGCAGGTGCTTAATAAATCTTTTGATGAATCCTCTGTCCCTTCTGCCTTTCCTATCTTCAATAAAAGAAATGAAAAGAGTCAACAAGAACCTAGAAAATCACTTAGTTGGATCCAAATAGAATATAATGGTGGAAAAGAGAAAAGGAGAATTCAGTTTGGGTATTTATTGTCCTTGTTACAAATCTCATTTCTCATCGTTTCAGCACAATTACACTTTTTGAAAATTGCATATCTTAATGGAAGTCAATACTTATGAATATATTAATTGGTACCTGTTCGAATATCATGGTTAACACCTTCCACAGAAATGATAGCATTTGGAATTCCTTTACCATGTGAGTCTCTTACTATGCCTTTAATGCCACGATGAACCTGTTCAACAACAAAAAATTATGGTTATCAATTATAGTCAAATGGCTTAACGCTAAATAATAAATCAATTTCTGAAATTAAAAGGGAAAACAACCTGTGGTATTTTAGAGATAAATATTGGGACCAAAAACTGCTAAGAATTTTCACATAGTCACAGTTGAAAAGACTTTTTACTTATTCTTAGTATATCCATTAACTTTTGGTTTCAGAAAATATTCTATGTCCTTTAAGGTAATGTAGCAGAGTTTGCTTATACTGTACTTAAAGCAAAATATTCACTCATTGAAGTGCTAAAAATGAATAGCCATATATTTATAGAGGACACATAAGTTTATATTAGAAGTAACATAGTTAGAAATTGGAAAATGAATAAGACATTTATAGGAATCAGTTTTGTTAAACCTTCATTCCTTCCCTAAATCTTCACAAACTTAATGGCAAGGAGTCAGTGAAATCTTATAAACTGAAAGTCTGGTTCTCTTTGAGGATCCTTGGGAAAGGGATTTCACCTTTCTTGGCCTTCATTTCCCTGTCAAAAAATAAGTGGGAAATAATATCAAAATTCATCTGGTAGAACAAAAGTTTCAGAATATCAAGGGAATTAATGAAAAGGAATGCTAGGGAATGTGGCCTAGCCATACTGGATATTACATTGTATTATAAAGCAGCAATCATCAAAACCACTTGGTACTGGCTAAGAAATAGAAGGCTAGATCAGTAGAACTGGCTAGGTAGAGAAGACACAATAGCTGATGATTAGAACAATGTACTGTTTGATAAACCCAAAGACCCCAGCTTCTGGGTTCTAAACCCCAAATTTATAGAAGTGTTTGTTGAAAACTAAAAATAAATAATTTAATAAATTGGGGGGAAATAAAGAAATAATATAAACCTAAACAAACAAACAAAATTAGTAGGGTTCTAGGGAATTTTGGAAAGATCTAAATGAACTGCTACAGAGTGAAGCAAGTGGAGTCAAGCAAATAGTATGTTGTTGAGTTGTTTTGACTTGTACCTGACTCTCCATGACCCAATTTAGGATTTTCTTCACAGAGACACTGATGTGGCTTCCCATTTCCTTCTCTAGCTCATTTTACAGATGAGGAAACTGAGCCAAATAGGGTTAAATGACTTGCCCACAATCACACAGGTAGCAAGTGTTTGAGGTCAGATCTGAACCCAGGAAGATGAATCCTCCTGACTCCAGGTCTAGCACTCTATTCATTGTACCCCCTAGTTGTCTCAGTGACTGAAGCAATGAAACAGAACAACCACAAAAAAGTGAATGCTGAAAAATTACAAAAAACAAACATGACTCAAAATAAGAGATATGAAAAGGTATCCCCACTACACGCCTTTGCAGAGCTTGGAGGTCTCTAAGTGTGACACATTGTACATATTTTCAAACGTCAATATATTGCTTTCCTTTTTTTTTGTCTTGAAAATATTATTTGTTACATGAGTTGGCTCTCTGGGAGAGGGAGTGGGAGGGGATGCTGGGGAAAATTTTGGTAGTGTAAAAAAATAACAAAAGACATCAATAAACACTTTTCTAAAAAAAATATAATAAAAATGAGTGGGATTCAACTGACTGCATTCATTATAAGGTACATTTTATCTGTGATTTTATAACTGCCAGTTAAAATATTTAAAAAAGACAGAACCAAGACTACATTTTTAAAAAAGAATGTCTACAAGGGTGGCTAAGTGGCCCACTGAATAGAGTACTGGCCCTGGAGTCAGGAGGACCTGAGTTCAAATCCAGCTTCAGACACTTAACACTTACTAGCTGTGTGACCTTGGGTAAGTCTCTTATCCGCAATTGCCCTGCCTTTCCCCCTCCAAAAAGGAAAAAAAAAAGAATAGGTACAAAAGGGTAGAAAAGGGTACCAACTACTTCTCAAGGTTGCCGCTTGCTGGAGGCATGGGGTCTTCCATTGGGAGCTGATTGACCACTTGTCTGGGATATTATAGAAAAGGTTCTTGGTCAAGTTTAAGTGGGAGCAAATGTCATCGTAGAGTCCTTCAATTCTTATATTTCATGACTATGCTCACCCGATATTCCCAGACAGAAAAGGATCTAAGAGTCCATTCACTCCAATGGGTACCTGAATACCAATCCTCTTCTCAAGATCCCCGACAAATGGTCATCCCATCAATCAACATCTGAGGCCTCTAGCCAGAGGTAACCCGCTGTCCTGAGAAGAGGTCCACTTCACTTTTGGCTTGCTTTGGAAAGATTCTGCTTTTTTCTTTTCTATAGACCCAGAATCTTAGTAACTTCCACCTATGGCTCTTGGGTCTGCCCCCAGCTGCTAAACAGAACAAATCTAATTCCTCCAATATCACAGCCCTTTAAGACACTTGAAGAATTTGAACTTCTCTTCAACCCCACCTGAGGGAAGAGCAGAGCCCCAGGAAGCAAGTTGTGTGGGTTGGGGGGATGATACATTCCAGTGTAAATTCCTGGCTCTCCACAGTGTCCATTGAAGGAAGAAGGTGTCTAGAAGCAGCCCTCCTCAAAGTTCATGACTTGAGTGCCATGATTTATAACCCTTAAGAGGGCAATGACAATCTTGATGAGTCATTTCTCCATCATGTTCAACTCTTTGTGACCTCATTGGGGGTTTTCTTGGCAAAGGTACTAGAGTGGTTTGCCATGTTTTTCTTTCTAGTTTATTTTACAGACAAGGAAACTGAGGCAAATAGGGATAAGCCCAGAGTCACAGCAAGTGTCTGAGATTGAATTAGACCTCATGAAGATGAGTCTTCCTGATTCCCAAGTCCATCTCAACATTCCATATACCCCATGCTATAAAGTACTCTAGAGTTCACAGAATTAGAGACAATAGGAACCTTATAAATAATTTGATTCAACCTTCATTTTGCATTTTGTCAAGGGGGAAACTTGTCTGAGAGAGATTCCATGACTTCCCCAAGATTATAGAACTATTAAACAGCAATTCTAGGATTCAAATCCAGGTCCTTTGACTCAATAATCAGTGGATTTTTAAAAATACTGGTCCCCCAGTCTCACCCAGGTAGAGACTGTAGCAGCCTCTTATGGGTCTGAACCCACTGTTGATTTGCATGGAAGTTTTGAAATTCTAAGAATCCAGCCTGGGCTGGTTCCACCCTCTTCAGGCAGCCTGGTGGCTCTTGGTTCCCAGGAGCTCACCATATTGGTGTCACTTAATGCGGTCATCGTATTGGTTTTAGCCTTACTGTGCCTCAGAACTCCTGAGTTCAAGCCATTCAGCAGTGTTTAACATCTCCAGTGGCAAGGGTTACAGACTCCACCTCTACATCTGTCTATTCTCTTACAGCACATAACCCCCTCCCCTCCCCAATATTCCTTTTTTATATCTAGATAGTAGTAGAAAACCAAAGATAGGGTACTGGTTAAATGCTTTTGAAATGACAAATTACATAAAGTTTACAATATGTAAAATATGTTATTGTTTTATTTCATGAAAAGAATCAAGTAATTAAAATAGATGATTGGCTCATTAGAGACAGTGACCTCAATCAATCTCATGCACATGGTTAAGCTTAATAAATGGACTTGATATTATGCAAAGTTTTAGAGAATGTTTCCAAAGATGACTATATGACTTTTAAGCTCATTTTTCTATGAAACCTTATTGCATTAAAAATTTTTATGGTAGGATGCCCATAGTATTTCATCTGTTACAAAGGAAACTGCTTTGCTATTTTATTTACTTAAAACATTTTTTTGGTTAAATTATGAATCTTATTTTCAGAAAGGAAAAGGTTTCTTCTGTCAATCTAGCTAGCTCATTTTCTATTCTTTTAAAATAAATTCTTGCAATTAAAAACAGGCCAGAAAGAAATATTTGAAAGCACAAAGGGATTCCAAGGCAGGAGAAAGAATCAGGCTAACTCCTGAAACAGTAGGCAAAGTAATAGAAAAAAAAAAAGGCACCAACTCTGTCTGCCCAGGAGAACTCAAAGATTTTGCAAAGGAGACAGCAGGGTTTTGGGGGAAGTTGTAGTGTAAACAATGACATTAGCTAACATTATGGCATATAGAACTTCAAGGCTGGCAAAACACTTTACATATACATATGTATACATAATATATATAGACATATATACATATACACATATTTCATATACATACATATATGTGTATATAAAATATATACACATACATGTATGTGTGTGTGTATATATATATATATAAACCTCATTTGAGCTTCAAAATAACTCCAGGATATAGGTGCCATTATTATTCCTATTAATAGATGATGAACCTGAAACTAAGAGGGAAGAGTAGGGGAATAAGTATTTATACAAAACCTACTAGGTGCCAGGCCATGCTAAGTGCTTTTTGCAAATATCACCTCATTTGATCCTCATAATAACCCTGAGAGGTAGAGGCTATTATTATCCTCTTTTTACAATTGAGAAAACTTAAGGCAGATAGGTGAAGTGACTCACTCAGAGTCACACAGCTAATAAATGCCTTAGGCTAGATTTGAACTCACCTTTTCCTGACTCTAGGCTCAGCAGTCTATCCACTGCATCACCAGCCTGCTTCCTCTGATAGGTTAAATGACTTGCCCAGGGTCACACAGCTGTGCCTGAGTCAGGATTCAAACTCAGGCCTTCCTGACTGCTAAGTTTAGAGCTCTGTCTACTGTGGACGTAGCTGACTCTACTAGAAAAAGCACCAGATTTGGACTTAAGAGACCTGTGTTTTAATCCCAGTTCTTACCCCTTATGAGTTGTATGAGCCTAAATAAGTCAAATCTCCTTTCCAGAACTCAGTTTCCACAATATGTAAAATGAGAGGACTGACCTAGATGATTTCTGAGGGCATTATAGCATCTTGGACGTCCTATAATTCTGTTTTTAAAAGTTTTCCATTTGAATGATATCTTGAATTGGGTCTTCTCTCTTCTCTGATCTTTTTTGATTTATAAAAGATTATAACTAAACAATTTTACTGTTGGAGGAACAGTTCATGGGGCCTGGGAAAGCTAGCAACAATTCATATGTATCACTGAATGACTTAACCAGATTCATACCCATTTTACAGATATAGGAAATAAGGGTCAGGTTGTACAATAATTTGCTCGTAGTTCTGTAGTCAGCAGGTAGCAACACTGGAAAATGAATGTAAAATTTCTTGACTTAATCCCACACTCCTTCCATTAGACTACACTTAATGTCATTATTATTATTGCAGCAGACATCAGTCTGACAACACAATGTTTGTTCTTAACAGCAACAGGATCAAGAGAGGAGACACTTTAGTATGAATAGGTAGCTCCTTGTTTTACCAATAAAAGATTTCTTGTGGGTGAGATTTTCAAACTCTGCAACTGACTGTAATAAAGTTAACCAGCTTCCTTCTAAATCAAATAAAATTATGGTCAATTTAGGATATGTTCACACTTAAGCCTTTTCCTTAAAAATCTTTATTAGTCCATAGTTTGTATTTCTCTTTTCTAAGACCTCTTTTCACATCTAATTTAGGAATATCAAACATATAGCCCAGGTGACTTACAGTGTTCCCAGGTTCAGCCAAACCAGATTAAAATGGAGAAATATTAAATGAAATAGATAAAAATACAATAGCACATAGATATTGTGAATGTGGTTTTCTAAGTCGGTATATGGTCCATAGGGATTCTTAGGTACAGTTCATGTCTATTTGAGTTTGAAATCACTGCTCTAAAGCACCAGATGTTTAATGATGCAATCCTGGTATAAACTTGGGTCATTAGTTGCCTTTCAACTACTCAGGTGTTAAAATTGCTTTCACACAAAGGACATTGCTAAATGTTGTACTTAAAAACTATTTTGAAAAATTCTTACCTGTTCCATAAATACTATCAAAGATTCACGATTATTCTCCCATTCTTCAGGTAAGTCACTCTCATGAGGATATTTATCACAACCCACATAAATTGACAGCTCAAAACAATTTGTGTGAAGGTAACTAAAATCATTCAGACCTGCCAATATAATGAAAGATGATTTTAACTAAAAAATTGTCCAAACTGGCATTAGTAAGGAAATAATATTTTTCTATAACTTGATTTCCAACATTAATCATTAGTAAAGTTGCAGAGCATGTAAACATAAACATTTATTAGTGTATGTGCAACCAGAAATCTCTACATGTTAGAACAAAGTTTCTCAGCTTGGCATCCATTGATTTAAAAAAATAGTTTGATAACTATTGTTAACTTTTTGTTGTTCAGCTGTTTTTGTTGTGTCCAACTCTTTGTAACCCCAACTGGGGTTTTCTTGGCAAAGTTTTTCATTTCTTTCTCCAGCTTATTTTACAGTTGAGGAGACTGAGACAAACATGGTTTAAGTGACTTGGCTAGGATCACATAGCTAGTAAGTGTCTGAGGCCAGATTTGAACTCATGATGATAAGTCTTCCTGACTTCAGGTCTGGTTCTATTCACTGTGCCACCTAGTTGTCTCTTTGATAACTATTTTTTAGTGTAGTTAGTTACCTTCATAACCCAATGTATTTTATTTTAGATATTTTAAAATTCTCTTATGAGATGAGTCAATAAATTTCACCAGACTGACAAAGATGTTCAGGGGCCCAGGATATCAAAAAGTTTAAGAAACTCTGTTTTAGTGTCTACCACTAAGATAGGAGGACAATGGTCAAGGGCAAATGTTAAAGAAAAGAGTTAGAGACTTCAGGGAGTGATGTCATTTCTGTACAGAACCAAGAAAAGGTGGCAAAGGCTGAAGATAGGACAAAACACCGTGATAGGAAAAAAAAACAAACAAATCAAAACCCCAAACCAGGAAGTATACAAGGTGTATCTACATTAACAAAGAGTTGAAAAGACTGGAAAAGCAAAGGATGGGAAGTAAGGAAAAATGAGAAATAGCATGAGTTCAAAGTACGTGGAAATGTCCTTGGTTGTAGAGTAAGTCTGTGTGGCATCTATGATCACTTTCTAGACTTTGAGTGAACCTGATTAACCAGATAATCCCATTTCTCAACCATTTGAGATGTCACAGGGATCACATTGGAACAGCAAAGAGAAATTGTAGTTATCAAGGAGGTACAGGAATCATGAACAACTGGGAGGCCAAATTAAGAACCAATTATACAATGCAAATGAAAGAGGGTGTGTGTAGTACATACATATGCAAGCCCATATGCAGAACTCAGCCCATTTGCCCACATCCAGAGAAAATATCAGAGGAGATTTAAAGGCAAACTATATATATTTTTAAAGCAGTTCTACTGATATCAAGAAAAGTACATTAAAAATAAGCTAATAAAACAATAATATTGCATTTTAATTCAAGTATTTTCTTTAACTTCTGTTTTTCAGCTCATTTATGTAATAAAATTGTTTTTCAAATGGATTCTTTTTTTAGCTTACTTTTTTGTCATGAAATAATTGTTTATGGTTTTAAAATTAATTTGATTCATTTTTTTTAACGTCCTGAATCATGTGTTTCTTTGGAGTTGTTCAAACCTTCATCTGTCACAGCAAATGAGCTCGTTTTACATGTAGACTTTAAGGAATATTCTCATATCAAATGAACGTTACCAAATACAAGTGGGTAAAAAAAAAACACACAGTGGACATTGAATTAAAAGTATAATCTGTACTCCACATTCTCATTCTTTTCTTTCAAAAGTTCTTTTGAGGGACAAGATCTTGCATTAACAACTGTACAACTGAACTATGTTTTGTCAAGATACCAAACAGTAGTGATCAAGAAGAGACCTCCCTCAATAAGCCATCAGAACGCTTCTGGATTCAGAGGCACTCGGGGCCTCACAGAACACAGATGTTCAATGTTATGTTATGTGTCTTACCAGGGGGAAAAATGCTGCAGTCACAGCCCATGGCATATGCTGCTTTGCATCAGCACTTTCCCTTCCATTGGGACCAGGCTCAAATACTCTTTCCTCATACAGTTCTTCATACTGGCTCAATTACCACCAAATTATTAATATTGTGCTCTCTCTGAACATGTCTGCTTAAGATCACTGCTTTCTGCAGCCAAGAACAACACTTAGAAAATGCCAACTGGCCAAGTATTTCAAAGCAGGAGATGATTCAATATGGTGCTCTCTCTCTACCAGGTTTGTATATTTGTCATGGGGAAATGTCAATGAGAGGCCTTCTCTCCCATTTGTCTTTTAGTGATAGAGGGTACCCAGAAAATTGGATGGAGGTTAAGTTGGTGCAACAGCAGTGAGTCAAGGCTAAAATCCTGCATAGATAACTTAGGAAAAGCATTTAATTATATGGACAAAGCTTGGGTTTAGTAGCTGCCAAAAAAAAAAAAAAAGGTATTGATTGGAAGGCTCTGACTCCTCACCCCCACCTTTTAGTTTTCCTAGCCCACCTGTAGAAGGAGACCTTTCCCAGTTCCCTTCAGTTACTACTACCTTCCCTTATCAGATTGACTTCCTTATATTCTCTCTCCCTCTCTTTCTGTCTCTCATTCTTTGTGTCTCACTGTCTCTCCATTATTTCCTCTCTCTGTATCTCTTTGTGAGTGTCTCTCTCTAAATTTTAAATGTATTTAGTTATTGACATGTCATCTCCCCCACTAAAAAGTATGCTTCTTGAGGGCAGAGATTTTTGCTTTTCTCTGTATCACTGGCACTTAGAACCATATCTTGTCATAGTAAGTGCTTAATAAATTCTTGTAGATCAATAGTCACATAGTCAGTCAGGCCTCATATTTGGGAAGATAGCAACAAACAGCCAGTTGCCTGACTAATAAATTTATCAATTGTTAGTCTGATGTTTTGGCATTATATTAATAATGAATGTGCCAGACTTAGAAAGTGCTTTAAAGCACCTAGAAACACATATGTATGTATCTTACCATTTCTGTCCTCAGGTCATTACTAACAAATGGGTATAGCAAACATTACCATCTCCTTTTTGTGATGGGAAACCGAGTCTCAGAGATTTTAAAAGCCTTGTTTACAGTCCCATGGTGGCAAGCCCAGCATTAAAACTTAGATATTTTGTTCCAAATTCAGCACTCTGTTTAGAATAAGTTGATAGCTATACTCGACATACCAGTAAAATGAGATGGCCGTTATTACCTTACTTTATAGGGTCTTTGTGAGTAGCTGTGATGTAATTTGTAAATGCTCTGAAAATGCTAAATTTGGGCAATGAGCACTCCATCTGTAATGAGGGTCCTTCATCACCACCTGCACTGCTCTACCGAATGATCGAGAATTGGGTTGGATCCTAAGAGGATGTGATTATTTTATCTCAGTCACTGGTTTCTACAATGTGTCATTTTGTATCTTTGCAAGATAGCTGCTTCCAGAAGTAAAAATTATTTTCTACATGAGCCTGTGTGGAAACAAAGATGGGTTTTGACCCGGATAGTTCCTCATAATCCTTGGGTATTGGCTACGGGTGGTGAGACATTCTTTTCTGCTCTGCATTTGACTGAAATCCTTCTCTTGTCCCCAAGTTCAATATGAAACACAAAATCCAGCATATCTTAAGGCTCTGTGGCTCAGATGGTATCATAGCAAAGGATTTCATTGCCCAGACAAAACAGGGAACAATGGACTGACTGATGGTATTCACAAGTAGGCAGGTTCAATGTGCATTGTGTAATGTATATTTAGAAGCTTACTGAACCCTGAAGCAAACTTTGCTTTTATTCATTTACAGTTTACCTACCACTCATCAACTAATCTCTGTCAGGTCATTGCTCAGAAATATGAAAGTAGAAGTAAAGGGTGTGAGAGGGGGGAGTAGGAAGGGGAAGGGCAGGAAATTAGAAATACCATTTCATTAATCTCCAGTGAAATGATTCTGCAGACCTCATTATACCACCAGGAAGAAGAGTGATTAAAAGGATTTGAGCCCTCCTCCTCCATTCCTCTGGCACCCCCACCCCTCAACTTGCAAAAGAAGTCAATGAAATAAATGGAAAGTAGAATTGGTTAAAAGTTCAAATGCTGCCTAGACTGGTCATACAGTAGCTGCCTTTCAAAAATTTTATTATTGACTCTGTTGCTGCCTGCTGCCTGCTGCAGAAGGGTCATGGCACTTACAGAGATCAAGGAACATACTGAATGTTAAAGGCTGGGTCTGGTCTTTTGACCAAGCTTTTAAACTGGTGATAGGTTTTGGCTTTCTGTTTTTAGCCACAATAAAATGTTAGTGACAGAAATGGGTTAAAATTGGTTCTTTTCCAGATTTATTTCTTATAGTGCATCTTATAAACTCTTTTTGTCCTCATATAGTGATTTATTGAAAAATATCCAAAATATATTTTTGACGGGCAACATTTTTGATGTATGTAATATTTTGCCATAGTAGTTCCCCTACTCTTTGCTATGAGGACGGTGGTATTTTTCATTATCTGTTCTCCCTCTGCATCATTGTTAAAATTTCTTTCTTTGTCTCTATTTGGAATGACAGGATGAGGTGGAATAAAATGCCAGGAACTGGCAAAGGCAGCTATGATTCATTGGAAAATGTCCTGGACCTGGAATCAAGAGCCATGACTTTGAAAAAGAACTCTGTTCATTACCAGCTATGTAACCTTGGCCAAACCATCATACCTCTAAACCTTGGTTTTCTCAGGTGTAAAATGGGAAAATATCTGCCTCTCAAGGTTATTGTGAAGAAGGCAGAAATCAAATGGGAAAATAATCACATCTAATGATATAATATCACACATTATTAATAATTAATAATATTGGTATATCATACAAATATTATATTATAATAACAGCTCATATTTCTACTGCACCTTTAGGTTTACAAACTATTTTCTCTCAAAATCTAATTAAGTTGGTATAGATTCTATATTGTTTAATGTATCAGTGAAAGTCTTCCATACACTGTGAATCCCAGATAAGGGATTAATATTCTCACCAATAGTAAGGAAACAATTTTTTTATTTGGGCAGGAAATGGTACTGCCAAATGTTGTTTTTCTTTCCCTTAGAGCAGTTCTAACTCTCTAGAGATATCAAAGCTGAAACTTGGAAATAGTAGTGCAGAATAGAATACTCTGGTTTCTGAGTACTCTCTCCCCTGCGAGTAATAATTACAGCAATTGCTTACATCTACAGGGTGTCCCAAAAGTCTTAGTGCCGTTTTTAAGCTTTGATAGTTTAAAGATCCTGACTTTGAGTATGCCCTGTATGTTGCTTTAGGTTTCAAAAACACTATACAAACATCTCATTTGATCCTAACAATAACCTTTGCCATTATTATTTCCATTTTACAAATGAGGGGACTAAAGTTCAGAGAGAGATTGACGGGCTTAGGGATGCACAGCATTGTCTGAGGCAGTATTCAAACCCAAGACTCCCTGATTCCAACACTATCTCATACTACACATCAATAAGTAAGGATAGGTACCAAACAAATGTCAAGCTGTTACTGTGTTTTATGCAATTATCACTTGTCTAATTCACCAAAAATTTGGTTATCAATAAAAAGAAAATAATTCATATTTGTAATGTACAAAACTTTCATG
Source organism: Petaurus breviceps papuanus (assembly GCF_028583685.1). Classification (NCBI taxonomy): domain Eukaryota; kingdom Metazoa; phylum Chordata; class Mammalia; order Diprotodontia; family Petauridae; genus Petaurus; species Petaurus breviceps. The sequence goes on from NW_027186296.1 coordinate 102,654,789, forward strand.
ATGGCTCATTTGATCCTCAAAGAAGGCCTCAGTCCATTAATAAGTCAGTCAATAAGCATTTATTGTGGCTCCTATGTGCCAAACACTGTGCCAAGTTTCTCTCCAAGGAAGATAGCATAAGTTTTACTATTTACATTTTATAGCTAAGAAAACTAGGGTTGAATATGTTAGTGAATTGATTTGGTTAAGGTCATACAGCTAGCAAGAAAGAGGCAGAGATGTGGCTAAATCCAAATGGTCTTTTTTGTTTGTTTGTTTGTTTGGTTTTTTTGGAGGGGGAAGGTAGGGCAGTTGGGGTTAAATGACTTGCCCAAGGTCACATGGATAGGTGTGTGTGTGTGTGTGTGTGTTTGTGTGTGCGCAAGCATGCTCACACATCTGTGTGAAGTGTCTGAAGTCAGGTCCTTCTGACTCCAGGGCCTCCTGACTCCAGGGCCTGTGCTCTATTTACTGCACCACCTAGCCACCAATGGTATTTTGACTTCAAGTCTTGTGCTCTGCAGTATCCGGGTCAAAGTAGCCACATAAATAAGTAGCAACCAATGATACAAAGAAAGTAGAGCTGGTCTATGCAATGGCCCTTAAAGAAATGTAACGTGTCTCGATTTGACCTTCTTTGCTCAGGGTTGCTGATGGAAGCTACGGTGGCAGATACCAGCAAAATATTTGTCTCAGGGAAGTGTATGGTTTTTATTTTAGAAATGATCAAATTTTAGTAAGAGGTTTAGGAGAGGTAAGGGTAATACTACTCAGCCTAAATAGGAATGGAAGTGCCTTGAGGGCAGGAGTTATTTCATTTTTGTCTTTGTATAACCAGGGCCCACTTCATTGCTCAGTGTATAGTAAGCACTTAATGAATGCTTGTCTCTTGGTTGATTAATAGGGCTAATTCAAAAGCGAAAGTTATGAAGAATGTGGATACTCTAAAAATATTAAGTAACTGTGAAAGCCCTTTATAATGTGAACATTAGGACATAAAACTAACACCCGTCTCATAGGCTCATTTGGTTTTATCAGGTTTTTAAATACATCCAGTTATATTTCAGGGAATTGTGGTATAACTCAGCTGAGAGAACCAATTCTGACATTTAAAATCTAAACCAACTAAGATTCTTCACAAGAAAGAAGTAGCGTGGTGTGGTGGAAACCTAGGTGACACTACATGAGTCAATTAAAGTCCTTAAGGCCCTCATTTGCAGAGAAAGTACATTGTAGGGGGAATCCTCTGCTTTAATGAGATCACAAGGCCAATCCTACTCCTTAACCCTATGTAGAGAAGATGGAGACAAGGGAAAGTAAGAGAAGACAGCAGCAAAAACATGGCATGCTAAAGATCCCAATGCATGAAGGTTAGTAAAGGGAGTTAAATATAACTAAGTATCTTAAAGACAGTGTTTTAAAAAAGCTGTATCAAGAAAAAAAGGAATTCCTAAATCTATGTTCTTAAGTCCTGAGATCATATGGAGAGAGAGAGCAAGAGGAGAGAGGGAGAATGGGAGAAAGGGGGGTGGGGTGGGGAGGGAAGGGGAGAGAAAGAGGGGGAAAGAAGGAGAGAGAGAGAGAGAGAGAGAGAGAGAGAGAGAGAGAAATTTAGGAGCGCTTCCTGGATGACAGAGGGAAGCCACTTAAATCTTATTTCATTTCTATTTTTCCTACTAAGGAAAATAATCTTTGAACAAGAAAGGACTGGATAAAAATGGCTAAAAAGCATTTGATGCCCAAGATAAGTAGGAAAATAAGTAAGAGAGATCCTAGCTACTTCTGATGAGTGCAAATCATCAGGCCCAGCTCAACTGATCATATGATAATTTGGGGGAAACTTTTACCAGGCCCTTACTTCCAGCAACGGTATGCCAAGAAGCTCCATTCACAGTCCCATCCTCTTTCTGAAAATCTTCAGTGTGGCACACCCTTCTTCTGGCATCTGTCATGAGCCTGTGGGTTGATGCATAGGAATAGGCCAGCCATCGGAATACGTGATCATCAGGGGTAGGTGTCTGCTCCTGGGTCTTCCATAATGATCGCACCATATCATATGGGTATGCCACCACCAATTCTCCTCCTTGTAAATTACCTCCCAGGACAAATGGGATTTTTTCCATCCAGGCTATTATTGCCCTTGTCTCAACAGCCACCTAAATATAAAGAAAAAGAAAGGCAGCTTGATAACTTTACAGCTACTTGCACCATGAAGTCAGTTTAATGTGAATCACAGGATAAGAGATGTGTAGCTGGATGGGATCGGAGAGGTCACTGAGTCAAATCCCCTCATCTTAGGGATGAGAAAAATGAGGGAGAAAAAAAATATAGTGACTTGTCCAGGATTACCTGACTAGTAAGTGTATGAAGTGAGATTTGAACCATCCTGAGTCCAAATCCAGGGCCTTCTCACCTATGCCATACTGCCCTTGGGTCAATGATTGACACAGAACTTGGATGCAGTAAAGCATTTACTCCATTCTTCTTTTGCTTGGTTTAATTTATCCAATTCAGGAGAATAGAACATAAGGACCATACTATTAAACACAAAGATGATCTGAGGACCCTTTGAAGGATTCCTGAATTCATATAATCCTCCCACTCCCTCCCCTTAACACACAACCCCCACTTGTTCTTTTCCAGACTGTCTCTTGTTTACTCAGGCACTCAAATTATATAGCTAGGCAGCTAGGTAGTATAGTGGATAGAGTGCTTGGCCTGGAGTCAGGAAGACCTGAGTTCAAATCTAGTCTTACTAAGTTATGCAACTGTAGGCAAATCACTTAACCTCTGGGAACTGCTTCAGTTTTCTCAACTCTAAAATGGGGATAATAAGAGCACCTACCTCCCAAGGTTGTTTTAGCACTATCCCTGACACATAGGTTCTTTTTTTTTAAAGCAATTGGGGTTAAGTAACTTGCTCAGGGTTACACAGCCAGGTGTTTCTGGGTGGGTGCTAAGTGTCTGAGCCCGGATTCGATCACAGGTCATCCCGACTCTGGGGCCAGTGCTCTTACTTGCTGTGCTACCTGGCCGCCCCGACACATAGGTTCTTAATAAATTATTTCCTTCCTCTTCCCTGTGTTTTATTCTGCTACTTAAATCTTAATTTATTGAGAAAACCACAATCAGCCACTAAAAGTTTCCTTTTTCCCTATTGCACACCTCAAAGCCTTCTATGCTGCTCCATATTCTCTCTTCCTTAGCTATAGTCTTTGAAGAAGAAATAGCACTTTTCCAAAACAAGGCCAATGCCTCTACTTGTGCCCTTGATCCCACATTCTTTTCCTCCAGAGGAGAATTGCCTCCTTGATCATTCATTCACCCTCTCTACCTCTTTCCCTCTCCTTCACCTTTCCCTCTTCCTGCAATTCTCTTCTCTCTCTCTCTCTTTCTCTCTCTCTCTCTCTCTCTCTCTCTCTCTCTCTCTCTCTCTCTCTCCTCTCTCCCTCTTCCCCCTCCCTTTTTCTCTCCCTCATTTTTTTCTTTATCTATTGTTTCCTTCCCTGAAGTCTGTCCCCTGACCTTTAGATTATTATTTTATAATTAACACTGCTATCCCTTGAATTTTACATCTTTCCTTATGTTCAAAGTCAAATTTATAGAAAATGCTATTTACACCTCCATTTTCTTACCTCCCAACACCTTGTAAATCCACCTTTGATTCTAGCAGTTCACTGAAAATGTTTTCTTTAAGGTTTCTTACTAATGCCAACTGCGATGGCCTTTTTTCTCAGTTTTCCTTTTATTTGGTCTCCCACTGCTGATCTCGTGCTGTGACACATTATTCCTCATGGAATACTCCCTCTGCTTTCTTGACACTGCTTTGTCCTGGTTCTTCTCTTACCCGGAGATGGCTCCCTCTCAGTCTCCTCTGGTGGCTTATCATTAATCTCCTAGTCCTTCACTGTGGGTATGCCCTAAAGCTCTGACATAGTTCTCCTGTTCATCTCCCTTTGATGGTAATTTCATTGGCCTCCATGGATTCAATTAGCCCTATGTAGAGGGCTCCCAAATGTAAACACCTAGTTTTGACCTCTATCACGAATGTCAGTCTTGTATTGCCACATGCCTACTGGCCATCATTACTTGCATGTTCCATCAGCACCTTAAACTCAGCATGTATGAAACAGAAACTGTTATCTTTTCCCCAAATCCCACCTCTCCTCAAAGCTCCCCCATTTCTCTTGGAGATGACATGATTTTTCATTGTCATCCAGGTTTGCAACCCTGAAGTCATCCCTTTTCTTTTGCCTCCCATATCTAACAAGTTTCTAAATCCTGTCTGTTCCACCTCCCAAATATGTTTGCCTCCTTCTCCTCACACATATGACCACTACCTTAGTTCATTTCTTTATCACCTTTTACCTAGATGACTGTAATAGCTTCTTCTTTTTGTTTTTAAGCAATTGGGGTTAAGTAACTTGCTCAAGGTTACACGGCCAGTTATTTCTGGGTGTGGTGCTGAGTATCTGAGCCCATATTTGATCCCCAGGTCATCCCAACACTGGAGCTGGTGTTCTTATTCGCTGTGCTACCTGGCCGCCCCTGTAATAGCTTCTTAAAGGATATCCCTGCTTACAGTATTTTCCCTATTTGATCTGTCTTCCACACAGATCTCAAATCAGTCTTCCAAAAGTACAGTCCCAGCCATGTTGACTCCTCTCCTCAAAAATCTTCATTGGCTTGCTATTGACTCTAGAAAAATGGAAACCCTGTTTGACACTGAAGTCCATCTTGGTCTGGGTCCAGTCTACCTTTGCCAACTCTTATATAGCATTCCTCTTCATGAATTCCATGTTTCATGCAAATGGGAGTATTTTTTGCTTACTGAGCTTGGCATCACATGTTGCATGTTCCATCTCCCATCTCTGTACTTTCTCAAAAGCAATCCTCCATGCCTTCACTCACCCTTATTATCTAACTCTCAGAATCTTTAGCTTCCTTCAATTTGGGGACATATTGTAGGGTAAGCCATTCCTGGCCCCACTAGTGCTTAGTGCTCTCTCGACAAACTATGTTGTTCTTTCCCATGTGCATATATATATATATGTATATATGCATGAACGTATAGATATAATTTACACGTGCAATACACATGTATATGTATGTTTATGTGTGTGCACAATACACATACATATATGTATGTGTCTTGTATCCCCCTAGTATGTAATCTTTTTGAGTGGCAAGACTGATGCTTTTTTTTCTATCTGTAATACATTACTATATCATTGCCTCAATAAAAGTATGTCAAATTGAACTGAAAACTTTCATCTAATCACCCTGTGTTCTCTTGAAAATAATCGTCTGTCCCTAATTGTTTAACCCATTTATGCTGGGGGAATATATTTAGCTTTTTCTAGTCAGGAAACTCTGGGTATGAATCCCACATCAGATGAAGGAATTAAGACTCATTGACCCCTACAGTTCCTTCTACCTCTAAGTCTACCCTACTTCCCTTTGTTATGATCACAGTGCTTGATCTTATATTATCAACAACTCTGGATTTTTCTCATTCTTCACTTGATAGATAATACATGTTCTCCTTATGGTATTTTAAAAGGATGGATTAGCCCCTATCTTCCAAAGGTACCAAATAGTGTCTCATTAACTCACCACCCAACATATTGGGTAAACAGACTCTGGCTCAGTTTTCAGAAAAATGCAGGATCACTCTTTTGGAGAAAGAGGTATTCCCTCTCTCAGTAAACAAACAAACCAAAAACAAAACAAAACAAAACCAAGCAAACAAAAAAAAATCCAAACAAATAAAAAAATCTATCTAAAGCAAAGGTATCAAATAGAGGGTTCCTTCCAATAGTGCAAACCAGATTAAAATTTAATTGGGAAATATGTAGCAAAATAAACAAAAATACAATAGGACATAGATGACGTTAGCATAAGGTTTTCTAAGTCAAGTGCCACTGAAAGGAATCCTTATGTATGTTGGTCCTTTTCTATTTGACTTTGAAACCACATATCTAAAGCTTATCTTAGAAAGGTGAGAGCTCATAAAAATTAACACATTCACTTTTGGGGGCACATGGAATGCCAACAGACTCAGATAAATACTTAGAGATTACTGATCTGCAGTAATTAGCGGAAGAAAAGCCCAGCATGTCATTAGTTTATTTCATTTTTTTTTTGTCTTTTAATGACTCTTGTAAGATCTCTGCCAAATCCTATAATTATCCTTCATTTGGCTCCAAATTTATTCTCTTGCTTTCCATTGTTGTGATATGGAAATGCTTCATGTTTTAAGATGTATCTAGGGAGTTATGAACTTTTTACACCAAGTCATTAAGACAATAATAAATGTGGTAGTAAAAAGTGACACATTCCAATCTGAGGATTTGTATTTCTTGTCATAAACTGCCATACAATTGTGAGGTGATATATTTAAACTGTCTCTCTTTTAAAATCCAAATCAAGATGTGGAAATATGGGTTAATAAATAAATAAACCCTTAAGATGACATTCTACACTTCATTGCTAAACAGAATAAAACATGCCAGCTATAGATTTTATCACCATTCCCTCAAAAACAAAAGCAAAAAACCCACCCACCCATGGAATGCAGGTGTTTTTCATGCTCCCTCTTATGATGGATTCCCAGTACTGGGGGATTAGCTCTATAAATCATATTAATGTCATTCAGCTAGAATTCCTTTCATTGTTAACAATATAACAGCTTATCAAGAAGACTTGTCAAAGTAAAAGCTAAATAGAAAAAAAATTCATTTCCCTTTCCCATGGTGACTGATGGAAATACCATTAAGACAATTAGCTTTATCAGAGAAATGTGAGTGTATTAGAAATAAACTTTTATGATGGCAAAACCTCAAAGAACTGAATAAGGAAGATATTAATGTTGCTCCATTGTATAGCTCAACCAGTTAATCAACCTCTGTCCTAGGTACCATGTTTTGCCATACAAAGAAGTAGAAAATATGGTCCTCTCTTCTCAAGAAACTTATAATCTAAAGGGAGAATAAAAGCTACCAAAAACATTACATTACTAAGTAAAAATTGCCTTCCACATGAGTATCTCAGACCAAGCCTACAGGATTTCAACAAAAAAGAAAGATTAGGGCAAGTCATGATGGTAAGGAGTTCCAGAAACAACTTGACCTAAGCTTTTAGAATGGGGAAGATTCAGATAAGCAATAGTGGGAAAGCAATGAGAATTTAGACATTGGAAACGGCATATGGATGGAATTTCACATATTAGGTGAGAATAATTTCTCTTATTAAGTATTCTGTGCTAAATTAGGGCTGTGAAAAAATTAATGATCTAATTTCATATTTTTTTTACAACAGACTAAAGACCATAAGCCAATGGGACTAATTAAAATGAAGCAAGTTCTTTCCAGCTATTAAGGAGGTGGGTCCCCAAATCTTTGATTCTAGCAGTATCAATGACAATAATGATGGTGACAATAGTAGTTGCAAAAAAGGTCACTTTCAAACATGAGGATTGACATTTCTAGTTATGACACACAATGAATATAATATAATTATATAACTAAATTAAAATTAAATATAAGAAATATAATTAAATACTCTTCTCAGGTAACACCATGCCAAGACATTGTTTGTAATTGTAGCTCTCCTCTAGCGTCACATGTATTTAAAAAAAAAACAACCTGGAAAAAGGTCTATTTACTATTTTAAATGATTTTTCAATTCACTTGGGTTCTCTCTACCTACAAATCCATGTTGATTTGGGCCGTATGCCATTTTGCAGCTTTTGAATTATTTTGACTTACCGTTGCATTTTCAGATAGAAACCATTCAGGTATTGGAATGTGATGATTGGGGACCTTTCTTGGGAAATTCCGACGATCCTCAGCTTCCCAAAGCATAGTATTTAAATCTGGAAAATTGTTGTTGATATCAATACCATCATGGGTCCAACGTCCCAGAGACCAGCCTCCCAATTCAGAGCCCTGGGAGACAATTTCAGAAAGGAACTCATATTTTGTAGGACAAGGTTTCCATTGTGGTAAGATCATACTCAGCATGCAAACTCAGATTTTTGCTGCACCTCTCCATATTCCCATGATGGTGTCCTCCACTGGAGAACACTGGGAGAAAATAAACAAAACAAAACTTTATGGATTATGGTAGGTAATCATAGTCAAATGATTCCATATGGTCACAGTCATAACAAATTGCTGGTTGTCCATCAGAGACTGACTTTTTGACAAGAGCTGGGTCTTAATGAGGAAATTGAGGAGAAAAGACTAGATCCCATTTTAATAACTGGTTATTAATATAATAGTAAAATAATTTCTCTCACTGACTTCAAGTCCAGAGATCTCTCCATTACACTACCCAGCTGTCCAAACATAGGCTTCCAGAGTTACCATGGCCAAAACATCATAGCTGAGTCAAATCTTTAATGATAAGCTTCTTTATGTTGTAACAATAACAAAAACAACAAAAACAACTAGCTTTTCTGTAGCATTTTAAGCAAAGCACTTTATATGACTCATCTGTTAGGTTTGTTATACAGTGCAGAAGAGTCAAACGTATGGTGGTCTGCATTATTCCCGAATGCTGCCTGAACCATATTAATATGCAAATGAGGAATATTTAACAAAATTCAAAATATGCTATAGAACATAAGTTAATATATTCCTTTCTAAGTTAATATGCAGCCCACAGTGATCTTTATATGTGGTCTAGTGGCCCTGTTTCTATTTGAGTTTGACACCGTTGATGTAGTCCATCACTAGGGCCATATTCAGTAGGACATGTCAAAGACTTCACGCTATTGGTATAGTGAGATGCCTTGATCTCCTCCATGAGATGAGGTTTTGGAGGAGAATTTTAGTGGAAATCCTTGAGAAGAAATGCTACCCTCTCCTGATTGAAAAAATAATCAGCAAAGTACCTGAGAGGAAGGAGCTAGGGAAAATATCAGTATACACACATTTCAATGGGGGTAGGGAGTAATACTTGACTAACCTTGCTTATAGTTATCAAAGAAAAAGGTACCCTTACACCTAACTCTGAAAAATATGAATAATTTTACAAGGTCAGGGATGACCATGATTTCCTCACAAAACAGTAGGAAGATTCCTCTGACACGAAAAGAGGATTTAGAAAGAAGAAGAAATATTTGGGAGGACACTCCATCTGGGGGGTGGGAGAGGAGTAATGATATGAACAAAGGCAGAAAAGCAAAAGCTTTGTTGGTGTTGTTTGTTTGTATTTCTCAACTTAACAGGATCTTGAAGAAGAATGGCTTAAGAGAGAGAGAGAGTTAGCAGAGTAGTAGAAAAAGCTAGAAAGGTAGATTGTAGTCAGATTATGAAGGGCCATGGTTGCCATACAAGGAACTTGGACTTAATTCTATAAGCAACAGGAAGCCACAGAGAACTTTTTTTGTTTTGTTTTTAACAAGGCAGTGATCCGAGGAAAGCATATTTTAGAGATTAATCTAGGAATGATATTTAAGGTAGATTCATATAATGTACACCAGTGATTCTTTGCCAAAATGCAAATTGCCATATTAATAGACTTTCTCTGCCTAGCCTTAGCAAATATGGAACATTCATTATCACAGAAAATCTTCAATAGAAAAACTGTTTCCATTAATACACATTAAAAGGAAAATCTACAAATCAAAGCTGGCATTTTGACAGATACATATTCACTTTCCTTAGTTGACTGTTATATATATCTTTCCCCTTGGGACATTGGAATTTTTCACTTCTGGCCCTTCCCTCTCATAATCTCTTATGATTTTCCAATGAGGTATTCATATGAGAGGAGGGGGATACATTTAATTGGGCAATTATTTGAATAATGTGGCATATCATTTAACCCTACACTAATTCTTTCAGAAAAGATGAAGCTGAACCACGACAGCACGGAAATGACATTACCACTTCATAAGCCTTCTCATAACCGTCTGGATTGGCAGAAGGAAGAAGATGAATCCGGGTATCTTCAATCAGTCTGATGATCCGTGTGTTCCCAGCCCTATATTCTTGGCACAGAAACTGCATCAACAAAAGCATGAGCTCTCGTCCAAGCACCTCATTCCCATGTGCCCCTGCTATGTAGCGGAATTCTGGTTCACCTTTACTCAAAGGAAAATGAAATACAAATATAAATATGGACTGCACATACTGAGGATCATATTGCTCATAGAATAACAAATCCCTAAAAATATAAACTTATGCATCATTACCAGTCAAGCATACTTAATAAATTGTGGGATAAAAATAATAATGAGGATGATAAATAATAATAGCTGATAATTATACAGCAGTTAAGTACTTTCCATACATGATGCCATTTTATTATTGCAATAATCTTTTATCACCCCTGATATTATAGCTGATATTCATATATTGCTTCAAGGTATAAACTGTTTTTTTCATACATTATTGGCTGCTGTGAAGGTCAAATGATCCTCCCAACAGTTCTAGAGGTAGGTAGTCTAAGTATTGTGATACCCAGTTTGTAGCTGAAAAATAAAATAAGGTTAAGAAGGATAAAGTGGATTTTTCTATCTTGTGTAGCTAATATGTAACAAGGGTCTCACATCCAGGTCTCCCAAATCCAGATGCAGTGCTCTTTCCACTGAACTGGGAGCTAGGAGACCTTGAACTCTAGGTCTGACATCACAAGAAGTCTAGTTAGTGATCCTAGGCAAATTGCTGAGACTCTGGAATTCAGATTCCTAATTTATAAATGACATTCAGTATGTGTGGTCTTGGTGAAACTAGCATTTCGTAGAGAAGGATCCAAGCCTTGTATTTAGTTTGGGCTACCTCTTCCCATTAAGGGATAACAGTTAGGACTATAGCTTGAACCTAAAAATATTTATCATAGACTAACAATATTTAGGAAGTGCAAACAGATATAACTATCATCCAATACCCTTTCTCTGAGGAAATCAGAGTAGCCAGTCTTTGATGCCAATCCCCTGTCTTGCCTCCTAGCATCAAATCCCTTATAGAAGGGTGAGTGCCAGAAAACTAAAGATATCTACTGATTCCTCTCTGTGAGTCACATCTACATAGATCCGTGTGGACATACATAAACACATGGGCAACACACAAAATTGCTAAAGAGGAAGCTGAGACTAAGGCTTGCCCAAAGTTGTGAAACTAGAAGGTGGCAGAGCAGAGTTTGAACCCAAGGTCCTAACTCCAAATCCAGAGTTCTTTGTTTTATCCCAGGCAGTGAGATAGCACAGCGAATAAAAGTATTGGATCTGGAGTCAGGAAGACTCCAGTTCAAACTCTGCCTCAGACACTTAACAGTTGTGAGACCTTGGGAAAGACACTATGCCTCAATTTTCTCATTTACAAAATGAGTTTAAGGATTATGGGTGTTTTGGGCTCAGGAGAATGTGTTTTCTCAAAAGCAGTGGTTTTTCCAAAAAGTGGCTCAATAAGACTGGAAAATAACCCTGCCCTAGAGTACAGTGTTTAGGGAGTTGCCCAAAGCAGCCAGATCTGCGATGATGAGCCTCTATGAACTCTGCTGGGTTGGTCCTCCAGTAAGATATATAATCTCTAGCTTTAAGCCTGTCTAACTGGGTAGGCCCTGCTGGATCTTTTCCTCTACTTCCTCTACCTATCTGTGAATTTATATCTAAGTTTACCAAATCAACAATTGTTGTTTATACTGCATTTTCTAAGAGGACCAATGACATCACAAGGTGACATCTTGACTTGTGCATGAACTGCATTAAAGTGAGGCAGAATTGTACAAAGTCACCAGCCTCACTCTCTCTTCCAGAGTCATCCAAGTCCAGTGGCAAGACAAAAGTCAGGACAACTGGTGATGACCCAGGATGCAGTGGAGGACCTTGTCTGACTAAGCTTTAAGCCCTCCAGAGTATCTTCTTTAGCCACCTTCATGGCCATTGGAACAAATTGTTCTCACCTTCCCATTCCACCAGGGAAAGTTTTCACATATTTGGAGTAAACACCTCCCTAACTCACCTATGGATTTGAGACCTGTCTGTTACACTCAACCTGGTTTAGCCCATCTGCTGAGATGGTTTTCCTGGGGTGTGGCCACTGCACATGCTACAGCTACTTGGAGCCACAGATGAGAGTTGAGAGACAGGTGGTCACCAAAGGTGAATGAGAAGCCCTGAAAAAGGCTTGGTAAGTCCTTGAACCAGAGGTGCTAGTCCTCCCTGAATATGCAGGACACCCCCTTCTACTGGTACAGCATTTGAGAACCCATAGTCATGACAAATGTACTATTGACACATCAGAGTAGGGATTTGTTGAAAGCATACCTTCTCATTGGATTATGGAGATGTTTCAGCAGTGAAGATTTTTAAACTGGACAATAGTCCAATTTTGATGTCTGAGCAATATGGCTAAGAGATGGGCTTCTAGTTAGAGCAAGGGTTCTTAACATTTCTTTGGTGGCGTGGTGAAGTCTTTGGGCCCCTTTTAAGAATAACATACTTAAATGCATAAAACAAAACATGCATGTTTATAAAAGAAATGAAAGCTTAGTGAAAAGAAAGATGTATTTTTTCCCCATACAAGGTGAGAATCTACCCATGAACTCCTGTAATGGGAATGTAAATTTAAGATCTTCCCTGCCCCTAGGCTTAAGTGCACCTGGAGCCTGTGGTGGGAGGCTTGTTTCTCAGGAGATACTTTTTGATTGGCCAGTGGGTCAAGAAGGTTGTTACATTCTCTGAGCCGGAGGAGGCTATATAAGCCCTGATGGGAGGCTTTGTTTTGGGGCTCACTTTGAGATGTGTTGTGTGATTTGATAAGATGAGACTCTGGGAAGCCGTTGTTGAGAGCCCCCTGGCTTTGCAAAACCCAGATGTTAATGGCAACTGTGATTTGGTATGGATGTAATGGTTGAACAGTTTGGAAACCTGTCTGCTTGATCTGTTTCTCTGTCTTGATAATTCTGTCTGTATACTCTGAAGTTAGGGGTGCTTACCTTTTTCCCCTGAACTAGGTTAATGATATATGTTTGACTGATTACAGTAACCTTGTTAACTCATTTTGAGTTGCTTTCCTTTAGCAAAACAGATCTAAGAACCTGTGTTGGCAGCCACCCTGGGGGACACTGGGGTGCTTGCTGCTACAATTCCTTGGAGGCATATGGACTTCAGGTTAAGACTCCTATGCTGGAGACTTTTTTAAAAACTATAATTACAAAGATGCAATAGGCATTAAAAAACAACTGCTTGTATTCAATGGAAGTAAAGGAACCATACAAATCTTGCTCCTATAATAATCAAATATTTTAAAGCCACTTTTCAAGGGAAAACTAAACTTTGTAAGGAGGTATTCTGTCTAATTAGAAGTTGGCTTGAAGTAAGAGACAGAGTAACTTCCTGATTTGCCATTTATTTAACTATAAGATGCTTGACTAGTCACAAATTCCCTAGATTTCATTTTCTTAATCTGTAAAATGAGGGAATTGGACTAGATGAGCAGTCATCTAGGACCCTTCCAGGTGAAGATCTATGTTCCTATGTGACCTTTATTCCAATCAGTATCCTCTCTGTGTCTCAGCTTCTCCATAGGGAAAGCAAGCATGATATTCATTTTTTAAAACTCATTTCACAGGGTCTTTATAAACTCCAGTGTATTACAAATGTGCTATTATTTTCTATCTTCATTTTCATTGTTGTCATTATGCTTCACCCTAATAATAGAAAAATGGAATTAAATATAGTTCATACTTAGAAATTAAAATTTTTCTAATATCAATACCACCCTAAAATTAGTATACAAGTATCCTAAGACCCTATGAATTAATATCTTGGTTCACCAAATCAACATCAGATCAATTTCTTCTGTGAAAAAGATTCATGACAAGGATAAAGGCATATTGTAATCCTATTCATGGTCTAAAATTATTTTTTAGAAGTGGCTGGCAACTGTTTAAAGTCACAAATGTCTTTCTTCATCTAAGGTGGTATTTATGAAAGCCACATATATTTCATGAAGTCATATAATTCTAACCAACTTCGTGCTCTCCTGGGTTGTCAGAGATTTCCACAGCATATAACTTCAGCCCTTGGTGGCTTTTGCCAATATTGTAAATCCTTGTGATGTTTGGGCACATTTCATTCACAATCTTCATCAACTGAAAGAGAAAATAAAGAAACAACAAAAAAAATTTCTTCACCCCTATCATTCAAGAAGGAACTTTCAACGTGTAGCCCTTGGTTTGGCAATGAGAAGCATCATGGAGACTCATTCTATTTATACAGTATTACAGTATTTCTGAGTTGGACAGATGACTCCAGTCAGAAGACAAATCTCTTGGACAACATAGCCCCAAAGTGAGCATCTAGCACCTGTCTGAAGACATTTAGTAAAGGGAAAGCCACTACTTCCTATGGTAGCTCATTCCACTGTGGTATAGCTTCAATTATTAGGAAATCTTTTCTTATATCAAGTCTAAACTTGCCTTTCTGAAATGTGCCACCCATTTTTCCTAATTCTGCCATCTTGGGACAAACAGAAGAAATCTGATTGCCATTCCACATGGTGTGTCATCATAAGGCATTAATCATGTTCCCCAGATATCTCCTCTTATCCAAGCTAAACATAGGATCATAAATTTAGAACTGGAAGGAACCTTGGAGACCAGCTAATACTAACTTCTCACTTAATTGATGAGAAAGGTCAAGTGATTTGTCTAAGGTATAATTCCTTCCACCAGTTCTCATATGTCATTAACTAGAAGGCCTCCACCATCCTGGATGCTTTATTACAGATGCTTTTCACCTTATCAGTATATTTCTTTTGATGAATGCATGATATATCAGATGTTGTTTGACTAGGATTGGGCATAAGAGAAGCTCTCACTTCCATATTCCTGGATGCCATGGCTCTCTCTCTCTCTCTCTCTCTCTCTCTCTCTCTC
>NW_027186296.1:102669759-102693927 GCF_028583685.1 Petaurus breviceps papuanus
TCTCTCTCTCCCTCTCTCTCTCTCTCTCTCTCTCTCTCTCCCTCCCCCAAAATTACAATGGCTCTCATGCTCTCCAAGCTAACATATGTGTGTATGCACACACATATACACATTATACACACGTATGCATATATATGCTTATACACATACATAAGCACACATAACAAAGACCTTCACTGATAATCATATTATAGAGAATTTGAATTGTTTTCCCAGCAAATTAATGGTAACTTTGGTAAGTACAGCTGAAGTTGCTCTAGCAAAGAAGGAATGACATAATTCTTTTCACAAGGGATTTCTTGTTACTTATCAAAAAAAAAAATATAAGATACTAGCAAAATCTAACTAAGAATTATAGTCAGAGCTAGAAGGAAACATAACAAGTCACCCAGTCCAACACCCTTTTTATGTCATTAACAAAATATTATTTTATTACATTATTTTTATTATTATATTATATTTTATTATCATATTATATTTATGCTTTCCCTATCTCACCCAGTCTGGAAGTACAGGGGCTATTCACAGGCACAGTTCCATTACACTTGGGCATGGGAATTTTGACCTACACTTTTTCTGAGTTGGGCTAGTTCATGTCTCCTTAGAAAACCTGGTGCCTGATTCATGGCTCCATGGGTTCACCCCATTGGTGTTAGACTTGGGATGGACACTTGATCAATCAGATTTTCCCACTGTAGCTCTGAATACCAGAGATTAAGAGATCTGCCAGTCTCAGCCTCCCTATAGCTTGTATGATAGGTCACCGTGCATGGCCAACATACTCATTTTAAGGAAAAGGAGATCAAACCTCAAAAAGGAGTGATGACTTGCCCATGATGTTACAGGAAGTTAATGGCAGAGCTGCCATTAGAATCTGAGTGTTAAACTGAAGCTAAAATTGGGCAAAAATATTTTGTTGACAAAGCAACTGATGTCACAAAGATGGCGGGGGGAGGGGAGGGAAAGGGAATTACTTGAGATTCATTGTATCACAGCATATTCTCTCCCTGAAAAAAAATGCTTCTATTTTATACTTGTTTTTAGAAATATATTCAATTTGCTTATTATAGCTGAACCAAAAACTTCAAGGTTGAAATATTTAAAAAGATGCTCTGGGGTCAAACATCTGTCCAAGAAAGCAAATGAGGATTGAAAACAAAAGTATTTATTAAATATTTTAAATAATTCTCTTCCCCTCAAGATTCCCTCTCTCTGATTCTTAAAGGCCTTTGTATTACTTGATCTGCTTTTTTCAAAATTAGATTACAATTCAATAGTATTCCTAGTACAGTCTCATATGAATATGAAAAGCTTTAAAGGTTAATATGCTAACTTTAAGAGATTGCTGAAGCCTGTAGATAATTAATTTTGAAAGCAATGAGAAGAAAGAAAAAAAAAACCTTGTTCCCTTTTACTTCATTATTTTAGCTCTGGGGTGAAGGTTTCCAGAATGAGAATAAGATAATGCTTTGAGGCTGAACCAGCATTGTGGGATGCCAAGAAAGGCAGAAGAAAGAGAATAGACTTGTAGCCTAAGGAATATTGCCTCTGAAATTTGCCATGTGACCTTGGGTAAATTTTCACCAGATATAAAATTTGTGTACACATAAAGGTCAAATTGCCCCCTATACTTGAAAAGACAGTTCTTAACTGTCATACAACTCTTCAAATACAAGAGGAAAGAAATGATTCTTGAAAGTTCTCCAAAGAGGGGGAAAAAGATGAAATAGAATCAGAAGTCTTCCATCTATACACCAGTCAACTTGACTTTGATTCCTCCCAAAATTTGGAACATAATATTAAAGGAAATGTTTATAAGAAAGGTTAAGTGATGATTGATCACTAAGAACTGGCATAGCTTTATTAAGCACAGGTGATGCTTGTTTAATGTTCTTTCCCTTCTGACAGGATAACTTGACTGATGTTCCATGAGATTGTTTTTGGCATCTTATAGCTTCATTACAGCAACACAGTTTGACAAAGTCTCTGATAATCCCCTTGAGAATAAGTGGGAGAGACATGTGTCAGATGAAAGCATAGCTAGGGGGCGGCCAGGTAGCACAGCGAGTAAGAGCACTGGCTCCAGTGTCAGGATGACCTGGGGATCGAATCTGGGCTCCAACACTTAGCACCCACCCAGAAACACCTTGAGCAAATTACTTAACCCCGATTGCTTTAAAATAATAAAAATAAAGTATAGTTGGATTAACTAAGAACTGGTTAAATAACTCGATCCAAAGGTAGTCAATGTCAACTTGAGGTCTGTCAGTCAACAAGCATATATACCAGGTACTGTACAAAGCCCTGGGGACTCAAAGAATGACAAAACATAACTTCTGCTCTCTTTCCCTGCTGCCACTGAGTCGAGCAGGAGGCAGAGGCTCCTGGGTGCTTTCAAGATTTAGCATCACCCATGAACCACTGCCATGGCCAAGGAAGACATTGCTGCTGGAGGTGTAATAGATGTTAACACCGCTCTACAAGAAGTGCTGAAGACTGCACTCATCCACTATGGCCTAGCTCATGGAATTCGTGAAGCTGCCAAAGCCTTGGACAAATGCCAAGCCCATTTTTGTATACTTGCTTCCAACTGTGATGAACCTATGTATGTAAAGTTGGTTGAGGCCCTATGTGCTGAGCATCAAATCAACTTGATAAAGATTGATGACAACAAGAAGCTGGGTGAATGGGTAGGCCTCTGTAAAATTGATAGAGAGGGAAAGCCCCGTAAAGTGTTTGGCTGCAGTTGTGTTGTTGTTAAGGACTATGGCAAGGAATCTCAGGCCAAAGATGTCATCGAAGAATATTTTAAATGAAAGAAATGAATAAATAAAAGCCTTGGTCTGAAAAAAAAACCCAGAACTTCTGCTCTCAAGAAGCTCATAGCCTAATGGGAGCAACAATATGCAAGCAACTATTTACAAAATAGTTATATACATGATAAATTGAGGGTAGTCTCAGGGGGAAGGCACTAAGATAAAGGGGGGGCTGGGAAAGACTTTTTGCAGAATATAGGACTTTAGTTGAGGTATAAAGTGAAGTACCCCAAAAATCTGAACTTGGTTGTAGACAGTTTGGTATTTTACTGATAACTTGCATAAAGGTATAGAGGGCATATTTATAAAAAAATCTTTCACTGATACAAAGCTAGCATGGAGAGCAAACATGTTGGATAGCAGAAAGGGGATCCCAAAATGTCTCACCAGGAACAATGAACCAAATCTTATGAATTTAATTTTGATGGTAATAAACGTGAAGTTTTATTATTGGATTAAAAACAAAAAGAACTGCAAAAGAATAGGACAGATAAAAAATAGCTCCTGTGGGGGGTTAGCAGTGGGTAACCTGAGTGTTTTAGTGTACCCTAAGCTCAAAATGAGTCAGTGGTGTGACTCAGTCACCAAGAAAAAATAATGTGGTCCTGGAATGTGTTAAAGAAATACAAGATCCAAAGTAAGGGAGGTTACAGTACCACTAAACTTCTGCTCTGGACAGATCATATTTGTATTAAAGTAGGAGATGCAGAAAAGGTCTAGGGCAATCAGAAGGAGGAGATCAAGATGGCTTCTTTTGAAGGTCCAGCTACCCTGACCTACTGGAAGTTCCTCGACCTCAAGTCCCTGTCTCCTATTGTTAGGCTTCTTCACTGTCACCCAAACCTGGGATGCTCTATTCTCTCACTATCATCTTTGACTTTCCTTGGCTTCTCTGACTTCATTCAACATTCAGTTCAAAGCCTCCATTCTGAAGGAAGGTTTTCCTGGTGCCTCCCTCGAACCCCGACAGCTGTTAGTATATCGCCTTTCCGATTACTTTCCATCTATTATGTGTGTATGCACTTAAAAAATAAATACATACTATTTCCATTTTGTCTTTCCCATTTAAATGCATGCTCCTTGAGGGAAAGTACTAACTTTCAGTTTTCTTTGTATTTCGAGTGCTTAGTGTTGTGCCTAAAACCTGATGACTATCTTATGAAGGAACTGGAGGCTGAGTGTGGATATGCTGAATGGCTGCAGGACCTGAGAACTTTTAGTCTTGGGAGGATATTTGGAGACTTGTACAGTAGAAAATTAATTGAACTTGTCCTACACAGTTAGAAGCAATAGGCAGAAACTACCAAGGGATAGATTTGGACTGACATAAAAGGAAAAAAAATCTAATAATTTGATGTATTCAAAATTGCTACCTAGTTGGCACGGAAGAAAGGAAGTTCCTGTTCATAGGAAGTCTTATACTAGATACTGGATGGCCATTTGCTCAAAATATTTCTAATGGGATTGTTGTCCTGGGACAAGTTGGTCTAGATGACATCTGAAGACCTTTTTGATTTTGAGATTCTGGTATTAAGGGTTTAAAACCTCCCTGGGCTTCAGTTTCTACATCTGTAAAATTATCTCGGATTAAATGACCTCTTCAGATTTAGTAGTAGAAAAGAACTATGATTTGAATACAGATCATCCCTGCCTTTTTTTCTCCTTTTTGATTTATCATATCATTACTCCATTCATTCCAGGTTATTTTAGTTAATACTTATTAGGGCAATAGCACAGAATTGGGCATTCAAATAAATCGTCATGCTTGTTTTTACAGTTAATGACCTGGTAATATTTTTATGGTTTTCCAATGAAGTCTCAAGTACTTTGAGAAGTATCAGCTAAATATCAGTTAGAAAGATTAGATCCTCTGAGACAGCTCAAAGGAGAGTGAAATTGTTTTGAACATTTCTGCTTGTTATAAAATTTATCAAGATAAAAAGGGAGGGGTCCAAAGTTTCTTGAGAAGCTTCATTAAGAAGTAGATCTGCTATTCAAATCATTCCTCAAAAAAAAAATCCCTCAAAGTTCTAAGGCAAAACTGTTGTTATTTACGAGTGAATTAATGTTTGTTAGGATCAATCATTAAACATTCAAGTGTCATTGCAAGCACTGTGCTCAGCAGCAAGCATACAAAAAATGGAGATGTTGACATAGAGAGATGGATATATACACATATACATACATGTATGTATGTATGTTGTTCAGTTTCTCATTTGTGCCTGACTCTTCTTGACCCCAATGGACCATATCACCCCAGGTCCCTTCAGCATCTCAAAGTCTGTCCAAATTCATGTTTATTGTTTCCATGACACTGTCTATACTTCTCATTCTATGCCATTCCTTTTCCTTTAATTCTTTCCAAACATCAGGGTCTATATACACATATAGTGCATGTATATTTAAGTCAAAACTCTTTACATGAGCACCATGTTTTTTATATAATGTTTCCACTTTTTGTGGATTGGTATAGTCAAAGAATTCATCATCTGATGGTCATCCTTGGGGTGATGAGTACTTACAAACAGGCTGTTTCTTAGTGAACATATATAATCTATTGCCTAACTAATGCTCAAAAAAAATGCCTTTGTGGCTGGGTGGGATAAAGTTAGGTGATAGCTAGATCTATATTATTCTATCTGTGCAGATTGATATACACACATATATTATATGTATATGTATGTAACTGTACATATTTGTATATATACATCAAGCAAATTACTATATGACAACTATATAATTGTACAATTAAAAATGGGACACTGCAGTTATGGCTTTTATGAAACCAGTGTTGCCTCTATGCCATGTGGAAGCAAATCAGCATCACTGGATGATGTGATACATGTATGGAATAATAAATTATGCTTCAGCAAGAGTAATGTAGACTTGTCAGATACAGTAATATCAGTCCAGTAAGGTGTCTTAATAGCAATGATCTTATATATGGCGCAGACATTCTACAAAAATATTTAGGAGTTATTATTCACATTCTTGAATTTAGTGAGATATGAGTCCTTGCCACTTGGCCAATGACATCATGACTAATGGAGTATCTTCCAATCAGATCAGTTCTTCAAAGTACAGATGCCTCATAAAATGCTCATCCAAATACATGATCTAAGAAGTGGATTTATAGAGTTCTTAGAAAACCCAATGCCCAGATGTATTGCTTTGGCTCAGCTCTAACCTTGTCACTTCTGTCTCCCAAAGGGCCTTAGTCCAAAGAGCTGAAGCTAATGTCTTGGAACAGAAGCATGCTTAATGCATGGCAAGCCCCTTGATATGCTTCAGGAAGTTAGGTGATGTTCTTCATATATGAAAAAAAAGATAATTACTCATGGGGCACTAAATTTTTTCTCCCATTCAGATAAGGAGTTGTGGTAATAGATTTGTGTGATCTTCAGCAAACTGTTTCAATTTCTTGGGTTTCATTGCCCCCAGGACTGAACCGGATCTCCTCTAAAGTCCTTTCCAAATCTATAATTATTTGATGTATCTAGCATCCCTCATCCTCCCTAACAATCAGTGCTACAAGGTCACCAAGATGAAGTGAAAGGTGAGGTATATGACAATGAAACAGTGATATTAACTGGACCCCAAGTATTCAAAATTTTGTCATTAGTTTAATTAGCATGATCCTACAACCAATTGGGATAAGAATGTATAAGGGAATAGAATTATACATGTTAAAGTAAAATATAGGAGTTTTAAAAAATATGATCAAGGTACTGAAGGCTTGGAGTTAACTTGGGGTTGGATCAGTTTTATATCTTCTAAGATTCTTAACTGGTTACAGTTTCTGTCCAGTGGTGAAATCCATGATTGATCAAACACAGCATTAAGACATTGTTCCTATGAAATAGGGTTGTTTTTATTTATTAAGCACAGAAATGAGTCACAATTGGAAGTCAACTGGGATGAAATATTTACCTCAAGTAAATTAAAGGAAGCATAAGTTTGTTCTGGGAAGAGAGGCATTTAATAAATGATAGAGGAATAATTTGACGATTAAAAATATCTTTAAATTGCAAGCACGTTAAGGAGTAACCTGTATAGAAAAATAGACACTGAACTGAGAAAGACAGCCCTAGGTAATATTAAATTAATCAGGCAAGCTATTCATAGCTACATTACATATCTCTTATTGACTGCAAATCCATGGTGTAATACTGGCTAACACAAAAGTAATTTAGAAAAGTTATCTTAGAAACTGACCTAGGTGACTGCAATAATGAAAATTACTAAGAGTATCAAATATCCCTGACACAGTTTAACATGCTTAAGAGAACATAATTATGGAAACTATAATCCTATTCATGATCCAGGTCCAGAGGAAAGGAGATAAAAATAGGGATAACCACAATTGGAAATGTGACTCCTGTTAGAAAAAATGAAAAAAATGTAAGCCAGGACTGAAAATTTTTTTCCAGAATTTATTTATTAATTTTTAGTTTTCAACATTCATTTCCACAAGACTTTGAGTTTCAAAATTTCTCTCCAACTCTCCCATACCACCACCCCAAGATGGCAAGAATACTAATTAACCCTTCCTCCAGTCTGTACTCTTTTCTTTTAAAAAAATTTTTTAAATTTTTGTTTATTTTAAAAATTTTTTAATTAAATTTTATATTCATTTTTTGTTTACATCATTCATTTCCACAAGATTTTGAATCCCAAATTTTCTTCCCATCTTTTCCCTACTCACCACCCCAAAACAGCAATCCCACTGTATGACCCATCACCCAATCAGCTCTCTCCTATATCCTCCCCCATTTTCCCCCTATCTTTCCCATAGGGCAAGATGGATCTCTATACCCCAGTGCCTGTATACCTTATTTCTCAGTTGCATGAAAATTATATATACATATATATGTTTATATATATATATATATATATATCATTTGATTTTAAAACTTTGAATTCCAGATTCTTTCCCTTCCTCTCTCATCACCCACCCTTATTGGGAAGATAAGCAATTCAATATAGATTGTACATGTGTAGCTACACAAAACATTTCCATAGTGGATATATTGTGAAAGATTGACTATATTTCCCTCCATCCTATGCCACCCCCCATTTGTTCAATTCTCTACTTTGACAATGTCCCTTTTCAAAAGTGTGTGCTTCTAACTTACCTCCCCCCAACCTGCCCTCCCCTCCATCATCCCCCCTCTAATCCTCTTTCCCCCTACTCTCCTTTAGGGTGATATACTCTATTTAGTGTGTATGTCATTCCCTCCTTAAGCCAAATTCAATGAGAGTGAGGTTGACCCATTCTCTTTTGCCTTCCTGTTCTTCCCCTCCATTTTAACAGTTTTCCCTTACCTCTTCTATATGAGTTTATTTACCCCATTTCCTCTCATTATATTCCTCTCTCACCTCTCAATTTCACCTTTTAATTATCATCCCTTATTATTCAATCCATCCTGTGCCCTCTATCTATGTATACCTGTACACATAAATACACATACTCACATATGTATTCGTATGCCCATGTACCCTCTTATACAGACATATATATATATATATATATTTATACATATATATGTATATATACACGCATTTAGATTTCCCTCAACTATTCTCATACTGAGAAAAGTTTAATAAGTTAAAATTATCATTTTTACATGTAGGAATGTAAATAGTATGACTTTGATAAGTTCCTTATTATTTCTTTTCCTTGTTTACCTTCTCATGTTTCTCTTGCTTCCTGTATCTGAATGTCAAATTTTCTATTCAAATCTGTTTTTTTTTTATCAAGATTGAAAGTCCTCTATTTCATTGAATGACCATATTTTCCCCTGAAACATGATACTCAGTTTTGCTGGGTAGGTGATTCTTGGTTTTAAACCCAGCTCCTTTGACCTCTGGAATATCATATTCCAAGTCCTACAGTCCCTCAATGTAGAAGTTGCCAGGTCCTGTGTTATCCTGATTGTGTTTCCACAATATTCAAATTGTTTCTTCTTGGCTGCTTGTAATATTTTCTCCTTGATCTAGGAACTCAGGAACCTGGCTATAATATTCCTAGGAGTTTTCTTTTTGGTATCTTTTTGTGATTGGTGGATTCTTTCAACGTCTGTTTTGCTCTCTGGTTCTAAGACATCAGGGAAATTTTCCTTGAGAATTTCTTAAAGGATGATTTCTATGTTCTTTTTTTGATAATAGCTTTCAGGTAGTCCAATAATTTTTAAATTCTCTCTCCTGGACCTATTCTCCAGGTCAGAGGTTTTTCCAGTGAGATATTTCACACTGCCTTTTATTTTTTCATTTGTTTAGATCTGTTTAATAGTATCTTGATTTCTCATAAAGTCACTAGCTTCCATTTGCTCCAGTCTCATTCTGAAGGAATTATTCTCTTCAGTGATACTTTGAGATTCCTTTTCCATCAGGCAAATTCAGCTTTTTAAGGCATTCTTCCCCTCGTTGGCATTTTGAGCCTCTTTTGCCATTTGAGTTAGTTTATTTTTAAAAAAATATTTTTTTCCAATTCATTTATTTATTATTAGTGTTAAATATTCATTTCCACAAGATTTTGAGTTACAAATTTTCTCCACATTCTTTCCCCTACCCCTATGGCAAGTTAGTAAGCCTACTGAATATCCCCTCCTCCAATCTCTTCTCTCTTATACCCTCCCCTATTCCCCCCTAACTTTCTAGTAGGGCAAGATGGATTTCTACACCCCAGTGCCTGTATATCTTATTTCCCAGTTGAAAGTAGAAATCAATTTTTTTAACATTTGTTTTTAATACTTTGATTTCCAGATTCTTACCCTTCTTCCCTCCTCACCCACACCCACTGGGAAGTCAAGCAATTCAATATAGTTTGCACACAATGTAGTTAGGCAAAACATTTCCATAGTAGTTATATTATGAAAGACTAACTATGTTTCCCTCCATCCTATCCTGCTCCCCTCTTATTCTATTTTCTCCTTTGACACTGTCCCTTTCCAAAATTGTTTGCTTTTAACTACCCTCTCCCCCAATCTGCGCTCCCTTCTAGCATCCCTGCTATTCTCCCCTTTCTCCCTACTTTCCTATAGGGTAAGATATACAATTGAGTGTATATGTTATTCCCTCCTTAGGTCAACTTCAATGAGAGTAAGGCTGACACATACACTTTCACCTTCCTCCTCTTCACCTCCATTGTAACAGTTTTCTCTTGTCTCTTTTATATGAGATAATTTACCCTATTCTGTTTCTCCCTTTCTCCTTCTCCCAATATATTCCTCTCTCACATCTTAATTTTATTTTTTTTATATCATCCCTTCCTATTCAGCTAATCCTGTGCCCTCCTTCTACATATATATGTACACACATAGACACACACACTCTCTTATACCTACATATATATGAATGTGTATATACATACACACATATATACATATATATATATCTCCATACATATATATTCCCTTTAACTATCCTCATACTGAGAAGTCTCATGAGTTACAACAATCATTTTTCCATGTAGGAATGTAAATAGTTCAACTTGATAATTTCCTTATGATTTTTCCCTGTTTACCTTCTAATGCTTCTCTTGCTTCTTGTATTTGAAAGTCAAATTTTCTGTTTAACTGTGTTTTTTTCATCAAGAATGCTTGAAAGTGCTCTATTTCATTGAATTACCATATTTTCTCCTGAAGCATTATACTCAGTTTTGCTGGGTAGGTGATTTTTGGTTTTAATCCCAGCTATTTTGACCTCCGGAATATCATATTCCAAGACCTTTGATCCCTCAAATGAAGAAGCTGCCATATCCTGTGTTATATTGATTGTCTTTCCACAATACTCAAATTGTTTCTTCCTAACTGCTTGTAATATTTCCTCCTTGGCCTGGGAACTCTGGAATTTGGCTAAGATATTCCTAAGAGTTTTCTTTCTGGAATCCTTTTCAAATAGGCAATTAGTGAATTCTTTGAATTTCTATTTTGCCATCTGCTTCTAGAATATCATGGAAATTTTCCTTGAGAATTACTTGAAGGATGATTTTAAGGCTCTTTTTTTGATCATGGCTTTCAGGTAGTCCAATAATTTTAAAATTATCTTTCCTGGATATATTTTCCAGGTCAGTGGTTTTTCCATTGAGATATTTCATATTGCCTTCTATTTTTTTCATTTATTTGGTTCTGTTTAATAGTATCTTGATTTCTCATAAAGTCATTAACTTTCATTTGCTCCAATCTAATTTTGAAGGAATTCTTCTTTTCATTGAGTTTTTGAAATTCCTTTTCCATCTGGCCAATTCAGGTGTTTAAGGCATTCTTCTCCTCGTTGGCTTTTTGGGCCTCTTTTGCCATCTAAGTTAGTCTATTTTTTTAAGGTGTTATTTTCTTCAGTCAGGCTGTTAACTCACTTTTCATGATTTTTTTTCCATCACTCTCATTTCTCTTCTCAACTTTTCCTCCACTTCTCATACTTGATTTTCAAAATCCTTCTTTAGTTCCTCCATCACCTGTAACCAGCTCATATTTTTCTTGGAAGCTTTTGATGCAGGAATTTTGACTTCGTTGTCTTTGTCTCGTTCTATATTTTGATTCTCTTTGTTCCCAAAACAAGATTCTATGATCTGATTGTTCTTACTCTGCTCATCTTCCCAGCCAATTACTTGACTTTTGAGCTCTTTGCCATGGTAGAACTCTACTTCTAGAGTAGAGAGAGCCATGCCCCAAATTGCTGGGGTTTTTACAGTTGTTGCCAGAACTGTTGTCAGAGCTATGAGGAAGACACTCTCTCTACAGCCACCACAAGCTCTGGAACAGTAGCATTCCTCACCCCAGGACCACTCACCAAGACTGCAACCAGAATCAAGTTGTTCAAAGAAAGAGTGATTACCCTCTAGATAGTTGCTTGGTCTCCCTACAATCTGCAGGCCAGAAGCTCTGGAGGCAGCCACACAGCAGCAGTTGCAACCACTGTGATACTCACACCTCTCATCCTGGGGATGGGGGCTGGACCATGGTCTTCTCTCAGCCAGGATCAACAGGGTTCCTCACTGACATTTTACTTTCTCTTTGGCATTTATGGCTTGATAATTCTGGAAACCATCACAGCAGCTGTTGATTCACTCTCCTGAAGTCTTCTCTGGCCTGGCTATGTCACTGGTTGGGGCCACTCTGGGTCTGAGCCCGTACAGTTCACGCAGGACTGTGCTTTGCTCCTAAGCTGGTGTGATAGACCCTTCGTGTCGGCCTTCCAGGCTGCCTTCAGAAGATTTGTTTCTCTCTGTCAGTTTGCATGTTATGTGGCTCTAAAATTTGTTTAGAGTCATTGTGTTTTACAGATATAAGATTTGGTTGGTGCAGGAGCTTAAGGAAGTTCCTGCTTTTGCCTGGTCATCTTGGCTCTGCCCTGTTAGTCTATTTTTAAGGTGATTTTTCTTCAGTATCTTGGGGATCTCTTTTAGCAAGCTGTTGACTTTTTTCATTATTTTCTTGCATCACTATCATTTCTCTTCCCAATCTTTCCTCTACTTCTCTTACTTGATTTTCAAAATCCTTTTTGAGATCCTCCATGACTTATGACCAATTCATATTTTTCTTGGAGGCTTTTGGTGTAGGCTTTTGGGCTTTTTTTGTCTTCTTCTGGTTCTATGATTTGTTCTTCTTTGTTACAAAGAAAGATTATATAGTCTGTATATTCCCTCTCTTTGCTCATTTTCCCAGCCAGTTACTTGACTTTTTAGATCTTTGTTTAGGTAGGACTCTGCTTCCAGAGTGGAGAGTGCTCTGTCCTAAATTTCTGGGGTTTTGTGCAGCACCTGTGAATTTTCAATTCTTCTAAGATGATATGACCAAATGAGAAGTGTTTATTCCTCCCATTGTCTGTTCTCTCATCTGTAAGTGACCACAGGCACTCTTTTCTGCCTCAGAACTGGGGGGGGGGGTCCTTCTCCACAGGCTCCACAATTTCTGTCACACCAGCACTCCTCTTCATCTCAGAACAGTCACCCAAGAATGAAACCTAGATCTTAGCAGGGAAAACCAAGAGCAATTGCCTTTTGATAAGCCACTTGATCCCCCCACCATTTGTGGGCCTAGAGATCTGGAAGCAGCTGCCACCACTTCCACCCCAGGGCTGGGATTGGACAGAGCTCTTCTCTCACCCAGGTCCAACAGAGTTTCCCCACTGACATTTTACTTTGTCTTTGGGATTTGTGGATTGAGAAGTCTGGAAACCACCACAGCTTCCAGTGATTCATTCCTCTGAGGACTGCTCTGGCCTCATCTGTGTCAGTGCAGCCCACACGGGACTGTGCTTCACATTCAACCTGGTGCAATAGACCCTTCATGTCAGCCTTTGAGACTGTCTTCAGCTGGAGATGTGTTTCCTCCTATGATTTTGTGAGTTCTGTAGCTTTAAAATTTATTTAGAGTCATTTTTTACAAGTATTTGAAGGAGTTTGAAGGGAAGAGCTCAAGCAAGTTCCTGCTTTTATTCTAACATCTTGATTCCACCTCACAGAATTTTTTTAACGACTTACTTTGAACATATAAAAGTTCTTAATAAATATTATCATTTGGTCAAACATATGCCTATATTTGATTTAAATTCTGAGTTTTTTTTTACATTTTCCTTTCATCGTTCTGTGTGACACTGGGAAAATCATTTAACCCCTATGCATCTAATGCAACTCCATGGAACTTACAAGTTATGGGCAAGAGGCAGCTTACATTGATGGAAAGTGATTACTATACTGATGCAGTAATAGACTCTTCATATATCTATGTGTGTATAAATATATGCATATGTGTATGAATATGTTGATATGCATAGCTGTGTATATATGCGCTATTATACATGTATCTCTTCACATATTTGGCAAGCTGATTTACCTAAAGAAAAATATGCCTCTGAATAAGCCACAAACCACAATTTCAAGCCTTCTGTTTAGACAAAGAATATGTTACATTCACAATTAAAATTGCAATTATTTATAAAGGCCTTGGAATATTGGCACGAGTCACATTAGAAGTTTCTCTTTATAAGTATGTAAGAATCACTCCACATGAAATACTGTTTTTTTTTCTATATTAGACACTATAGTATTTCTGTGAAAACCACATTTTTATTCCTAAACAACATTTTTTTTCACTAGTACCTCTCATACATTTGTGGTGGGAGGCCCTTTCTATCATAAGAAGATGGGAACAAAAGCACTTCTCAAAGTTGCTCTTTTCTGGAAATGGCACATGATGTAGAGAAATACCTAAAATCCTGGCTCCAGCTACCTCTAGATCCTAGAAATGCACAGCTCAGAAAAAAATGCTAGCTTCAGTAAGGTGAATATTGGCTTTACCTGATTTGTATTAATTAGTAAATGTATAATTGTTTAGTGTGAGAGGCTAAGATAATTTCTCCATGTAGTACTAGAAAACTTAGAAAGATGTGGAGACCATCACTGTGATTCTAGAAAGTTTTGAGAGATTTTGTTTGGAGTTTTAACTGATCTGGTATTATAATGATATACAAAGTATATTTAAGAAATGATGACCTAGATGTAAAGATAAGCTAAAAAAACACATATATCAGTCAATGAAAGAAGGCTAAAAGCTGAGATATTTAGTTTACAGGAGAGAATATCTAAGAAAGGAGTCAGAAGGAATGTCTTCAGATATCTATTCTGCACAAATGTTCAATGTTCATGTAAACAAGCAAGGAAGGTCCCAATGGAAAGGGGCAAATGTGATCTCATGTTTATCATTCAGACTTGGAGGGAAAAAACCCATAAGTGGAAAATGGCTCTGGATCTATATAATAAATCAAAAGAAATAGGACAGTTAAAAGAGGAGGAGAGTAAGGTAACATTCTGTGTGTATGTGTGTCCAGAAAAGATGAGTATAATTCTGAATAAATAAAAAAATGGATATTTGGTGAACTGAAAGACATGTAGGTATTTTTAACAAAAAGATCAGAACTAAATTGAAAAGTTAACATAAAAGATCCAGAAGAAATATAAGGAAATCATTAAAGACTAATTATAAGGCACTGATTAAGGTGAAATGGTTTACTTATATTATATGAAAATCTCATTAACATTAGTAATTATTAGTCATTATTATTATTAATAGTATTCTTAAAACTGTTATCATTACTAAGGTAATTTAAAAGAAAGGTTGGGGCTGAGTTGTGTATCATGTGGTGATTCTAAAAAATAAAATTTGATAGGGAAAGGTTAAAAGGAGAAATTATCTCATGAAAACTAAGTGTGAACAGAATATCTAATATAGAGGAAGCAGGTGGGGGTGGAAATACTGGAACTTAACTCTCATCTATTATGAAGAAGAAACACCATACATCTGAAGAGGTTTAGAAGTTTTCTGAGAGCTGTTGAGTGGAGCCAAGATGGCAGCATAGAAGCAGGAAGGCTCTGTGAGCTCCCCCCATAGCCACCTCAAATACCTATAAAATATGACTCTAAACAAACTTTAGATCTGAAGAGTCCACAAAGTGACAGACAGAACAAATCTCCTGCTCAAGGCATCCTGGAAGGCCAGCAGGAAGGATCCACTCCAGCATACTGGGAGTTGAGCCCAGCCCCGTGTGAGCCCACAGTTTTAGCCTCAGGACAGCTCTGATCAGCTACTGCAGTGGACTTTGGGAGAGTGGATCACCAGTAGCAGTGGTGGTTTCCAGAATTATCAACCCATAAATGCTGAAGAAAAAGTCAGAAGTCAGTGTAGAACCCTGTTGGAACTTGGTGGGGGGGGGAGGGAGGGGTGACAGAGGAGCAGATCTGGCCCCTGCCCCCAGAGCTAGAAGTGGTAGAGGTGCGGCAGCCCTGCAGCTGCCTCCATGTGCTCTCTTTAGAGCTCCTGGCCTGCAGAGGGTAGGGGGACCAAGCAACCATTCAGAGGGTAATCACTCTTGCTTTAACCTGCCTGGGTAAGGATCACGGACTTGGGTGGTGGTCCTGAGGTGTGTGACCAGTGAGACAGAGTTCATGGGGGCTGAAGAAATAGCCCCCTCCTAATAGCTCTGGCAGTTACTAAAACCCCAACTATTGGGGACAAAACTCTCCCCTCTGGAAGCAGAGTTATACTGTGGCAAAGAGCTCAAATCTCAAGTAATTGAGCAGCAACATGAGCAAGCAAAGGAAGCAAAGCAAGCACAGCAATCCAACTTTAGATTGCTTTTTGGAGGACAAAACGGATAAAAGCATGGAACAGGAGGAAGACAACCAAGGCAGAACTCCTGCACCAAAAGCTTCCAAGAAAAATACGAGCTGGTTACAGGCCATAGAGGAGCTTAGAAAGGATTTTGAAAATCAAATAAAAGAAGTGGAGGAAAAACTGGGAAGAGAAATGAGAATGATGCAAGAAAATCATGAAAAGACTGTAAACAACCTGACTGAAGAAAATAACACCTTAAAAAATAAATAACCTTAAAAAATAACACCTTAAAAACAACTCAAATGGCAAAAGAGGCCCAAAAAGCCAATGAGGAGAAGAATGCCTTCAAAAGCTGACTGAAGAGAATAATCCCTCCAGAATTATACTGGAGCAAATGGAAGCTAATGACTTTATAAGAAATCAAGATACTATTAAACAGATCCAAATAAATGAAAAAATAGAAGGCAATGTGAAATGTCTCATTGCAAAAACCACTGATCTGGAAAATATATCCAGGAGAGATAATTTAAAAATTATTGGACTACCTGAAAGCCAAGATAAAAGAAAAGAACCTAGAAATCATCTTTCAAGAAATTCTCAAGGAAAATTGCCCTGATGTTTTAGAACCAGAGGGCAAAAAAGAGGTTGAAAGAATCCACCAATCACAAAAAGATACCAAAAAGAAAACTCCTAGGAATATTATAGCCAGGTTCCTGAGTTCCTAGATCAAGGAGAAAATATTACAAGCAGCCAAGAAACAATTTGAATATTGTGGAAACACAATCAGGATAACACAAGATCTAAAATATGGTCATTCAATGAAACAGAGGACATTCAATCATTCTTGATGAAAAAAAAAACAGTTGAATAGCAAATTTGACATTCAAATACAAGAAGCAAGGAAAGCATAAGAAAGTAAAGAGGGAAAAGAAATCATGAGGAACTTATCAAAGTTGGACTATTTACATACCTACCTGAAAAAATGATAATTTTAACTTATGAAGCTTTTTCAGTATGAAGATAGTTGAAGGGAATATAAATGTTTGTGAGTGTGTGTGTTTATGTGTGTGTATGTCTATATAGGAGGGTATATGTAATATGAATATATATGTGAATGTGTGTATATATGTGTACAGGTATACATAGACAGAGTGCACAGGATCGATTGAATAGGAAGGGTTGATATGTAAAAGGTGAAATTGAGAGGTGAGAAAGAAATATAGTGAGAGAAGATAGGGAGAGACAGAATCAGGTAAATTATCTCATATAGAGGAGGCAAGTGATAACCGTTACAATGGAGGGGAAGAAAAGGAAGGCAAAAGAGAATAGGTCAACCTTACTCTCATTGAATTTGGCTTAAGGAGGGAATGACATATACACTAAATAGGAGAGTCGGGGAAGGGGATGAGAGGAGGAATAATGGAGGGGAGGGCAGGTTGGATAGGAGGGTAGTTAGAAGCACACACTTTTCAAAGGGGACAGGGTGAAAGTAGAGAACAGAATAAGTGGGGGATGGGATAGGATGGAGGGAAATATAGTCAGTCTTTCACAATATATCCACAATAGAAATGTTTTGCATAACTACACATGCACAACCTATATTGAATTGCTTATCTTCCCAGTAAAGGTGGGTGATGAGGGAGGAAGGGAAAGAATCTGGAATTCAAAGTTGTAAAATCAAATGTTTAAAATATATACTAATATTTTTTTTTTCCATGCAAGTGGAAATAAGATATACAGGCACTGAAGTATGGAGATCCATCTTGCCCTACCGGAAAGTTGCAGGGGTATGGGGGACGATATAGGAGAGAACAGATTGGGGGAAGGGGTATACAGTGGGATCGCTGTTTTTGGATGGTGGGTAGGGGAAAGACAGTGAGAAAATTTATAACTGAAAATCTTGTGCAAATGAATGATGTAAACTAAAAATAAACATAAAATTTTAAAATATATAAAAATTTCAAAAGAAGTCTTCTGAACTTCTAGAGAGGTGATGTAACTGGGGATAAGGTCTGGAAGGAAATTTTAGAAGAGCATATCGATTAAGATTAGAAGGGAGGGGTGAATATATATGGGAAGAACTTTTAGAGGGGTGGCTAAGGAATGAGGGTAATGGGAAAAATAGGGTAAGAGGGATAGGGTGAAAAAAGGGCCTAAGAAGGAAAAGAGTGAGTAAAAATAAGATGAGTGATATTCACAAATAGTAATTATAATTTTGAATGTAAATGTAAAAAATAAAATATTTTTGAAGAAAAAAATCAAGAATATCAATGGAAATATTTTTAAATATTTAAATATTTTTAAAAATATAAAGGAAGGAGGTTTAGCAGTGCCAGATCCTTCAACTATATTATACAGCAGTAATTATCGAAACTATCTGGTATTGACTAAGAAATGGAAATGTAGATCAATGAAATAGAGTAAACATACAATTTATAGCAGCAAATAAACATAATAATCTTGTATTTGACAAGTGCAAAGACTTAATTTTGGGGGATAAAAATTAATTATTTGGTAAAAATTGTTCGGAAAACTGAAAAGCAGTGTGGAAGAAACTGAACATAGACCAATATTTTACAACATTTACCAAGATAAGGTCAAAATAGGTACGTGACCTCAAAATAAAGAGATTCTACAAGAAAAATTGAAGAACATGGAATATGTTGCTTATCAGACTTATTGACAGGTGACCAATTTATGAATAAACAAGAGATAGAGAGCAGATAATTTTAATTATGTTAAATTAAAAAGGTTTTGTACAAATAAAACAAATGTAGCCAAGATTAGAAGGAAAGCAAGAAATTGGGGGGAAATTTCTATAGACAGTTTACCAGATAAAGCTCTCATATCTAAAATGTATATAGAACTTTGTTAAATCTATAAGAATACAAACCATTCCCAATTGATAAATGGTCAAATATATGAACAGGTAATTTTCCTGATGAAGAAATCAAAACAATTTATAGCCATACAAAAAAGTCATATGAAAAAATGTTCTAAATCATTATTGATTAGATAAATGCAAATTAAAACAACTTTGAGATATTATTTTATACCTACCAGATAAGTTAAAATGCTAGAAGAGTAAAATGACAAATGCTGGAGATGTGGAAAAATTGGGACATTAATTAATTGTCAGTGGAATTGTATACTGATCCAAACATTTTGAAGAACAATCTGGAATTATGCCTAAAACATTATTAAACTGCCTATTCTCTCTGACCCAACAATATCACTACTTAGTCTATTTCTGAAGATAATTTGGGAAAACGAAAATAACCTATATGTTCTAAAATGTTTATAGCAGCTTTCTTTGTGGTGGCAAGGAATTGGAAATTGCAGGGAAACCCATCAACTGGGGAACACCTAAACAAGTTGTGGTATATGAATGTGATGGAATACTACTGTATTCTAAGAAATTATAAGCTCAATGATTTTTTAGAAAAAAAAAACATGAAAAGAGCTGTATAAAATAATGAAGAGCAAAATGAGCAGAACTAAGGGAACATTGTATAAAGTAACAGCAATATTGTTGTAAGAACAACTTTGAGTGAATAAGTTATTTTGACTATTATAAATTCCCAATTTAACTACAAAGGACATATGTAGAAAGATGCTACCTGCATCCAGAGAAAGAACTGATAAATAAAAGTATGCATAGAATAATTTTACATATATATATGCATATACACATATATAATGTGTGTCTGTATATATATATATATACATATGTAATATACATATCTATATCTACCGTGCTTCCCTGATAATAAGACACTGTCTTATTATTTTTTTTTTTTGGAAAGAAAAACACCAGAGGGCTTATTCTCAGGGGAGGGCTTATGTTGTCCTGCCTCAGCTCTCCTCCACGGCACTGCTCACAATGGCGCCAGCAAGCAAATCACTGGGGAAGAACAGGATGACGCGCTCACTGCTGCAGCTCTGATTGGATGCAGCTCGGAGCGCGGCGTGCGTTTCACCTGGGGCAGGGGGGGAGGGGACACGGTGCATACAGAGAGTACCGTAATGTAGCGTGTAGCACAGGGGATCACCTTCACTACAGTAGCAATCTCAATAGGGCTTATTTTCGGGGAGGGCTTATTTTAGAGGAATCTTACACAGTAAGGGGAGGGCTTATTTTTGGGATAGGTCTTATTATCGGGGAAACACAGTATCTATCTATACCTATTTGTGTTTAATGGTAGCCACCTCTAGGGTGAAGGAAAGGGAAAGTGAAGAAAAAAAGACTTTTGCACGATAATTTCATTATATATTTGAAAGAATATCAAGTCATGCATAGTAGATCTGAAATTTCATGTGCAATTGTCTTTTTTATTGTACTATATTATTGGAAATGCTTACTTTATTCCATAAATTAAAAATAAAATTTAAAAATAAAGAATATATATTCACGGGAGGAAGCTACAAGATGAGCATTTAGATAAAGATCAATGTAGTTGGAAACAGATCTGAAACCTGGCCCAAGAGGCACATAATAACATTAAAAGGTTTCATTTATCTAAACATTTCCTTATGTTCTCTTGCTGCCAGAAAGAGAGCAGCTAATAACTTCTTGATTTGTCATAATGTAAATGTTATCCTTCAAAAGGTAGAAGAATAACAAGAAGAAATCCTATATTGGATCTGATCTTCACTTATATGGAGGAATTGGTTGCCAGTGCTGAAATGGTGAAAGCATCATCATTAGAAGCAGCTCAGGGGCACAGTCAGTAAGAGCAACGGAATCAGAAGAACCTGGGTTCAAATCCTTCCTGAGACATTTATTAACTGAGTGACCTTGGGAAACTTACATTATCTCCCTCTCTTTTTACTTATCTACAAAATAGGGATAATAATACACATACCCCACAATATTGTATCAAATGAGACATGTGTAATGTGTGCAACATTTTGCAACGTTTAAAAATACTATGCTATGCTATAGTAGGCAACTATGATAATAATATTAGTACAGTTATAATATAGTTTTATATATAAAATAATATTATTAGTCAAACATGAGTGAAGAAAATATTATTAGTATAATTGATGTCATAATTCTATTAGGATATCTATAATATATAATTATATTTATATAAAACATATACTGACATTATAGACATCCTGATAGTGCTATATATAATATATATATATACACCTGTATGTAATATATTTGATTATATATTATATATGTTATGTATATAGTAACATATATTACAGTTCTCCTAATAGTTCTAGTATTGTTTTTGTTGTTGTCATCCCATTGAAAGGAAAAAGATTATACTCTCCTCGATACTGTGATAGAAAAGAAGAGTGACGCTCAGTATAGTGTAATATTCACCATAGATAGATTGGGAGAAGGGAAATTTCAGAGAGATCAGCAGCAAAGCTATGTGGGATGTTATAGACTCAAAATTCTATAGGAGATGTTATCCCAGGAATGATAGGAAACTCTCAAGAATTAAGTTCTGAATTTGCAAAAGGAGAGGTAAAAAGAAACAAACAGGAATTATCTGAAGAGACTAATAGGGTTACACAGAGAATTCACAACCCAACCTGGAATTTTATTAGTTATGTACCAAAGAAGGAAGCAAAAGCACATAGCAGGAGAAGAATATCAGAATATGGTGCGATCCTATATGTACAGTACCAAGAACTCTCGAACTCAGAATGACATAAGGCTTGTGGAGGAGGGTAAGGACAGCAAAAAAGTTCCTGTTTTTGTTTGTTGTATTTTGCTTTGTTTTGTTTTGTAGATGCTGAGGTAAAGAAGGGGATCAAATAAGAGGATCAAAAAAGGGATCAGACTTGGTGTGGAGGCAGATTATGCAAAATGACAAGAAAGAGAAGGCTGACTGCCTAATTATTATTTCCATTTTGTTTTCTCTGCCAAAATGAATGACTTACTCTGGAAATTAAAAACAAAAATGGTTAACCATCAGTTGTTCTGCAAGATAAGAAAGAACATAATAAGAGAGTTATCTAATTGTCCTCGTTAAATTCAAATCACCTGACACAAATGAACTCCATCCTTGGGTTCTTGGTATACAAGGCTGATGAGCCAGTGTTAGTGACAGAGGAAAGGTCATGAAGATTGGGGAGAGCACCCCAAAAACAGAGAAGGGAAAACTATGTCCTGATTTTCAAAAAAGGGAATATAATTAAGTCTGAAAATTCTACTTCTGTGAATAAACTTCAATTCCTGGGAAAAGTCTAGAATGGATAATTAAAGAAGGGTTAGTGAACATTAAGAAGAGGAAGTAATAATTAGAAAGTCAGACATTACTGGCTTTATGAAGGTCAGATCATGCTACACTTATCTTTTTTTTTTCCTTTTTAAATCTTTTTGTTGGACAGGAAATGAAATTAGTTCCTAAAGAGTAGGAAAATCATGTAGATTTAATTTAACTAGGACTCATTGAAGCATTTCATAGTATTTCTTACTATCTGGTGGTAAGGAAAGACACTGAAAAAATGATCATTCAGTTGGATGGATTCCAGATTGGAAGGGGAGTCATTGACGGTTCATTGTTAGCTTGAAGAAGAATCTTCAAGGAACTGGGCATTGCCCTATGATGGTTAGGATTTTTATTGATGACTTGAATAAAGGCACAGATGGTATGATCTCAAAATTTTCAGATGACACAAAATTGGAAGAGAAAATACATTGAATTGAAAAATCAGGAACCCAAAAGATTTTTACAGGCAAGAGCACAGAACAAAATTTAATAAGGCAAATTTCAGTGGTTATAAATGTAGTTTCTCACACTGGGGTTCCAAAAATAAAACAACAAAGAGGTATTTTCAGATGGTAGTTTGTCTGAAAAGGATCTGGGGGTTTTAGTAAGTCCAATGAATACCAACAGTGAGATATGATAGCCCACAAAATGCTAATGTGATCTTAGGTCTGCAATAGAGGCTTAGCTTCCATGTCTAAAAACCACACATGGAGTATTCTTTTCAATTCTGGAAACCATAGCTTGAAGAGAACATAGGTAAGCTGGATGGCATGCCCAGTGAAGGTAAACAGAATGGTAAAAGGCCTTGGATTCATGTCACATAAAAGAATGCTGAAGGAAGTAAGAATGTTTATTCTGGAGAAGAGAAAGGTTTGGGGAAAGCGATAGCTTTCTAAATATTCCAAGTTTGTGGAAGAGGTATTAGACTTGTGATTTCTTAAGATTCTCCTAGCTCCAACACTCTATGAGACAAAGGATTTTATTGCATCTGGAAACACAATCCTGTAGGGTATTCTTAAATGAGAAAAGAAAACCTGAAACTACTTTTTAAGGATACTTTTAACTTCACCTATCGATGTGCAATTAATTGTTTAAATTCATTTAGATTTATTATTCTTGACATTAATTGTGTCAATTGAGTTTATAACTGTCTAATCTTATGCTAAGAAAATAGGCTATGAAATCTCTGATGAACTAAAACTGTGACTCAGTACACAATTGCTTGATAAAACTGAAAAATGAGTCATGCAGCAGAAATACACCGAAGATTTTGAGCACCAAAATGATTCACATACTTCAAGTCCAAACAAATTATCTTGATTTCTGAAGAACAAGACAGGAAGAAATATTTCTTTGGCACATCCCACACTTAAGTCTGTGTGGATATGAGTCTGGAAATTTTTTGGTCTCTGAAGGGAAATGAGATTGTTAGAGATAAACCTGGATTTGTTCATGTCATTGAGTTTGGGTCAAAGGCACAATCCAAACACCTTTGCAAATATGTCTAACTGTCCTCTGCTACTCAGTCCCAGTGTTCCAGTGTGATGCACATTTGACTCTTTCTGGCTATTCACTCCTTTATTCAACACAGACTTCAGCCCTCAAATATATGTGGTCCATATGACAACTAACCAGGTTTAATGAGATCATGCTATGTCTGCCATTCTCTGTGTGCACATATCAATCTTTCTACTTAGAATCACAGGATCTTAGAATCAAAAGACAAATTAAACACCATTTAGTCCTCATGCTACTTTCCCTTTACAATGTACTTAAAAGGTCACCCAGAGTAGGGAGACCAGTTGGCATAGTAAATAGAGCACAAGCCCTGGAGTCAGGAGGATCTGAGTTCAAATCCGGCCTCAGGCACTGAACTCACACACAAAAACTAGCCGTGTGACCTTGGGCAAGTCACAACCCCAACTACCCTATCTTCCCTCCTCCAAAAAGCAAGAGAAAGAAAGAAAGAAAGAAAGAAAGAAAGAAAGAAAGAAAGAAAGA
>NW_027186296.1:102693937-102784743 GCF_028583685.1 Petaurus breviceps papuanus
AAAGAAAGAAAGAAAGAAAGAAAGAAAGAAAGAAAGAAAGAAAAAGAGTGACCCAGATTGTGTGAAGTCCCTTTCTAGTACTAGTGTAAGTATCATATTTCCCCTCAGTCTTTTATTTTCTCTGAGACAAGTCATTTAAGTTTTCTCAACTTGAGTTTCCTCGTCTATAAAATAAGGTTAATACCACGTATCTCATAAGGTTGTTGTAGGGATTAAAAGAAATAATATGTTAAGCTCTTTGTAAACCTTAAAGTATCACATACACACTATTATTGTTTTTAAATTAAAAATTCCTAGATGCTTAAAGCAATAATCAGTTGATAAACATCCTGGTTATCTTCTTTTTAACACATTCCAGCTTTTAAATGTCCCTCCTAAGATAAAGTGCCCAGAATTGAACAGGTGTTCAATAGGTGTCAGATGAATAATATAGAGTACAGTGGAACTATCAGCCCCCTTGTTCTGGACTGTAGGCTTCCATTAATCTGACTTAAGGTGAGGTTAGTTTTGGGGGTATGCCATGTCATAGTCGATATTTTTAAGCTAATTGAGGATGGACTCTGGCTTCTCATTCTTTGGTAGTTCTTCGAAGGCATGTTATGTTCTCAAAAATGCTGTCAAATATTAAGATTTAATCACTTCTATAATCAAACCTTGAAAGAGTTCTACTTAGCAGAACTTCTCTTAGTTTGTTATATTCTCTTAGGAGAGGAAAAGCAAGGGGGTGTACATCTTCAGACACTGTCAGAGGGATGGAATTGGGAGATTGACAAGGGCTGTGTCAAATTTGTCTACTGACATTTTATGACAGATGGGATTTTTTACTTTTCATTCAGATGTTAGGATGAGCCAAACAACCTAGATGCCAAACTGCAACTTTACCCATGGGAAAATCTTCAGGTTGAAATTTTGGAAAATACTTTAGCAACAAGGAGATAATGAAAAATGGCAAATACCTGAATAGCCTAAATCTTGAAGCCAGTAACTTTTAAACAGTTTAGGGAGTTATGTCTTTAGGAAAGTTGCTATGATAGTCCATTTTAATATCATATTATTCTAATTCTTGACAAAGGGACTTCTTAATTTTTTTTATAAAACCACCCCAATCACATATTCCACAAATGAAAAGAGCCCATCCATGGCCTACCTGTCTCATTTCTTTGTAGTTGTGATGCTTAAAATCCAAGTCATCTGTAGTTGTCATTTCATTTCTTCTGTGATAATAGTTATTAGGATCTAAGGGAAAAATACAACTTTTTATTTATTCAAATAAATCCAACAATCATTTGAGTGCTTACTATGTGCCTAGCCCTGTACTAGGGGCTTTTGTGGTCACAGAAGAATTGCAAGATTTTCGTCCTGGCTGTTAATAAGCTTTTGTTGTTGTTTAGTTGTTTTTAGTCATGTCCTACTCTTTGTGACCCCATTTGGGGTTTTCATGGCAAAGATACTGGAGGGGTCTGCCATTTCTTTCTCCAGCTCATTTTACAGAAGAAGAAAATGAGGCAAACAGATTTAAATGACTTGTCCATGGTCACAGAGTTAATAAGGGTCTGAGACCAGATTTGAATTCAGGAAGATAAGTCTTCCTGACTCCAGGCCTAGCACTCTATCCTCTTCAGTACTTAGCTGCCCATTAATAAAATTAGAGTCCAAATTAGAAGTTGGTAAGGAGGAGGATGGGGAAGGTATACTAAAACAGAAAACAAGTATTATTCTATGGTACTTAATTCAGCATGAAAAGTCACCAAAGAGGAAGAATCTTCATTATAAACTTATAACATCAGTGGCTTAAAGAAGATATTGTTAATCTTCTAAACAGCAAAGTATTTTTAGCAAACTTTGAGGTGTGGCTAAAATATCATGATTAACAGCTACATTAATTTTTCTGTTGATTGTGTCAAAACTTGAAACATTATAGAGACTCTTTAATGAGATCTATAGTCCCTAAAATATTTCAGTATAACTATCCCTGTAAAGAGAAACAAACAAATAAATAAAATACAAAAATCTAATCCAAAATTGAACTAGAGGAAAGCAGGTTGGATTTTCTTTATAAAATTATATTGTTCTTTATGTCCCCAAGTTTTGTTTTCTGAAACAAAGTTCCTCTTTTTTGTGCAACTGTTGTCCAAAGAATTAAAAATAATCTCCTAAGGGCATTTAATCAGCCTCCAGTGAGTGTAAGCTGTAACACATTGTAGCACCAAGCACTCTAGCATACCCAGCATGGCTGATAGCACAGGTTCTTAGATCTGCTTTTCTAAAGGAAAGCAACTCAAAATGCATTAACAATCTTACTTTAATCAATCAAACATACTTTATTTACCTAGATGAGGGGGAAAAAGTTAGCACCCTGAACTTCAGAGAATACAAACAGAAGTTAGAACATAACATAACACAATTCAGTAGACAGGGCTTCCAGCTGTTCAATGATTACATCCATATCTAGTTAGTTTCCAGAGAGGGAAGCACCAACATCTGAGTTTTCAAAACTGTGGGGCTCAACAGCTGCCCAGAGTCTAATCTGCTCAAATCACACAACTCTTGCCAAAGTGAGCCCCAAAGCAAAACCTCAAATCAGGGTATATGTAACCTTCTCCTGGGTCAGAGAATGTCACAACCCTCTTGACCCACTACCCAATCACAAAGTATCAAGGTGTGGACATTCCTGAAAAACAAGCCTCCTGACACAAGCTTTATGTGACCACATTCAGCCTATTAGGAGGCAGAATATATTTTCAAATCAGGGAAGGTTCTCATAGTCACTTAAGTCTATCAAGGGGCCAAGGGACAGAGAAGATCTTCAGATTCCCATTACCATAATTTACATATACAATGAAGAACTGATGAAATAATGGTTAGAAGTATGCCATCATACAATCAGGATATATGATCAGGATATATCTATCTATCTATCTCTCTATCTCTCTATCTCTCTATCTATCTATCTATCTATCTATCTATCTATCTATCTATCTATCTATCTATCTATATGTCTGCTTTGTTTCCTTTGCCTGGTCATGTGGCCCCTCAGTCACTTGACCCCTGGGCTTTTTGCCACAGTAGGACTCTGCCACCAGACAGGGGAGCTTTTGTCCCAGACGCTGGGGGTTTTCTCAGCTGCTGGAGCTATTAGATGGGTGCCCTCTCTGAGGTCTCCATACACTCTGGCAAGCTGGACACACACCCCAGGACCTTTACCCTAGACATCAATACAGATCCAAGGAGTTTAAAGCAAGAGCAATTACCCCTCAGACTGTTGTTTGGTCCCCATACACTCTTTAGGCCAGGAGCTGAAGCTGCCACATGGTGCTGGCTGACTGTTCTGGTGTCTCAGCGGCTTCTCACCCCAGGGGCAAAAATCACGCACTCCCACTTACTGGGTCCCAAAGTCCAGACTGCACTGACCTCTCACTTTGTCCTTCGCATCTATGTCTTGAAAATTCTGGAAACGGCCACAGCTGCTGCTGATGTGGAGTCCCTCTGGCGGGGGCTGGTCAGGTCTGCCCTGGGGCTAAAGCCTCAGTGTGGGGATGGGCTTGACTCCCAAAGTGCTGCACTGGCCAATTCCTGCCTGCCTGCCAGGCTGTCCTCAGTAGGAGATTAGCTTCTCTGTGTCATTTTGTGGGTTCTGCAGCTCCAAAGTTTGTTTAGAGTCCCCTTTTTACATGGATTGGGGAAGGTGGAAGCTGGAGCTGTGGGGAGGTCCTGCTTCTACTCCACCATCTTGACTCCACCCCAGTTTATACTCTTAAAGTGTTGCCCTGAAAGCTGGAACATTAATTGATTTACCCAGTGTTTCATGTCTGCTATATGTCAGAGATAGGATTTGAAGCCTAGATCAACTCTCTATCTATTACATAATGATATTTCTGCAACAGAGGTTGAGAGAGAGAATGTATACCAGTGCTTCTCTCCAAACAAGGACCAATTTTACATATTTAAGCAATTTATACAAGATCTTCATAGCTAGAATCATTGAAAACAAATCCATAAGTTCAAGAAAGAAATATATTAGCTGAGGAACAAAAAGGAAACAAAAAATTTAAGGACAGTCTGAAAGTGTCCTAACATTTATGCTGTCTTTATTGATTGCTACAAAGCCTTAGACTCAGGTTTGTACTCATGGATTTGTCATGTACTGCAAATAGATACAAGCATGGTGAGAATACTAGTGTTTGATATCCACATGGAAAACAGCTTTTTATTTAAGATACACCATCAACATGATAATGTTATGAAAAAATGATATAAAACAAGACAATTGATGTGAATTATCTCCATGAAGGAAACATAAGCCTACTGTTCTAACCCAGCTAACAGAGAGAAAGCAACAACATATAAATGATTTCTTAGCTGGACTGGCCCAGTGGTTCTTAGGATATAGAAATAAAGCAGATCGTAATATGTCTTTAAGTCATTTACACTGACAAAAACGTAATGATTTCTGATGTTAAAACATTTGAAAATGGCTACAGAACCCACAAAATGACACAGAGAAGCAAACCTCCTGCTGAGGCCAGCAAAGTACTGTGGAAGCCGACCTCAACCCCTGAGAGAGCCAGAAGCCTTAGCTTCAGGGGAGCCCTGACCAGGCACCAGCTGGAGGGACTTCAGATCACCAGCAGCTGTGGTGGTTTCCAGAATTATCAACCCATAGATGCTAAGGAAAAAGTGAGAGGTCAGTGCAGTGTAGACTTTGGGACCTGGTAGTTTGGGAGTGTGGTCAGCCTTTATACCCTGGAGGGAGAAGCTGCTAAGGTGCTGCCAGAGCCGCCACCATGTGGCAGCTTCAGCTCCTGGCCTGCAGATTGTAGGCAGAACCAGCGACCTGTCTGACGGGGAATTGCTCTTCCTTTAACCTGCTTGAATCTAGATTGTGGTCTAGGCTGGAGGTCCTGGGATCAGAGACCAGCTTGCCAGAGTGTGTGGAGGCTTCAGACAGGGCACCCAAGTAATATCTTCGGCAGCAGAGAAAACCCCAGCAACTAGGAGGAAACTCCCCTGTCTGGTAAC
Source organism: Petaurus breviceps papuanus (assembly GCF_028583685.1). Lineage (NCBI taxonomy): Eukaryota > Metazoa > Chordata > Mammalia > Diprotodontia > Petauridae > Petaurus > Petaurus breviceps. The sequence continues at coordinate 102,698,957 of NW_027186296.1, forward strand.
AGACTCCTACTGTGGCAAAAAGCTCAAAAGTCAAGTAATTGAGTGGCAATATGAGCAGGCAAAAGAAGCAAACCAAGCAGAGAAATCCAACTTTACACTCCTATTTGGGGGACAAAAAGGATCAAAGAATGGAACAGAAGGAAGACAGGGAAGTCAGAACTCCTGCACCAAAAACTTCCAAGAAAAATATGAGCTGGTTACAGGCCAAAGAGGACATTAAGAAAGATTTTGAAAACCAAATAAGAGAAGTGGAGGAAAAATTGGGAAGAGAAATGAGAACGATGCAAGAAAATTATGAAATGAGAGTCAACAACATGACTGAAGAAAATAGCACCTTAAAAATAGACTAACTCAAATGGCAAAAGAGGCTCAAAAAGGCAATGAGGAGAATGCCTTAAAAATCCATATTTGTCCGATGGAAAAAGAATCTCAAAAGCTCACTGAAGAGAATCATTCCTTCAGAATTAGATTGGAGCAAATGGAAACCAGTGACTTTATGAGAAATCAAGATACTATTAAACAGATCCAAACAAATGAAATAAATAGAAGGCAATGTGAAATCTCTCAGTGGGAAAACTAATGACTTGGAAAATAGATCCAGGAGAGATCATTTAAGAATTATTGGACTACCTGAAAGCCATGATAAAAAAAAGAACCTAGAAATCATCCTTCAAGCAATTCTCAAGGAAAATTGCTCTGATGTTTTAGAACCAAAAGGCAAAATAGAGGTTGAAAGAGTCTACGGATCACCTCCTGAAAAAGATCCCCAAAAGAAAACTCCTAGGAATATTATAGCCAGGTTCCAAAATTCCCAGATCAAGGAGAAAATACTACAAGCAGCCAGGAAGAAACAATTTGAATGTTGTGGAAACACAATCAAGATAACACAGGATGTGGCAGCTTCTATACTGAGGGATCAAAGGTCTTGGAATATGATATTCCCCGGGGGAAAAGGAACTGGGATTAATCACCTACGCAACAAAACTGAGTATTACATTTCAGGGGAAAATATGGTCATTCAGTGGAATAGAGGACTTTCAAGCATTCTTGATGAAAAAACCAGAGTTGAATAGAAAATTTGACATTCAGATACAAGAATCAAAAGAAGCATGAGAAGGTAAACAGGGAAAAGAAATCATAAGGGACTTTTCAAAGTTGAAATATTAACATCCCTACATGGAAAAAATGATAATTGTAAGTTATGAAACTTTTCTCAGTAATAGAATAATTGAAGGGAATAGAAATGTATATATATATATATACACATACATACATACACATGTATTTCTATATAGGAGGATATATGGGCATATGAATACATATGTGAATGTGTGTATATATAGGTACATGCATACATTGATAGAGGGATCAGGACAAATTTAATGGGAAGGAATGATACTTAAAAGGTGAAATTAAGAGGTGAGAGAGGAATATAATGAGAGGAGTTGGGAGAGACAGAATGGGGTAAACTATCTCATACAGAAAAGGTAAGAGAAAATGGTTACAAAGGAGGGGAAGAACAGGAAGTCAAAACGGAATGGGTCAACCTATTCTCAGTGAATTTGCCTTAGGGACAGAATGACATACACACTAAATAGCCTATTTCACCCTACAGGAGAATAGGGGAGAAGGGGATGAGAGGGAGGGTGATGGAAGGGAGTGCAGGCTGTGGGGAGGGAAGTTGGAAGCACCCACTTTTGAAAAGGGATAGGATCAAGGGAGATAATAGAGCAAGTGGGAGCTGGGATAGGAGGGAGGGAAATATAGTTAGTCTTCTACAATATATCTACTATGGAAATGTTTTGCATAGCTACACATGTACAACCTATACTGATTTGCTTGTCTTCCCAGTAAGGGTGGGTGACAAGGGAGGAAGGGAATGAATCTGGAATCCAAAGTTTTAAAATCAAATCTTTTAAAAAAATACATGCACACACACAAATATACTGTTGCTAATATTATTTTTAAAAATATATAAAAATGAAAGTATAGAAAAAAACATTTGAAAATTCTGACATTTCAAATTCCACAGTAGGTTGTTATTTATAAAATGTTTTATATTGATTTTTAATTTGATCCTTATTACAATTCTGGTACAATAAATATGGTTTTCATTTTATACATTAACAAACACAAATAACTGAGGCTCAGAAAAATCAGGCAAATTGCACAAGGTTGATAGCAAGTAAATGGTAAAGATGCGATTCCCAAATAAGTTAGCATCTCATTTTACTAAAATGTTTTTCTCATCCGAGGAGGAAATTAGCTGCTGCAAAGCAGTCATCATCACTTTCATTTACTGGCCATCAACTTTACAACCTCATATTCATGGATGAAGCTTTCACTTATGCATAAGATTACTATTTTCAAATAGAATAGAGCATTGGTGATTTCAGAGAGAGAGAGACAGAGAGAGAGACAGAGAGACAGAGAGAGAGAGAGAGAGAGAGAGAGAGAGAGACAGAGAGAGAGACAGAGACAGAGAGAGTCTTCAAAGGCTTACAGAAAGCACATTGTCCCATCCTTATGAGTTTTATTTTCATTGTTGTCATTTTTTTTTATTTTAATCTGGGACTAGGTCTTCTTTTCTGAGGTAACTCTGTAACGGACTGTTTGCAAACATCCAGACCAACAACAAAGGAAGCAAGCTTCCTGATGTTGAAAACTGGCATAGATCCAGAGGTATGTGGCAAACGTTTGAATGCCCCTTCCTCTTGTTCATTTCAGAGGATAGCTGAGGAGCCAAGCTAATATGGGTCAAACTCTCTGTGAATCATTTAAGCCATGATGACCACTACAATTATTTCTGAGCATCCTCTGCGTACTTCAAATTATTTATGACACATTCCTTATTCTGCCTCATTGAATTCTTATGACATGAACCACAATGAATAATTCTACTTTATAGAAAGGGAGTTACCACAACAGAAACTCTCACTGTTCGGGCCAAACTGGAAAAGCTTTAGGACACTTCTATAGACCCTCTATGTGTCTTTTGCCAAGGAACAATCTAAATAAGGGTGGGAGGGTTCACCACCAGGGTTTAGACCACAATATGACAAATTGTTCTGGCTTCAGTCAGTCAGGAAGGCTGAATATTAAAGGTATAGAATGATCGCAATCTGTGTATGTGAAGGAAATAGCCACTCCAAGAAAATCAAAGAACTGCTGAGGTGCTGAAGTAAGCAAGAAGGTGGGAAGGGGAATAAAACATGCTGTGGGTGAGGGTTAGATTAAATGACATCGCAGGTCCCTTCCCTCTCTGTGATTCTACAAAAAACAAAAAGAAGACACAGAGGGTTACACACACACATGTGTGTGTGCATATGTGTATATATACACACATATACATATCTATGTATGTATATATACTCCCGGTTATTCTTTCATCTCCCAACTCCAAGTGTTTCCATTGGCTGAACCCCACGCTTAGATTACTCTCTGTCCTCATCTCTGCCTCCTGGTTTCTTGGCTTAAAGTTCTATGTTTTGCAAGAAGTCTTACCCAGTCCTCTTCAATCTTAGCAACTTCCCTGTGAGACTATCCCCAATTTATCTTGAATATATCTTGTTTGAACACTTATTTGCATGTTGTTTCCCCAATTAAATCAAGCTCTTTGGGAATAAGGACTATCTTTTGCCTTTCTTTGTCTCCCTAGTGCATAGCACAATGCATGGCACATTGTGGGTAGATGCTTAATAAATGCTAGTTGATTGACTATAAGAGTGAGTACTATTTATCTGTAATACTTTATATACATTAAGTTGCTTTATATTAAGACATGTTTTGTGTTATTGATACTAACCCAGCAACTACTGTATCTTGCTGTTATTATAAACATTGGAATTTACCATGTAGGATGAAATCTGAGATTGTGAATTTGGCTTATGATTTGAGATGTCACTTTTGATCCTGGTAAAAAGTGTTTGTGTTGACACATCAGGAGTTCTCATTGAAAAGGAAAATGCCATCAGCTACTTAAAAATAATGCTTCCTACTCCCTACTCATGTAAAATCATCTCTAGGCAGATGCAGATTTCTGGAAAGGTTGGGGTTGCCAGCCTTGTGGAGGGAATGGTAGAATCCCCCAACTCATTTCCTCTTTTTGTGCTTTTCCCCTTTTAACAGGAAAGTCTGCAATTGTAACATCATGTGCCTGGTTGTTAAACCCCTTGAACACTGTGAAGTTGTGATGAGTAAATTGGCTATTCCAAAAATATTTTTGCCATTTTATCTTAGACCAGCCTGAATTTAGGAAGATCTGTATCTATATTCCTATGAGAGTACATCCTATAACTTTCAGATCCACACAACAGCAGTTTAATACTATTATAACAATGATGTATCTTTCCTCTTATAGTGAATGCCTCTGCTACATGAATTAGCATTAGAGTCAGCCTTAAGATATATTGTGGACCAAGACAGAGGACCTTACACACTCCATTTAATGACAAAAGTGACTCCATCTTTAAGTTAGCCTTCATTTCAATATGAAGGAGCAGTCAAATCCACTGCTTAGCATTTATGTTTTCCCTCTACCCTACTTTTTGTACAGAGTCATCCAGAGGGAAAAACAGATCTACCTCCATTCTGAGAACCCAATGTCAATGACAGATTAATAAACTAGCTAGTTCCTGTTGCTTCGAGGCATCAAATTGCCTTGTCCCCAAACAAGTTGAAATGGACACCATTTGGTCCTTCTTTTTTAATAATTCTAAATATCTTCACTTTGTCAATTCATTCTCATTTGCCTCTTTCCCCTTTTTGGAGGACTGGAGCTCAGGGCACCAAACTCCTCCCAAAGACATCTAATATAGAGGTCTTATAACCTTCCTGGTAGCCTCATTTTCCAACCACTCTTCTTCTTGGTTTCCAATCTATGGAACAAGATGTCCCATCAGGGACATCTTCCTGGTTGCCTATCACTATCTGTTTCAGTCCGATTTTTTATGTGTGGTCTTCCCCAATTAGATTGTGATCTCCATGAGGGCAGGGAGCATCACTTTTTCTTATTTGTATTCTCAGTGCTTAGTTATTGCCTAGCTCTAAATAAATGTTTGTTGAATGGAATTGAATATTCTTGTCAGAAATGGATTGTAGGCAGAACTACTTGTTTTAAAAGTATTGTCTTTGCAAGACAACCAAGCTATAACATCAAAAAGTTTTTACTGACTTGTACTCTTGAGTTATGGGGCCCTTTTAGTCACAGCGAGCATCTATACTATATAGTATCTATACTATATAGCAGGAACTGTGCTGGATGCTGAAGACAAAGGCAAAAAGAGGAAACAATTTTTTGTCCTCAAAGAGCTGACATTATAGATGGTAGAAAAAGGAAGGAACTGAACAGAACTCTCCCAAATTCACCTAAAACAGCTATAAATTAATACCTTAAAATGAATTTTTAAGTGATAGAACCAACAAAAAATGGGGTGAAATAATATTCAAGCACAAGATAACTTAGAATATTGGCAGGAAAGGAAGCACAGTTCAGTACAAGCAGCATCCAGTCAAGCCAGCAACCACCACTTCCACCCTTTCTCCAGTCCTAGGACAGGCCAGTAATGAGGCCCAAGGGTCTCGGATGTAACCTGTCACTGAGGCCCTGCAGTCCCACACAAGAAGTTTGGAGAACTGCCCCTTTGGACCAGTACTTATTGTCTCAGGTCGGGGGAAGGGGATAGAGGAAGGGAGAGAATCTGGAACTCAAAATTTAAAGAGATCTTAAAATTGTTTTTACGCATAATTGGAAAAACAATAAATATTATTTTAAAACGATTTATTAACACAGGAGCAGAGCCCAACTTTAATATAAATGTCACAAAATAGGCAAGAAAACAAGCAAAAAAACTCCAAACTAAACACACACACACACAACCTGATCATAGAAAGTTGCTATGCTGAAAGGGAAGATCAAAACACAAACTCAGAAGAGGACAACAATGTCAAAATATCTACATGTAAAGCCTTAAAGAAAAATGTGAACTGGTGTTAGTCACCAAAAGAGCTCCTTCTAGGAACTCAACAAAGACTTTAAAGAGCAAATAAGAGAAGAAGAAAAAATGGGAAAAGAAATGAGAGTGATGCAAGAGAATCATGAAAAAATATTCAATAGGTTGTTAATGGAAACACACAAATGGGGGAAAAACCCAACACCCTGACAAAAACAATTTCTTAAAAAGTAGAATTGGCCAAATGGAAAAGAAGGTATAAAAGCTTACTGAAGAAAATAAGCTCTTAAAAATTAGAATGGAGCAAATGGAAACTAATGACTGCATGAGACAATAAGAAACAATAAAACAAAATCAAAAGACTGAAAAAAGAGAAGAAAATGTGAACTATATCATTGGAAAAATAACTGACCTGGAAAATAGATCTGGGAGAGGTAATTTAATAATTATCATGCTACCCAAAAGCCATGATCAATAAAAGAGCCTGGACCTCATATTTTAAGAAATTGTCAAGGAAACCTTCCCTGATATCCTAGAAACATAGTATAAAATAGAAATGGAAAGAATATACAAACACCTCCTGAAGGAGACCCCAAAACGAAAACTTCCAGGAATAGTATAGTCAAATTGCAGAGCTTCCAGGTCCCAGAGAAAAGCTACAAGCAGTCAGAAAGAAACAATTAAAATACCATGGAGATAGTCAGTATTGCACAGCATTTAGCAGCATCTACATTAAAGGATTAGTGAACAAAAGGCAAAGGGAACTGGTATTACAAGTAAAAAAATCACCTACCCAGTGAAGTTTCAGCTCAAAAAAAAGGATATTCAATGAAATAGAGGACTTTCAAGTATTCCTAATGAAAAGACCAGAGCTGAAAAAGTTGATTTTCAAATATAAGACTCAAGAGAAGCACAATAAGATAAACAGGAAAGGAAAAACAAGGGATTCAATAAGGTTAAAATGTTTGCATTCCTTCACAGGAACATAATACTTAAAACTCTTAAGAATTTTATCACTAGTAAGGCAGTTAGAAGGATTACATAGACAGAAGACACATGTGTAAGTTGATTATTACAGGATGATATTTTAAAAATAATAGGTGCAAAAGAAAAATGTACTACTAGGAAAAGAGGGAAGGGTGAGGTAGAACAGAATAAAGTATCTCCCATGAAGATGTATGAATGAGCTATTATAGTGGAGGAAAAGATGAGGAGGGTGACAATACTTGAACCTTACTGTCATTGGAATTGGCTCAAAGAGGGAATAACATATGTGATCAACTGGATATAGAAATCTATCTTTACTCTGTAGGGAAGTAGGAGAGAAGGAGGATAAGAGAAATAGGGGGGCACTGATAGAAAGAAAGGTAGACTGGGGGAAGCAAGCAAAACACTTGTACATATTTTCATATGTATAACATATTGAATTGCTTATTGTTTCAGGGAGGGGGAAGGGAAAGGAGAAAGGGAGAGAATCTGGAACTTAAAAAAACACCTTAAAATTGTTTTTACATGTAATTGGAAAAATAATAAAATATTTTTAAAATAACAAAAATGAGTTTGCCTTCTATTCAGAAAATATAATGAGTACATAGACAAGTAAATACAAAAGAAAAAATAACTTGAAAAGGAAGTACCAATAACCAGAGGAATTATAAAAGACTTCTTTCAGAATGTGGAACTTAAGCAGAACTTGAGGAGAGGAAGAGGCAGAGAGAGGGAAAAGGAGAGACATAAGAGGAAAAGGAGAGGAGGAAGGAAGGAATGAAGGTAAGGATGGATAGAAGAAAGAAGGAGCAGATGGAGGAAGAGGAGGAAGGAGACATTTCGGGCATTAGGGACAATCTATACAAGAGCATGGGAATGCAAGATGGTATTAGAGAAAGGGAATATTACATAAGTCAATGCAGATGAAACAAGAAGGTATGATTGAGAATAATATTCATTTACCCTGGCAATTGAAATCTGAGTCAAACTGTGAAGGGGCTTAAATACTAAACATAATAGTTTAGGGAACCAGGGAGACTGAAACAGAGAAGTGAATTGGCAAGAAATGTTTTTGAGGAATATTAGTTAGCAATGCAGAGGATAGATTGGGGCAGGGAAGGCGTACACGGGGGTGGGGGGTGCAGGACAGATGTAGAAAGAAATAAAATCATTTTTCTAAAGTAAAGAAGTTCATATACATAATAACTTACATTTCCATGTCATTTTAATGTTTATAACAAGTCTTCTTCATAAGAACTTGGCAAGGTAGGTAGTGCAAATTTATCAGAAACCCCATTTTACAAATGTACATGACAGAGAACACATTTTAGTATAAATAAGGTTTATAGGGAATGCTTTTTGTCATCAAAAAAAAATAAGTGGTTCAAAGAAAAACTTGATGGGGGATTGCATACCAGGGCAAAATGACATAGGAATTTAGAAAAAAAGGTAGTAATTCAGGTTGAGCAAAATACTGGCAATTTTTAAAAAGAATTTTAATATGGTAACACAAAAATGTCCTGCAGTGAATTGGGACAAGATGTTTTTAAATTTTCTACCAGTACATTTTAAGGGGAAGTAAATGAATATTTTTATCATTCATTTACACTCAATTTATCCACATGCTATTTTCTAAAAGGTATTTGACACCCAACAAGCCTCAGGAACCTCTTTTAGAAGTCCTTTCAAGCCTGTTTCTTTGAACAGAAGTCATCCTTACAAAGTACTTGACAGAAATTGAATAAAAATGGAAAATTCAGTACAAAAAGACTCCAAGTTTGGTAACATTCACCCATAGATGATACCAATTATTGGCTGAGGATTATGGACCTGGCCGTGTGGCCTGCCTTTACTGTATCCCCCATACAAATTAAAAAAAAAATCTCCATCAAGCCTTCCTCAGTCAAACAGATTCTTATTCTCATTCTCTCTCTGTGTCTCTCTGTCTCTCTATCTCCCCTTCTTTCTTTCTTCCCTCACTCTCTCCCTCTCTCTTTCTGAATTCCTAAAGCACAGACACTAGGCACTTAATATTTCATACTGCTAGGATTTTTTTTTTCTTATTCTTATTTTTTCAGTGTACATGCCCATATCTTGAAGCTTATCTCAGGGAGGGGCTGGGACTTTCTTTCCTCATCAGAACTGGGTGGGTGAATTCAAAGAGTTGACAATGTATTGTCAGAAGGCTGAGGCTGTTCTAGAAAATTAGAACAGTCCATTAGGCAAATTCTTGGTCTTTGTAGTTTCTTTACTGAGCAATTTTGGAGAACTGCAGAAGAGGAAGGCAGGCCTGAATAGAATAGTAAAGACCAATGAATGGACAATAGGTCAAGCTGAGCCCAGAGAAACCTAGAGGGTGACAGGGAAGGGGCTAAATTCAGATTAAAATAAAACCAAGGGTTTTTTTTTTTTTCCAGAGGGAGTTCATACTGGAGGTACACTCTACTTGATCTATGTTCTTAATAAAAGGTAGATACAGAAATACACAAAAAAATCCAGATGCATTCTAACCCTCATTGAAGTAGGATTCTGATCTTTCTTGTTCTGATTCAGTGCTCTTATTAATACAGTGAATAGTTATTTGCTGTTTTTATCACGCTGCTGATACATAGTGCTCTAAGAATTCATTAATTCGGGGCGGCCAGGTAGCACAGCGAGTAAGAGCACCGGCTCCAGTGTTGAGAAGACCTCGAGATCGAATCCGGGGCTCAGACACTTAGCACCCACCCAGAAACACCTGGCCGTGTAACCTTGAGCAAGTTACTTAACCCCAATTGCTTAGGGGCAGCCAGGTGGCTCAGCAAGTAAGAGCACCGGCTCCAGTGTTGGGATGACCTGGATCAAATCCAGGCTCAGATACTCAGCACCACACCCAGAAATAACTGGCCGTGTAACCTTGAGCAAGTTACTTAACCCCTATTGTTTAAAAAAAAAAAGAATTCATTAATTCAGGGGTGGCTAGGTGGCACAGTGAGTAGAGTGCTGGCCCCAGAGTCTGAAGGACCTGAGTTTGGATATGGCCTCACACACTTAACACACACACACACACACACACACACACACACACACACAAACTAGCCATGTGAACATGGACAAGTTACTTAACCACAGCTGCCCTAAAAAAAAAAAAAAAAAAAAAATCATTATTTCATCACTGTAGGGAAGTCCTCATTCAGCACAAACTCAACTCTTCCACACCATAATAAACTATTTTTCATGAATTGCTGTGGTCACAAATATTTATTTTATTTGGTCACCATTTTTCTAGTTCTGTACCTCATTCATTCATTCATTCAACTAATAATGATTAAGTAATTAATGTGTCAGGCACTATAGTGGGAGGTAGGCAAGAAAGACAAACATAAAACAAATCTTACCCTCTAGGAGCTTATACTTTACTAGAGCAGGGGTAAATTATCTAAACAATTAAATACAAAAAAAAAAAACATGTATAAAGTAATTTCAGAGGCAGAGAGAGGGAGAACAACTTGTGGGGGGGGTCACAAAAGGAGGTGACTCTTGAGTTGATTACTGGAGAAAGATAAGGCTTCCAGCAGGTAAGGATGAAAAGTATTAAGATGAGGGGTTAAAATACTCTGTCCAAAGATACAAAGATAAGAAATGGGACATTATGCAAATCTTAGCTAGGCTTAGCATCAGGCAGTCAACATCCCATCTGTCATTGGACCTCTTCAACTGTTATTCTGCTGGCACAGCTTCTGAGAATTCAACATTACATTCAGACTATGATGAGATGACCCAGTACATCTTAGTAGAACTTAGAGATTGTATGCACATAACAGGTACTTAATAAGTGTTTGCTGAATTGAATGTTAATGATCAATAAAAATTTTATGACAAATGGTTAGGTCCATTTGATCAGGGATGTTCTGTTCCCTTAATGAAAAGATAGACCAAAGATTTTATGGTCCTCTCCATTATTTGGCAATTCACTTTGGAGACACCCAAGGCCAGTGCTACAGAATGCAGAGATGTGGTCTTTATCTCAACAATGTTGGACTTTATTGAGTATATCCTTATCTTTCCTATAACTTGAATACCAAGAAGTCCTGTATCTAAGTTCTTCTTTGTTGTTCATTCATTTCAGTCATGTCCAACTCACCATAACCCTATTTGGGGGTTGTCTTGGCCAAGATACTGGTTTGCCATTTCATTCTCCAGCTCATTTTTACAGATAAGGAAACTGAGGCAAATAGGGTTAAGTGACTTGCCCAAGGTCACACACCTAGTAAGTGTCCAAGGCCAGATTTAAAGTTACAAAGATGAATCTTCTTTACTTCAGGCCTGGCCCTCTATCCACTTCACCACCTAGCTGCTCCAAAGTTCTTCTAAATTCTTTGAAAATAATAAAGTTGGGCCAGAGTTAGGGAAACATGGACATAAACATAAGATGTGGAACTTGAAGGGTCTGAATAAGACTCCCAAGTTAATCAAAGGCCCTAAGTGACCCTTTGTAATTACCCTCTTCCAAGCCACTCTAGTCTCCTCACAATAATATTTACTTGAGAGACCTCAAGGTAGGGCACAGAAAGAAGAAAATAAGAATATAGGATGGAGAAATGAGTGCTGAGGCTGAAACCATGGGACAGCCAATTAACTACTCCCTATAACCTTTGATGCTGAGAAGGGAGAGAAGGGCAAATGCATTGGAGGGATAGGGTAAACCAAGAAGAGATCACTAAAGGACAATCAGAATGCGCCTTGAGGGTAGAGACTGTCTTTCTTTCTGATATTTATATTTCCAGTGTTTATCACAGTGCCTGGAACATAGTGGGTTCTTAATAAATGTTTATTAACTGTCAGTTAACAAATGGTAGATGAGACAATAAGGGGTGTTTGTGATATAAACTGGGCCCCAAGAGAAGGCACAGAGTCATCTCTTGCCCCTAATCACTAACAATTCATGTCCTAAAATTTAACTTCTGAAAACCAATATATTTCTTCATCATACATTCACATAAATATTTCCCCCTGGAAGGTTAATTAATTTGGATTATAGCATCACAGATTTACAGCTGGAAGGAACTTCAAAGGACATTTAATCCAAAATTTACAGATGAAGAAACTGAGGCCTAGAGGTTAAGGATTCGATCCTTCTGACTCCTACTCAAGCAGTATTTTTATAATTATGCTTCTAAAGAAATGCCCAAATTAGTAGGTTATGAATAGAATTTTTTCAGGTATTACTTAAACTGTCTATAAAAAGCATAGTTATCCCTTCCACATAACAGGGGTTAGATGCACAGTGCCCATGGAATCTAGAATATCTGCACAAATTTTTGGCCCTTTATTCTGGAGAAGAACTGATTTTTTTCCTTTTTCTTTTTTGGGGTGTTTATAGTACCTTATTGTAAAATCTGGGTTAAGTATTTGATCATAGGCCCTGTGTCATCTGCTGGCCTTGTGTGTCTGCAGCTTCTGTAAAACTCCCCCCAAATTCCCATTTAATTTCTTATGGCAACCCAAGATATACTGAAACCACAACGGGGAAAGTCGGGATGTGGAATGGATAACTGTATAAAGAGAGCTGACCTGGGAGCCTAGAAAACTTGTGTTCAAATCCTCTCTTTCTCACTTATACTTTGAGACCCTGGGCAAGTCTCTCATTGATTCAGACATTCTAAAACACTTATTTACAGAGAAAATGTCACTTTGCATTGGGAGATGGAGTTTCCTCACCTGAGAGTCCCCCAAATAATTGTTGTCCTTTGTTCTCAAAGAGGACCAGAATGGCATCCCTATATTCCCAATATCAACAAGAACCAAAGGGCTAGTTCCTGTGCGAACAATCAGTTGAGAAATCTAAGCGTTTGAGTTACATAAGGTTTTTATTGTAATGGGGTCTGACCTGAATCAAATAGCCCAGGAGGGCCAAAGGAAAGCTATCGAATTCTGCTGTACCCATTTCCACTACCGTCTTGCCCAGTGGCTCTGATGATCAAATGAGGTATTGTAAGTAATAAAACACAATACTGTTGTGTTGTTATTAATGCAATCTCCTTCAAGATACATTTGGAGAGGGATGTTGTTTGTTCTTAAGGATTGATGGAGTTAGCTCCTGAGCTCAGAGAGATAACAGCTGAAATCTTCAATATGAAGCAAGACAAAGAAAAAGGGAAGCAGGCAGTATCCGTCCTGACTTTCCTGTTCACAGGAAGCTTAATCCTAAGGATCACAGAGATCAGCAGTGCTCATTGATTAGTTAGAAATTACATTTCAGGGAACCACAGAATCTCAGAGTTGAAAGAGATTTCACAGGCTACCTGGTACGAAACATACCTGAACAAAGAATCCCCTTGGTGACATGCCTGATCAGCAGCGAACCAGCTCTTACTTGAAGGCTTCCCCTGAGAGGGAGTGCATGTCTCTCTGAAGGAGCCCATTCCATTTCTTTGTAACCCTAATGGTTACAAAATGTTGGCTTTTATCAAGTCTAATTCTGCCCCTTTGTGACTTCTAGTCATTTTACCCTGGAGGGTAAAACCTTCTTCTAAACAACTACCTTGCAAATTCTCAATGGCAGCCAAACCAGCTCCTGCTAAATGATGATTCTAGACCAAAGAGCCTTCCCTTTACATGTCAGTAACCCATGGCTTTTACCTGTCCTGGTAGCCCCTCCACTGGATGCCTCCTAATTACCAAGGGAATTACTACAATAAACAAAAAATTAATAAAGATACGTGATCCCAAGATGTAAATATATCTGACTAGGGCCAAGGCAAAAAGGAGAAAGGGGTGGCAGGGAGGAGATAAGAAACATTTTCATGCACTGTGGGCTAGGGTTCAAGTTTGCATGGGTCTTTGAAAGGATCAACAGAGTTATGTTGGGTTTGGAGCACACACTGATCTTTATAATCAAGTGTACAAGTTGCTGCCTGTCTCCAGGGGGCCTGGACTGTAGGAGTGATGGTCAGTGGGAGCTAAAAGACACAAGCAGACCATAGGGTAAAATAGAAACCTGCCTCCAAAGAACTCCATCTATTAAAAGAATATCCCAGGTAACCCTGTTGAAAATAATGAATATTATCCCAAGTCAACATGTGATTATCCTCATGACAAGCCTGTCCCTATTGAGAAAGGGAAAACAGAAACAAGGAAATCATAGACTAAGAAGTGGCAAAGAGGTCAATCAAGGTCATGTCCATCTTGATATTGCTTAATTAGTGTCAGAGAAACCAAGCAAAGAGCTATAAAGATAGGAGCATACCTATCTGGGTTTATTTATTAGTGTCACTGTTTCAAATAATTCTTATCTCACAAACTCCCCAGAGGGCAATGTTGCTCATATGAATTCAGGAACAGCATTTGATTCCCTTGGTTGATATACATTCTTTAGGCAGCAACATGGCCAATTTGCAGTAAGATTGACAAGAGAAGCTGTCAGGAAAAAAAAAGTCTTCTCTATTATGCTGCTGTTTTTATAGTTCCCAAAGAGAATCTAGTCTGGGCACTGTGGCCCACAAGGGAAATCTCACATTCATTGTAAGGACATACAGATGTTTTTTTTTTCCTAGCCAAAGCAATCTGAGCTGAGAAAACAGATCTTGCTGCCATTGACCAGGCATTTTCTCCACAATCGAGGGTTAGTTCTACCTGGATAAGTAGAGAAAGGAGGACTTCAAGTGGGGTGAGATAACAAATTGCCCTTTTTCAATCAACAGGACATTTTGCAGGGCCCAAAGATGCAAAGTACAGTCCAAATTCCAAAATGGCATCCAGTTTCATCTTATCCTGCCAAGTCAGGGACAAGCTTGTTATCCACGGGCAGTGGTCATATAAGGAATATATTATCTAATATAAATATAACACGAATATATGGTCTAAGTTTATAAGCATCTAATAATCTAGCAAGACCTATTTTTCATCTAGTTCTTTGTTTGGTTTTATTTTCCCCAGTAACATGGTCAGTCCAAGTGTTTTTGTATTTCTTTGCATTTCACTGAGAAGTCTTTGTCGTATTATCATTGCAACTATTTCAATGTGATTTTCCAACAAGAACATTTTGAAAGCTTTACCATTAGTAAGATATACTTCATTCATTTGGACTTTTAAGGGTTTAAGAGGAGGGAAGGAGTCATATCAGTGATTTTTTTTGGTATAGGGAACTCCTGATAAAGGAAATTACTCTCTAATATTGCAAATTGGCTCCTGTTCTACTTATAGTCTTTGAAAATTGCCAGGGCTTTTCAGTGGCTAAGTGACTTGCCCTAGATCATGCCACTAATATGAGTCAAAGATAGTCTGCTTATTATCTGCTATGCCACTCTGCCTCTCACTTAGAGCTTATATAGAATATATCCCATGCCAGAGGCCAACATGTTCCTTTAATGAAAGTATATGTCCCTGATTAACACCTCTATGATGCCTATATTCAATATATTATTGAAAAAATGATATTTAAAGTTGCATCTTCTATGGGGTCTTATTTGTGATTCTGATATAAATGTAATATACAATAGGTGAGGAGGGTCTTCAAGACAATGTCAAAAGAAAGCCTTAGAGTTTGAATTTGATTTTTGAGTCACAAATATTCTTAAAAACAACACATAACCAATATAGTGGGAAGTCTACATTTTCTATATTGCATTCAGTTTTGTAACTATATAGAGATGGGCTCTACTGCAAAGCAAAACAAAATTTTCTCAGAAAGCCTTCATCAAGCATGCACTTGATGTATGCTTAGATCACTTTTATAAAGATTTTATAAGTAAAGAGAAGAAAGATTTTGTCAATGTATTCTCTTTTTCTTTGGTTCATCTTATCCATTCTTCAGACTCTTCCCCTGTTAGAGGTCTCTTAGGGTTCAGTCTCTAAATGCTTTGAAAACTGAATCCTCTTCAATATAGATGCCTTCTGAATGTGCTTGGTCTGGCCCAATATCTCTCCTCAGGTTCAACTTCTTCAATGACATTTCCGCTTTCCCATACGGGACATCAGGCAGAGATATGGCAAAGTGAAATATGGTGTTTCCTTGGTTATTTCTGACTAAGACCAGGTCACTGTGAAGAATTCTAGAAGTTTCACGGATACTCTCAACAGATTTCTGTCTGGTGACACCCAAATTAAGGAACAGAATCATATGTTCATATCCATATTAACATAGGTTATGAATGAAAAGAGAAGGTAAAGAAAAAGTAAGACCTGAAAGGAAAGATAGAATCCCAGAATTGGAAGGGATCCCAGAGGTCATTTAATCCAATCTACACCTAAACAGAAAATTCCTTTTATAAACCCCAACAAATGATCATCCACCTTTCCCTGGAAGGCCTCTAGGGATTAAAAGAAATGCAACACAATGCAAAAATAGCCTTACACAGAGCCATAATTTCTTTGAAACTCCCATATATATTATTCCCTGTTCTGTTCTCTGGAGCCAACTATAACAAGTATTTCTTTATCCCTAGCACCAGCACAGTGCTTTAGATAAGGTAGGCACCAAACACATGTTTTTGGTGACTTGAAGTCCCACTCTTTATTCCTCCAACACCTTGAGCCATTTTGAGCCCAAGTGAGCCCTTAGTCTGCAATGGCCTACCTAGAGGATGATGGAAAAACCATTATATTCACCAAAGTGGAAATTCCTCAACTTCTCTCAGAGATTCCTCTCATTAAAAAAAAAAATTTCTCCCATAGATGTCTCCTGGCACATCCCGTAGACAGTGCTTCTAACACACTGACATTTACAGGTTGCTATACTTTGCATCTCTATCTTGTCTGCTACTGTTTCTTCTACTACTAATTATAGCCATTTTGGTATATACATACCCCTTACTCTGGGCAGCACTTCGTAACCCCAAGAACTCCCTGTGTAGGGCAAACTTCTGGGAAGAAGTCCTAAGTGCTATTTTTGCTTTTCTGCTCCTATTCATCTATCACCAGTCTCTTCTCCTCTCTTTGGTTTTTCTTTATTACTCTCCATGTCCACCACAAAAGCTAACTACCTGGGAGAAAAAAAGGGAGGCCTCTAAATGTCATAACATGTTTTCTGATTTGAGAAAACAGAACTAGTCAATGAAAATCATTAAAGGCCAGTGGTTAGAATAAACAACATGAGACTCTAAGAAGGCAGAAAAATAGAAATAGCTCAGACTTTAGAAAAATAGAAAAAAAATACTTTCCTATTCTTCCAACTATGCTTCCTCCCTCAACAAGAAGTAACATGTCTATAAATCAACACACATATCCCTTTGCCTCACAGATCCCAAGTTGCCAGAGTCACTGCCAAAGTACCTTACAAAGGATAAAATTTGTGTGTGTATACACATGCATATATTATATCTATGTAAAATACATACACATAGGTGTATTTTATATATACATACATATATATAATGGAATGCAAGCTTTCTGATGACATATAGATATTATTTTTCCTTTGTTTTCTTTGTAGCCCCAACACCCCCCAAAAAACGCCTGGCATACAAAAGGTATTAGCTTGAATTCACTTCACTCTCAAACTCTAGTAGCAATAACTACACTCACTAGGTAAGTGGCTAAGTATAAATATTGTATTTTCACAAATATTTGCGCTTTTGAATTTGACAGGATTTGGCTGTAAATTGAATCTGGATGGGAGAGATTTAATCCAAATTTAAGCTTCTATAGAAGTTTGAAATTCAACTCAGGAAAATTCATAAATGACAGATAGAAAGAATATATATGACACATCTCTATAATAGATTCCCTCCTCCTCCTTCTCCTCAGAGAAATGAACAAAGAAGTTGGGGAAATTGATTTCATCATGGGCTCAGTGGAAAAGAGGAATATTTCATGAGGCATCTAGTCATCTCACCTTGCTGAGCTCATAGGAAGTTTATGCAAAGTAGGCACTTTAAAAATAATTGGAGTTTAGGTGCCTACATCTGTCATGGAGACCAAAGAAAGAAATTCTATGAAGAATTTGAAAAAATTCTCCAAATTATGAAATGATAAAAACAATGCTGGAAAAATAAGGCTCAGGGATTAAGTAATTTACAGACTGCTCCGGAATCTCATTTGATTATGGTGTATTATCAGCTTATTCAAAAAAAGATCTAGGGAGTCTGAGTGGATAGCCAGTTTAACAGGAGTCAGCAGTGAGATATGAAAACCAGGAAAACTAATGTGATCTCACAATAACCTATAAGAGGAATAGTGCCCTTCAAAAAGAAAGTCAATGGGGGCTGGCTGTGGGAAAGCTCAAAGGGCAACATTTAAAAAATGAAACCAAGAAATCTCTGACAGCACCAGAAGTTATTGGTTAACAAACCCAACAGAGCCTTTTGGCATCCTTTCATTGTACTCAGATCATTAGCTCATCAAGGAGAAAGATCAAAGTAAACACTAGACAAGAAGAAAGGAGAGAAATGACAGCTTGTTGTGTACAATTATAGCAGCTCCCATTTGTTGCATTTTAAAGAACCAGAGCCTAGAACTAGAAATGATGAGAATGAAGTTAACTCTCATTTTCTTATATTTTGTCTGATGCAAAACAATAACAGTACTGAAAAAGTACTGAAAAGATCTTGATGAGAAATCCTTGCTAAAGGGAAAGATTGGCAGCTAAGTATGACCACATTTTAGAGCACAAGCTGGTAAGCTGACAAAAAGATGCTCAGAATGGATTTGTCACATATGACAGTCAACCAAAATCTACATTTTAACTATTTAAAATAAAATGATTGGTTAAATAAACCCCAGATTCATTATATGCTTCCTCCTGGCTCCACCCCTCAGTAGAGTAGGTGACAGGCCTGCCATGGGCTGTAGGTGAGGGTCATTCATGATCCAAGCTAAAGCTTCTCATTGCCAGAAGCAAAGAGAATCTTCAACAAGAAGATTCCTACTTGGAAAAGAATTGGAAATTGAAAGAATGCACATCAATTGAGGAATGGCTGAACAAGTTGTGGTATATTATTGTGATGGAATACTATTATGCTATAAGAAAGGATAACTATACCCTTTGCCTTCTCATTGGATAGGGGAGGGCTGAGAGGGAGAAAGAAAATCTAGAACTCAAAATTTAAAAATGAAAGAATGTTAAAAATAAGTAAGCATTTTAAAATGTGAAAAAAATGATGATGGAGATGGTTTCAGAAAAACCAGGAAGACTTACATGAACTGATATAAAGTGAAGTGAGAAGAACCAGGAGAACATTATACACAGTAACAGAAATGTCATAATGATGGTCAACTGTGAAATACCTAGCTAGCTACTCTTATCAATACAGTGAACCAAGACAATTCTGAAGAACTCGTGATGAAAAATGCTATCCACTTTCAGAAAGAAAACTGATAAACTGAGTGCAAACTGAAGTATCATTTTTCACTTTATTTTTCTTGTTTTTTTTTTGCCACATTACTGATATGGAAAATATTTGACAGGATTTCACACATATAATTACTATGTTGATTGTCTTCTCATGGGTGGGGGAGGAGCTTGAGAGAAGGAGAAAACTGGGTCCTTAATTTTTTTTTAAAAAGGACTGTTAAAAATAAATAATAAAGCTCTAAAAAATTTAAAACAAAAGAAAAAGTTTTCTACTTAGGGAGGCCCAGAAACATCAGAATATTTGTGCAAAGCCAGAATTGGTTGCTAGGGATACGAAGGGCTGTATTGAAGGACCAGAGGGAAAAGGTAGTATCTGGATCTGAAAGAGGAATTTGCTACCAGGATCAGGCACAATTTAAGTAGCAAGTCAGAAAAGCCAGTCTGGGGGTCATGCTGAAAGGTTTAATACTATAGGATAGAAGAGAGGTTCTGGGGCTGCATAATACTCATGCAATTTGCAGCACTTGGGTTCTGGGCATATATACATACATGTTTTATGTCCAGTCTAATGAGGCCAACAACCTTCCCTTCTAGTTTCCATTAAATCAGTCTCTGCAGGATGGTAAATGCTGCCATCCATAGAAACATGACTCTATGGTAAAAGTCATCTTTAAACAGAGGGGTCTACTTATCCTCTAACAGCCACAGACCAAGCATCACTTCATAATGAAACATTTATTATTCAGTCTTTGTGGGTGCGAACACTCATCTTCCACCTTAAAAAGGCATAAACCTGGAAAAGACACCCACCTGACCTCTGCCCTTTAAAGCTAACAAATAGAATCTTTGTTGAATGAAATGGCACCACGCATTTTGTACTCTGACACTGGTGCAGCTGCAGGTAATCCATCAGTTATGTTTAAGAAGCCAGCTGTGTCTTGGTTTTTCCTAATACAGTACTGCATATTGTACTTTGACAATGCCTTTGTTGGCAGAGAACCCCACACAGACTACAGCTACTGGTTTATACTGATGCTTGACAAGAAAGGCAATTTTACAAATCAGATGGAGATTTGCATTTTTCCTTATGCATTGGCTAGTTATGACCTAATGGGAAGAGCCCTGGAATGGGCTTGAAGAGGCTCTGCCACACTAGCTGAGCAAGTCTTTTGGATACTTATTTCATGACCTTGAGAGAGACATTAAAGTTTCTTGAGCTTTAGTCTCATCTGTTAAATGGTTGGACTCAGTGACCCCTGAGGTGCCTTTGACCTTTAGATCTGTGGCGTTCTTTGGGCTCTGGACAAACTATCCCCACCTATAAAATATGGATTGTAATATTTGTTCTACCTTCCTCACTGAGGTGATAAAACAATTGGATGAGACAATCATGTAAAATGCTCTATAAACTGTAAAGTACTATCATCATCTCTAATTTTTTTGCACATAGCTGTCTGCATGCTGTCTCTCCCATCAGGCTGTAAGCCTCTGGAGAGCAGGAACTGATTCTGCTTTTTTTTTAGTGCTTTGAATAGTGGGTTCCTGGAACATAGAAGGCACTTAATAAATGCTGATTGACTGAGTGTCAAACATTAAGCAAAGATGTCACTTACCAGGTAATGGACAACCTAGAATTTCCAGTCTCAAGCAGATGCTCCCATTATCAAACCATGACCTAGGATTTATGCGGATATAACGGGCCACCACTGGAACCGGAAGCTCATTTAGGACTGGGATTTCTTTCTCACTGTTTCCTTCAAATATCTATTTGAGAACAAAGGTGAAATTTATGGTTTTGATGAGGAATAGATAGATTGTCAATTAAAGAGATCAGCTTTTTCTCCACAGTTTTCTACTAGGTATCATATGAAATAGTCCGGTCATGGTGATCCCATTTTCCTTTCATCATTAATCAAATATATCGTCTGTGTAAGGAATTATGTAGGCACTGGGATAGGACAACTAGGTGGCACAGTAGATAGAGTCCTAGGCCTGGTGTCAAGAAGGCTTATCCTCCTGAGCTCAAACCTGGCCTCAGATACTCATTAGCTGTGTGACCTTGGGCAAGTCACTTAATTCCATTTCCCTCAGTTTCTTCATTTGTAAAATGAGCTAGAGAAGGCAATGGCAAATCACTCTAGTATCTTTTCCAAGAAAACCCCAAATGGGGTCATGAAGAATTTTATATGACTTAAGTAACTGAACAACAGAGGCACTGGGACACAAAACAAAAAGGAAATATTTCTTTCCCTCGAGGAGCTTACATTCTACTGAGGATACAACACACACATAAATGAGCATAATATAAGGACTATTGCAGACAGGGAGAGTATCAACACTCGGTAAGAGTAGGGAAGGTTCCACAGAGAGGGTGACACCTGAGAGCTGAGCTTTGAAGAAAGAAATGCATTCTGAAATGAGGAACGACTGTGTTTCAGGCTTGGGGAATGACTTGTGCTAAAGAATAAAACCAGAATATGGGTGCCCAGACTCAAAGAATAGTCATCAATCATTCAATGTCAAAATGGTGGACAGTCCCTGGCAAAATACTGGAGGAATTTGTGTTTGACCTTGTGCTATTTAACATTTTTATCAATGACTTGGATAGAAGCAAAAGATAGTTTCTCATAAAAGTTACAAGTGGCACAAAGTGGGGAGAGATAGTGAATGATAGTTTTTAAAATGAACTAATACGTTAAATTAAAAGGAATAAATGTAAAATCTTGCACTTTGTAACAAAAATCAAATTCACAGCTTTGACATTGAAGAGGTGTGGATAGACAGTAGGTGTCTGGAGAACAACCTGAGGGTCTGAGTGACTGAACACTCACTATGAATCAGCAGGGTAATTGGAAGCATAGAAAGTTCATGTGTTCCTTGGTTGAATTGAGAGGGACATAACTTCCAGGAAAAAGGAGGTGGTAGTCCCATTGCATCCTACCCTAACTATACAGATTTCCTCTGGAATGTTGTGTTCAGTTTTAGGTACCACAATTTAAGAAGGACATTGATAAACTGGAAAGGGCCAAGAGGAAGGCAACCAGGAGGATGAAGGGTCTTGATCAGGTGTCACATGGGGATTGACTAAAGGGGCTGGGGATACTTAGCCTGTAGAACACTGAGGTGAGAGATGGGGATAGGGAAGTGATCATTGTCTTCCAGTACTTGAAGGGCTGTCATGAGAAAGAGGGACTAAGCTTATTCCATTGGAGCACTGAATCAGGAGTGAAGTTGAAAAGAACACATTTTAGGCTTGAAGTAAGAAAGCACTTCCTACCATACAGACCTTTTAAAAAATGGAATGAGTTCCCTCAAGGGTCAATAGGTTTCCTCTCCTTGGGAATCTTCAGTCAGAAGCTGGTTGATCACTTGTCAACTATGATAGATTGGGAATTCCTTTTGTGTGGGGGTAGGACTAGATGGTCATTTGAGATACCTTCTAACTCTCACATATGATTCTGAGTACTGAGTTCAAGGAACAAATACAACTGAGTTTAGCTGAAACACAGAGATCATGAAGGAGAGCTGTATGAAATGAGGGTAGGAATGCAGCTGAGAGCCAGGTCATGGAAGAACTTAAATGTCAGATAAAGGGGTTCCTATCATTTATTGGTAATTATATGTGAGAGATATTGATTAAGGCATTCAGCATCCAATAATCATTTATTAATTGTTTACAGAAGGCACTCTTCTAGCCATAGCGATCAAAGGAGTAAGAAGATTAGCCTAGAGTATAAAACAAATGCTAAAATCTATAAAGGAAATTGGAACATTGTAAAAACTTAGGAGAGGTTTTGGGAAAAGCATAATGAGTTCATAGAAAGGCAAGCTCACTTCCAGTTAAAAAGTGGCTATGGAGGGAGGTGGGAATTACATTCTAAGAGGAGACAATATGATGCAGTGGTAACTGACTTGGACTGGATTTCAGTTCCATCTCTACCAGGGACTTCCTCAGAGGCACTAAACAGGTCATTTATCTCTCTGAGTCTCAGTTTCTTCACCAGGAAATGGAAAGGTTGAAGCAGATTCGTGTCTCTTATACTGGAGCCCTTGGACTTAAAAAAAAAATACTGTGATAAAAGTATTTAAATAAAATTGGTTTCCTTTGTACTTTTGTGTATTTTATTTCATTAATTTAAAGACTTTTTAAGAAGGTGTTCATAGGCTTCAGCAGACACCTGAAAGGGTTCATGACATAAAAACATTAAGAATCTTTAAGTTAGATGATTACTGAGGTTTATTTCATTAATTTCTTAACCATGAAGCCATTTCCCAACGCACTTTTCACTGTCCAGTGTTTAGCACAGCGCCTGTCAAATAGTAAACACTTTAAAAATGTTTACTGACTGACTGATTCTCCTCTCCTATGCCCACCTTTAAGCTCAAATCATTAAGAATCAATGTATATAATGACTTGGTTTGAAGGATCTTGCAGTGTTCGTTATAGAATTTCTCTATTTCTCCAACTCTGTAATCAAAAGTGTCACATATGCTCTAACAATCTTCTCCGTGGCAACCTCCCATTTAGCCTCTCATGATACTGTCAGTTGAGATGACCAAATGGTCCTTGAGAGTTCAGGTTTCCTATATGCCATAATAAAGCATTGGAGCGAGGACTTTGCATAGGGATTTAAGAAATGTTCTTTGGGGACGATTCCTGTGAAAGAATCTTTGATATGGGGTACTCCTGATTCATCAGGGCATAGATTGGCTTCCACTCTTCAACTTAATCATTTCAAGAGAGGTACCTAGGATACAGAGGGCTTAAGTTAACTTTCCAGCATCACAGTGCTAGTATGTGCCAAACAGAAGGCTTAAACCTAGGTCTTCCTAATTGCAATTAGGCAACTGGCGGTTCTCTATCCACTGGGCCAAATTGCCTCTTGAATTCAAAAGATATAGGTGAGAACTTCAGGACAAAATGAAAATTTCAGTGTAATGGAATGTTATGATCAGGGCAAGGCCTTCAGTTAGATGCAAAATCACTCAAGTCAAAAAGTATTTATTGAGCACCCATAATACACACAGAGCATAAAATGATACCTTGGATGATAGGAAAGGAAACCAGAGACATGGGTTAGGGTTAGGGGGAATGAAGGAATTAGAACCAACCACAGCTGTCTAGAGATAGGTGTAAATAAGCCACTGCTAGCAGAGGAATAAATAATATAGTTAAGAGGTAGATTTCCAGAGTGGACACACCGCCACAGTCCTGAAATAAGGGAAGAACATATACATGCACACATACATACATACACACACATATATGCACATGCACAGTCAGCCTGAATTACAAAAGTTGGTACTAAAAGGCACTTTTAAACTACTAAAGGAAAAGATAAATATGAAAACTCATTTGTAGTAACATTTTCCACTGTGTTGTGTAATTAAATTCCACAGTAGTGGATAACTTTGGAGTGAGTTTCATTGTTGAGGAAACGAGCATGAAAATTTCAAAGACCAGTGAAAATTCCTAAGGACTGTGAACCAGAACCTAACTGTGTATAATAATCCACTATTGCCTTCATTTTTGAATGAAATATAAGAGAATCATCACATTAATAAATAGATTGTACAAAAGGCATAGCCTGTCCATTATGTGGCTACAGATAACACATTTTGTAAATTCACTAGTCATCATTTAATTTATATATGTATACACACATATATAACATATATTTATCTATCTATAGATCTCTACATCTATATATTACACATATAGATGTATATCCATTTAAGAACTTTTTTGATTGAGTACTATGGAGCAATGGAAAGGATGTTCAACTGGGAATCAGGACACCTAAGTTCTAAGCATTGGTTCTTCCATTAACCAGATGTATGACCTTGGGCAAATTTCTTCCCCTCTCCAACCATCATTTCAATTTTCTCATCTATAAAATGGTGGAATGAAGAGGAATAGCAGGAGATGATCCCTAACATCACTAAAGGTTTTGAGTAGAGGTCTGATAATCACTTGCCAAATCTCTATTGTTCTAGTCATGTCAACAATAATTGATACTTACCATATCTCCTGATCCATTCTTTACAGTGATCCAAGTATGACTGTCGTTGCTTACCATCACCTTGTAAGATGTCACCCAATCACTCCTAAGCAGGAAGCAAAAGTGAACTGGTGTTTGTATATGTGCTTAAAAAACACAGCAGTGCATATGAACAACATGAGATCCTTTTTTTGGTGATAAAACAATCTACACAACCTGTGTTACAAATTGATCTGATAGTCTGATATGGAGAAATGCTTGTATGATATAATAAAGCAGAGCTGATCACATCATAAAAAGAATTGCCTGAGTTGCAAAAATGAGCATGATTCTTTCCATCATGGTCACAATCCCCAGCCTTTCTTTCCCCTCCCCTAAGAGACTGGGTGCATATAATAACCACAGACTAGAGGCATCACTTCCTCAGCCCTTTTGAAAGTTCACTAAAGGGAAAATCAGGCTAACAATTCTCCTGCCAGGATATGTGGAACAGGAAAATTCCCAGAATTCTTATGTTCAAGCAGTCCATTTCCTCTCACTGCCTCCTCTGCTATCATTTATATATGTAATGAGGTAAAGGAGCATTATTTTCTACAATTAGCTTTTAATGTATTAGAGATAATCAACAATCCAACAATCCTTCAATATTTTTGGGTTCTGTTTGGGGTGGTTGCTTGGTCCAGATCCATGACTTCATCTTCACACCAGAATTCCCACCATGCAATTTCCCTCCATCAATACAATTCAGTCATGTGGAGTCTTAAAGAGCTAGTTCCTGATGACAAACAGAAATTCATTAATGGGAGGATTTGAATCTAGCTCTTCCTCACTCAAAGGTGGCTCTCTAGCCATTAGTCAACATGGACTTTCTTACATATGTTACAGTATTTGAAACACCATTTTCACATACAGCAATTATGGTTGTTTGGTCATTCAGTGACCCTTCATGACTTTATTATGACATTTTCTTTGCAAAGATACTGGAGTGATGTGCTTTTTCCTTCTCCAGTGGATTAAGGCAAGTGTCTTGCCCAAGGTCACATAATAAGTGCCTGAGGCCATGTTTGAACTCAGGTTTTCCTGAATCCAATACAGGTAGATGGCTCAGTGAACAGAGTACTGGGCCTAGAGTCAGGAAGACCTAAGTTCAAATTCAGCCTCAGATATTAAAACAGGTGGCCTTGGGCAAGTCACTTAACCTCTGTTTGCCTAGAATCTGGAAGACCTGAATTCAAATCTGGCCTCAGATACTCACTACCTGTCTGATTAGCCAAATTACTTAACTTCTGTTTGTCTTAATCCACTGGAGAAGGAAATGGCAAACCACTCTAATACCTTTGCCAAGAAGATCCTATACTAGGTCACAAAGAATCAAAGAGTTAGACACGAGTGAATAATAACACTCCACAATTGTGCTTCCTGTCTCCAGGACCAGCACTTCATCCAGCCTCTAGTGCCTTTATCTAGAAGTCTCTAGAGCAATTACTCCATTCCCTAAAATCTAGAAACAACCCAAATGAGGATTCTTGTTTGCAATATGAATCGATACTGCCTGGTAAAATTTATTTGGAAAAATTAATGAATTATATTAAACCTAATTCATGGCAAGTGGTTCTCCAAGGCCCAGACAAGGCCTGGACAACGTGGCAGCAAGTTGATCCACCAAACACAAGGGTCATTACCAGGCCTCTCACCAAAGGGCTCGGATCTGTTGGAGCTGGTCAAGGGACAAATGCAGGGCCCACAGCAGTGGCAGCAGCTACTCCTGGGACTATCAAACCCACAGCCTGGAAATTTAAAAAGTACCTATCTGAACTTCCAGGGACCAGGAAGGCAGAGTGAACCCTGGCTGCTCCAATCCTCCCCCCAACCCTGAAAGCACAGAAATTATTGCCTCAGAGCACAATTTTAAATAGTCAAGTCTTGGGAGTCCTAGGGGAAGGGCATGGCTAAGGCCCTGCTTCAAAATGGGTAAAAAACAGATTGCAAAGACAAAGACTCTAGAATACTATCATTGTGAGTGGTAGGAACCAAATTCAGGAGACAGCATTGACTCCACACCCACAGCTGAAACCTCAAAGACAATATGAACTGGTTTCAAGCCCAGAAAGCATTCTTAGAAGAACTCAAGAAGAACTTTGAAAACCAAATTAGAGAGGTAGAAGATAAAATGACTAATTCTTTTAAAATCAAAATTGAAAAGTAGAAAAACATTTCAATGAAGAAAGCAGCTCCTTAAAAAGAAAAATGTGTGAACTAAAAATGAAATCTGAATATATGGAAAAGGAGCTTCAAAAACTAACTGAGGAAAATAATTCATGAAAAATTAGAATCAACCAAATTGAAGCTAATGACTCTATGAGGCACCAAGAATCAGTCAAACAAAACATCAAGAATGAAAAATTAGAAAAAAGAGGTAAAATATCTCAATGGAAAAATAACTGACCTAGAAAACAGATCCAGGAGAGATAATCTGAGAATTATTGGTCTACCAGAAATTCATGATGAAAAAATGAGCCTGGACAACATCTTCCAATAGCTCATCAAGGAAAACTGCCCAGAGATCCTAGAACCAGAGGATTCTAGGATATCTAGGATATATTTATTATTTAAAATAGATATCAAAAGAATCCACCAGACATTTCCTGAAAGAGATCCCAAATTGAACCCTACACAAAACATTGTAGCCAAATTCCAGAACTATCAGGAAAAGGAGAAAAATACTATAAGCAGCCAGAAAGAAAAAAAAATCAGATATAGCTGAACTACAGTGATCTTCACAAGATCTGGCAGCTTCTACATTGAAAGACTGGAGGGACTGGAATATGATATTTTGCAAGGCAAAGGAGCTTGAGTTACAAGGAATGATCAGCTATCCAGTGAAACTGAGCATAATCTTTCAGGCAAGCAGATGGTCATTCAATGATATAAGGGACTTCCAGACCTTCCTGATGAAAAAGCCAGAGCTCAATGGAAAATGCAAATTACAAGACTCAAGGGAGACATAGAAAGGTAAATAGGGAAAAACACACACATAATTTGTTATTTAATAAGAGCTAATTGTTTACATCACTATATGGGAAGCTGATACCTGTTAATATTGAGAATTCTATACTTATCATATTTAAAAGGGATATAGATAAATAGAGAATGTGGGTATAAATTTTAAAAAATGATGATAAAAAAACCTTATTAAAGGCTACAAAGGGACTGTAATGGAAGAAGAGGAAAGAATAAAGCAGAAAAGGGTAAACTATGCCACAAAAAGAGCCATAAAAACATTATAGTAGAGGGAAAGAAGGGAGGGAGATGAACACTATATGAGCCTTGCACCTCAGTGGTGTAAAGGAGGGAATAACATAATCAGTTAAGTATAGGATGCTATAGGGAAGAGACAACCTATCATAATAGAGGGAAAGAGGGGAGGGAGAGGAGCATTGAAAGAGATTTATTTTTGTAGATCTTGGTTCCTCAAGGAAGAAATAACATACTACATTAAGTATAAAAATCTATCATACTCTACAGGCAGTAGGAGGGGGAGGGGCTAAGAAAAGATGGGGGTGGTTAGAAAGGAGGGAAGAAGTAGTAAGGGGGAAGGGTAAAAAAAGGGAGGGGTCTGATAAGGAGGGAATACTGAGGAAGGTGGCAGTCAAAAGGAAAACTCTTAAGGAGGGGAAGGCAGATGGGGGAAAATAAAAGCATAAACAGGGGAAGGAATAGGATGGAGGGAAAGAGACAGATAGTAATCATAACTGTGCACATGAATGGGATGAACTCTCCCATAAAACAGAGGCAAAAAGCAGAAAGGATAAAAAAAAAACTATAATGCTACAATATGCTGTTTAAAAGAAACACATTCTAAACAAGGGGATACACATAGGGTAATGGTAAAAGGCTAGAGTAAAATATATTATGCCTCAGCTAAAGCAAAAAAAAAAGCAGGGGTAGCAATCTTTATCTCAGACAAAGCAAAAATAGATCTAATTAAAAGAGATAAGGAAGGAAACTAGATCCTGATAAAAGGCACCATTAAAAATGAAGCAATATCATGACAAAACATTTATGCACCAAGTGGTATAGCATCCAAACTCCTAAAGGAGAAGTTAAGGGAGTTAGAGGAAGAAATAGATATCAAAACTATACTAGTAGAGGACTTAAATCTCCCCCTCTTTGAACTTGATAAATCTACCTCAAAATAAACAAGAAAGAAGTTAAGGAGGTAAATAGAATCTTAGAGAAGATAGATATGGTAGACCTCTGGAGAAAATTGAATGGGAATAAAAAGGAATATACCTTATTCTCAGTGGTACATGGCACATATACAAAAATTGACCATGTACTAGGGTATAAAAACCTCACAATTCAGTGCAGAAAAGCAGAAATATTAAATGCATCCTTCTCAGATAATGATGCAATAAAATTATACATAATAAAGAACCATGGAAGGATAGACTAAAAACAAATTGGAAACTAAATAACTTAATCTTAAAGAATGAGTGGGTCAAACAAGAAATTACAGAAACAATCAGTAACTTCATTCAAGAAAATGACAGTAATGAGAAAACATATGAAAACTTGTGGGATGCAGCAAAAGCAGTTCTTAGGGAAAGTTTTATATCCCTGAATGCATACATAAATAAAATAGAGAAAATGGAGGTCAATAAATTGGGTATGCAACTGAAAAAGCTAGAAAAAAAAACAAATTGAAAATCCCTAATTAAATACTAAATTAGAAATAATTAAAAACAAAGGAGAGATTAACAAAATTAAATTTAAGAAAACTATTGAATTAAAAAATAAAACTAAGAGCTGGTATTATGAAAAAACACAATAAAATGATAGACCTTTATTCAATATAAAAAAAGAAGAGAACCAAATTATGAGTATTAAAAATGAAAAGGGTGAATCTACCTCCAATGAAGAGGAAATTAAAACAATAATTAGGAATTATTTTGCAAAATTGTATGCACATAAATTTTACAATCTTAGTGAAATGGATGAATATTTACAAAAATATAAATTGCCCAGATTAACTGAAGAAGTAAACTACTTAAATAACCCCATCTCAGAAAAAGAAATTGAACAAACCATCAATGAACTCCCTAGGAAAAAATCTCCAGGGCCAGACGGATGAACTAGTGAATTCTACCAAATATTTAAAGAACAATTGATTCCAATACTTTACAAACTATTCAGGAAAATTGGAGAAGGAATCCTACAAAATTCTTTTTATGATACAAATATGGTACTGATACCTAAATTAGGAAGAGACAAAACAGAGAAAAGAAAATTATAGATCAATTTTCCTCATAAATATAGATGCAAATATTTTAAATAAAATGTTAGCAAAAAGACTACAGCAACTCATCACGAGAATAATATACTTTGACCAGGTAGGATATATTCCAGGAATGCAAGGGTGGTTCAATATCAGGAAATCGATCGGTATAATTGACCACATCAATAACAAAACTAGCAGAAACCATATGATTATCTCAATAGATGTAAAAAAGACTTTTGACAAAATACAACAGCGATTCCTATTAAAAACACTAGAAATATAGGAATAAATGGAGTCTTCCTTAAAATAATAAGTAGCATCTACCTAAAACCATCAACAAGTATTATATGTAAAATGGGGATAACCTAGAGGCATTTCCAATAAGAAAAGGGGTGAAACAAGGATGTCCATTATCACACCTCTTATTCAATCGGGTACTAGAAAGTTAGCAGTAGCAATAAGAGAAGAAAAAGAAATTGAAGAAATCAAATTGAGGCAAAGAAGAGACTAAGCTATCACTCTTTGCAGATATGATCATATACTTAGAGAATCCTAGAGAATCAAGTAAAAAACTACTTGAGATAATAAGTAAATTTGGCAAAGTTTCAGAATATAAAATAAACCCACGTAAGTCCTCAGCATTCCTATATATATCTCTAACGAAATCCAACAGCAAGAGATAGAAAGAGAAATTCCATTTAAAGTTACTGTAGCCATTAAAAATATTTGGGGATCTATCTGCCAAAACAAACCCTGGACCTATATTAACACAATTACAAAACACTTTTCACACAAATAAAGTCATATCTAACTAATTGGAAAAAACATCAGTTGCTCATGGCTGGGTCGAGATAATATAATATAAATGACAATTTTACCTAAATTAAACTACATATTTAGTGCCATACCAATCAATCTACAAAAAAAATTACTTTATAGAGCTAGAAAAAATAATAGCAAAATTCATTAGGAAGAGCAAAAGGTCCAGAATATCAAGGCAATTAATGAAAAGAAATGCTAGAGAAGGTGGCCTAGCAATATCAGATTTTAATCTGTATTATAAAGTAGCAGTCATCAAAACTACTTGGTACTAGCTGAGGAATAGAGTAGTGGATCAGTGGAGTAGATTGGGCACATGAGACACAGCAGTCAATCACTATAGTAATCTACTGTTTGATAAACACAAAGACTCCGGTTTTTGGGATAAGAATGCACTATTTGACAAAAATTGCTGGGAAAAAAGGAACATAGTATGGCAGAAATTGGGCATAGACCAATATCTAACCCTGTACACCAAAATAAAGTTGAAATGCATGCACGATCTAGGTATAAAGGCTGATACTGTAAGCAATATGGGAGAGCAAGGAATAGTTTACCTGTCAGATCAATGGAGAGGGGAAGATTTTATGATGAAACAAGAGTTAGAGAGCATTATAAAGTGCAAAATGGATAATTTTGATTAAATTAAATTGAAAAGTTTATGTACAAATAAATCCAATGTAACCAAGATGAAAAGGGAAGTAGAAAATTGGGAAAGAATTTTTACAACCAATGTCTCTGATAAAGTCCTCTTTTCTAAAATATACAAAGAAATGAGTCAAATCTATAAGAATACGAGCCACTCCCCAATTGATAAATGGTCAAAGGATATGAACAGGCAGTTCTCAGAATATGAAATTAAATATATCTATAAGCATATGAAAAATGCTCTAAATCACTATTTATTAGAGAAATGAAAATCAAAACAACTCTGTGGTACCACTTCTCACTGGCCAGATTGGCTAAGATGACAGAACAGGAAAATTATAAATGCTGGAGAGGATGTGAAAAAATTGGAACACTAATGCACTGCTGGTGGAGTTGTGAACTGATCCACCCATTCTGGAGAGCAATATGGAACTATGTCCAAAGGGCTATAAATAAGTGCATATCCTTTGACCCAGCAATACCACTTCTAGGGTTATATCCCAAAGAGATCAGAGAAGTGGGAGGAGGACCCATATGTGCAAAAATATTTATAGCAGCTCTTTTTGTGGTGGCAAGGAATTGGAAATCAAGGGGATGCCCATCAATTGGGGAATGGCTAAACAAGTTGTGGTATATGAATTTAATGGAATACTACTGTGTTACAAGAAATGAGGAGCAGACAGACTTCATAATAACCTGGAGAGTCTTCTATAAGTTGATGCTGAGTGAGAAGAGCAGAACCAAGAGAAATCTGTACACAATAACAGACACAACCTATGTGTGATAACTGACTTCAATAGACTGGGCTCCTCTCAGCAATTTAAGGTTATGAGACAATTCCAAAAGACTCATGATTGAAAGAGACATCCACATCCAGAGAAAGAGCCGGGGAGTCTGAATGCAGATTGAAACAAACTTCTTACTCCGTTTCTATTTCTTGTTTTGTTTTGTTTCCTCTTTCCCACTGATCATTCCATCAGTTATAATCCTTCTTTACAACCTGAATAATGATTAATGTGAAGATATTTGTAGATCCTATATTTGAGTGCATGCCACCATGGCGGGGGGGGGGGGGAGGGAGGGAGAAAAAACTTGAAACTCAAGGGACTATGGAACTGAATGTTGTAAACTAAAAGTAAATAAACAAATTGAGTTTAAAAAAATAAAAATAAAGTTAAAATCTAATTTATTCAACAACAGAGTTATGAAGAACCTGAGGTTGTAAAATGATTTGGGGGATTATGATTGCTTCATGTGGGTGTTCTGGAGATGGAGAGGGAAGTATTACTTACTAAAAGCCAAAATCTATAAATATAACAGATTCCTCATCTTAGGATCACAAGAAAATTATTTACTAGTAGTAAGCATTCCTTCTAAGTGACACCATGCCTGCATTTCCTAATTTGATACTAATTCCTCAGATGGACTTTGGATCATTTATAACAACCAGAACTGTCTAAAAATTAAGTGTTCTTAAAAATAGTGAGCTGTATATCACTGGAAGATTTGAGGAGAGACTGAATTATCACTTGCCAAGGATATAGCAGAAGCATTTCATGTGTAAGAGGAAGTTGGAACAGATGACCTGTAAGGGAATGGCAACTCTATGATCCTATAATTGTCAGTCATAATTACCTTTTGGGACCTTGGTTGCCTTATCTGTGAAACGAGAAGCTTGAATTATCTGATTGCTAAGTTTCTTTTAGCATCTTTAGCATTTTGTTTTCTATGATTCATAGAACCAATTTCAATGGTTCTAGAGCTAAGTTATGTTTAATAAAACTACTATCTTTGTATTATAAAATTACACCAAACCCAAACAACAAACTAATGCCAATCTTCAGAGAACCTCCAAGTGGCATGCCAGCAAGCTCATTTCACTACGCTCATTTCATTACGCTCATAACTGTTTGTTGTGACAATGGCTGTCTCTTCCCTTAACAGTTCTAAATTCTATGTTAAATAAAGTTAGGAGTAATCATGTAAAGTTCATTCTTAGTCCTCAAAAACATAAGTATAAGCAGCAAAAAGAAGGAAACATTTTAGAGAAAAGACCAAAAGAACTTCCTCTAAATCTTGGGTACCAAATCAACAATTTCCTTTCCAATATTTAAGTGATTTTTGAAAAATGTGGACCCAATAAAAAGCAAGTTTATCTTTAATGGTCTTTTTCCTTAGAACACTGCAGAAACACAGGTTGTTTCATTTTATTGTTTTTTAGTCATTTTCAGTCATGCCTGACTCTTGGTGAACTCTTTTGGGATTTTCTTGGTAAAAATACTGGAATAATTTGCCATTTCCTTCTCCAACTCATTTTATCGATGAGGAAACTGAGGCAGAGTTAAAGACTTGTCCAGGGATACAGAACTAGTAAATGTGTCAGACTGGATTTACTCAGTTCTTCCTGATTCCAGTCCCAACACTCAATCCACTGTACCACCTAAGGGATTTAAATAACATATTTTTTTCTTCAATTCCATGTAAAAAACAATTTTAACATTCTTTTAAAAAAACGAGTTCCAAATAATCTTCCTTCTTCCCCTCACCTCTCATTGAGAAGGCAAGCAGTTTGATATAGGATATACAAGTTCAGTCATGCAAAACATATCAGTCATATTGTGGAAGAAAACACAGACCAAAAAACCCAAAACAATAAAAACTTTAAAAACTATGCTACGATCTGTTTTCATACTCTACCAGTTCTTTCACTGGTGGTAGATAGCATTTCTCATCATAAGTCTTCTGGGAATTGTCTTGGATTATTATATTGGTGAGAATTGCTAAATCATTTACAGTTGATTGTTGTGTAATATTGCTAATCTAAGGGATTTTACACACACCCAAAGACCTTTCTGTACCCCATTGGTAGCAAAGTTATCACACAATATTTTCCTTGTATGAACTCTCTGAAATGCAATTGGACTTACTCAATTTCCTTCCTTCCTTCCTTCCTTCCTTCCTTCCTTCCCTCCTTCCCTCTCTCTCTCTCTCTCTCTCTCTTTCTTTCTTTCAGCAATTGGGGTTAACTAACTTGCTCAAGGTTACACGGCAGGTGTTTCTGGGTGGGTGCTAAGTGTCTGAGCCCGGATTCAATCCCCAGGTCATCCAGACACTAGGGCCGGTGCTCTTACTCGCTGTGCTACCTGGCCGCTCCTCAATGAATTTCATATAGAACTGTTTGGTTGGTTACACACACGCATACACATACACACACAACGTTAAAATATAGTTCCAAAACACTGCAAATTTGAACTGGTAACGAACTTGGGTACTCTAATATAGATGTATCTCTTTCATATAGGTATTATGTTCAAAAATTACTAAGCAGGCAGATTTCTTATTTCTTACTATAGGTGTGTGGCTTCCTTTTATTGACTCTAATGTTTTAATAGATCCATTGGGATGATCCCTCCACTGGTATAAAACACACTGCCTACCTTTTGTGATTCCTTTGTTATATCTTTACATAAATCCTTCATGAAGGAGTCATCCAATACACTGGAGACTTTTTTTGCTCTGTTACTCTTCATATTTTGTGAATACCAGGCAGCATTTAGATTGTCTTTCTATTGTCCCTCACTCTTGGCTTGTCATAAGATCAATTCTTTCTCTGCTCATTCATGTCTTTTGATGATACCTTTTTTTTGGCAAATGTTATAATTAGTTATGTGCTTCAAACTTCCTGTGCCTATAATTTGTGTATCCAGTATAAAGAATTTACTTTTAGGGACACAAAGAATGCCTGTGTGAGAATATATGGCTCCAACAATGCCCCCCAAAATAGGCAATTTGGAAAAATGAAAAAAAAAACCAAAACAACCTGGATTTGAAACTTGATGACCTTCTTTTGGATCCCAGATTTTCCATTTATTACCCTTGTTTACTAGATGTCCTCCTTTTTTGCTTTTCTTCAACTATACAATGTGGGTGTTGGTTTAGATGCCTCCTAAGGTCCATGGTGATTCTAAATCTATGATCCTTATAGCAGGGCTTTGCAGCCTTTCTAAATCACTATTATTTTTTTTTCTTTTTTTGGAGGGGAGCAAGGCAGGGAAATTAGCGTTAAGTGACTTGCCCAAGGTCACAAAGTTAGTAAGTGTTAAGTGTCTGAAGTCTGATTTGAACTCAGGTCCTCCTGACTCCAGGGCCCGTGCTCTATTCAATGCACCACCTAGCTGCCCCACATTACAGCCTTTCAAATGCTATGTATCAAAGTTCTGAGTTCTTGTATTAATGCTTAGTAAAGTTGACTACAATCTCATTATTGAAATCCCACCCCTTACAGAAGAGATCAACTAAAAAGCGACTAGCAGAGTCAGAACAAAAGAGGCATCTTGGGAAAAGAAGGTATAGGCTTGATAGAGGTTAATACCCAAGAAACCATACTAAGTCATCTCAGAGCTCAGCAGGTAACCAAGTCCAAGGGGACAAGATTGGAGGGATAAAATGGAGGGTCTAATGCTATAGTGTTTTACATAGATTCAGGAAGAACATGTTATACAAGGGAACAGTAAGTGTTGAGGGGATGATCATTTAATCTCATAAAACTTCTCATACGATGCTCTTCAAAGACAGTGGTATATTACTCTGCTTCTTCTTGGCTTCACTGCACTAGTACTGCCATGGACCTCCGCACTTATCCACATAGAAACCCTCAATGCCTGGATCTAGCATCAGGGCTAGTCTTCTGAGGGGCTAGTGGAGCTCAGCTGAAAACCTTCAGTATTACATTAGCTTGGCAGACTGATCCCCAAGGGCTCTAGTTTATTACCAAAGCAAGATGAAAGTCTAAGTCATTCATTTTATTCTTTTCATGGTCTGGGGTTATTCTGGCCTTAAATTGTTTTTTTTCCCAAAGGGTATGATTATTGCTGTCAGAAGGAATATGGGAGGAAGGAACATGCCAAAACGGGCTAATGAGAAAAAGAACGAGCTATCCTGGTGTCTTGTAACTCTGCCTTAGTCCCATTGGGCTGGACTCTATTATCTAACTTTCCATATGCTGGATATGGCCACATACAGTGAATAATGCTTCTAAGTGGGATGTCCACATATTTCATATAAGATGTTGCCTGGATTAGAGTGCCTTATTGGTTAAGATCCATGGCTACCAAAGTATGATGATAACACTACTGGTATTCAACAAATCTACTCATTCAAAGTCATCATCAGTTGAAGCAGTGAAATAGCGAATCTATTACACATCAGAACTTATTAAATAAGCTTTAGTTCTCTTCTCTTTTTGAATAACTAGACTGTAGACCCATCCTATTGAATTTTCTACACTTCCAATGGTCTTTTGTGGTCCTACAGTATCCAGTTAGTAAGTTGGACTCTTTGTTCTATGGCAAGATAAATAATTTCTATTACATGTGCAAACTTAGCCAAAGTACATCTCTAGGTTTCAGTTTATTCATCCATAAAATTGGGATATTGAATCGTCTGCATGGAGACCCTTAACATCAATTATCCCACTGTGCCCACAAGTTTCTGTTCTGCTCTATTCATGACAACATGCCCATTATGACTTCTCTCTGCCATATCCACTGACAAGAATAATTTAGGTATGTTGATTACCCCCAGGTGGGTCACTAAGGCTAGAAGTACTTGCAAATGAAGAAAATCTGGAGTTTCTTTGCATTGGGCATTGGGATTGCTCTGTCATAGATAATAATGAAAGCAATTATTGTCTGAGAGGTCAACATAAAATCTTCCACACTTTCAGAATATTCCACACACAAAAATGCTGAAAATTATCCTCATTTCTAACTCTTACATTAGACATACCTATTGGAATTAGTGTGTGCCCTGCTAAGAATGACTTATCCAGTCATAAGACTATTTCTTTAGCTCCTAATATACAAAGATTTGAGATCTACAGCATGGTTTAATGGCTTCTTCAGTTCACTAATGAACATTGTTTATACAGACACAGATGGACAAGACACACATACTCATTCAAGTTTAATTTGGTATGATTGACAGTTTCTCCTGAAAAGTAATGTCATTGAGGTAAAGAGCTTTTGTGACCAACTCTAAGTTGAAGTACATTAATAAGAGTGAGATGCCACACCATGGATGGTTTGTAGTTCCAACCACATCACAGTCTTCTTTCTCAATTGGAGACAGTTTTCTTATAATGGAAAGAATACTAAATTTAGAATCTGAAGACCTAGGCTTCAGTCCTGGCTCGGCCACTTCCTAAGTAAACGGTCATACAAATCACTCAACTTCCTGGAGCTGCAGTTTCCTCATTCATCAAGAATAGATGAGATTTTTTAAAAAGCATTTAATAAGCACTCACCATGTGCCAAATACTGTGCTGAATCCTGGGGACACAAATAAAAGAGCCCTTGGGAAGCTTATGCTTTGGTTTTTGGTGATACATAAAGAATCACATAAAGGATAAGAGCAGGATCCCTGTCTACATCACCACATTGTTAAAGGGCTTAAAGGAAATGCTAGATGTGAAGAATGGAAATTATTATAGCTATTATTATTATTGCAAGCATACACAATTTCACTTTAGTATCCTCTCATATGGTCATTCAAAGAGTTAGGTTAAAAAGTTTACTACAAAGACTTTGATGAAGACCTCTAGTATCTTTGAGCCTTTCCTATATAAAGTTTTTCAGAAGACTCAGAGAAAGGAAACCTATTAAGGGAGAATGTCATATATATATATATATATATATATATATGGGGGTATATATGTTTATACATATATACATACATGCATGTGTGTATGCATATATGCATACATATATACACTCACATATATTACCATATATACACATAGGTGTGTGTATATATACATATATTTGCATGGAAATAATTTATGGTAAGGCACAGCTAAGTGGCACAGTGAATAGTGCTGGGAATGAAGTCAGGGAGACTCATTTTCCTGAGTTCAAATCTGGTCTTAGAAACTTACTAGCTGTGTTAACCTGTTTAACTCAGCTTCCACATCCATAAAATGAGCTGGACAAGGAAATGGAAAACCATTCCAACATTATTTTACAAGAAAACCCCACAAAGGGTCACCAACAGTCAGACACAACTGAAACAACTCAACAACAAGAAACAGTAACACAACACATTTAGAAAGGTCATTTCCTGATATATTTCCATTTCCCTATATGCCCCTACTCCATTTTGTCTCCTTTAAAACAACAACGTTTTTAAGGCTTATCTAAGAAAAACAAATCTTAGAATCAGAGACTGTTGGAGGTAAAGGAGCCTTAATCCTATATTCCAACCTTCTTATTTCATAGGTGGGAAAGCTGAAGTCCAATGTGATTTGGCCAAGGTTACATTATTGGCAGAACCTAACGGAGAAGCACCTTTGTCCTTTTCAGACCAGGCAAGGAGTATCCCATTAAAGAAATAGTCGCTGGTTGAGGTGGTAATGAGAAGATATGGTCAATTTCATTTGTTTTTCTCCTCATACCACACTCTCAGCTCTCTGTCTGTCTCTGTCTCTCTGTCTCTGTCTGTCTGTCTGTCTCTCTCTCCTACTTTGCATTTGTTAGAAGTACAATAGTGTCCTTGCATGCTCTTATTAGATCTGCAATCGTCTAAGGCGTAGGTTTTGTGTCTTGGACCTAGTTGGTAGTTGAAACCTATGGACCCTTTGTCGAAATAATGTTTTCAAATGCATAAGATAAGATACAAAAGACAATCAGAGTTTATTGAGAACAAAGATGCCATTTTTTTAATCCAGATTCAAGGATGACCTTAAATCTATCTAAACCATACTTTGGAGAAATTCAGCTGGTGCTACAGACCAACCTGATTCCAGTTCCAGATCAAAGGAGCCTAAAGCAACAAATCTCAATCTCTAAAAGAAAAGAGACCCTATATGAACCCACTACCTTTCAGTTAGTGCAAATAATGTCCTTCTCCTTCCCTATCTCTTATAAATGCACAAAGCCTTCATTAAGTATTAAAAAGGAATTTTTAAACCTAGAAGAACAAACACATAGTAAAAAATATTGGTACATGTAGATTCTAATTCTAACAAAAAAACTTTTGGATATGTATGTAATATTAGGTAATTTTTTAATTAACAGTTGAGAATAATGAACATCCTCAAACAATTCTCCTTCAAAACTATGATGTGTTTGTGATGTCATCAATGTAGGTAACTGTCTTCACTTGGCACAAATTTATATCCATCCATGCCTTTCCCAAAGTAATTCCCCAAAACCTTGATTTGGTTACATTTCCTAAAGCAAGAAGTATAAAGTGGAGGAGAGGGGTGGGTGGGTGTAGATATGCATCCATTGACAGGGAAGAAGATGGTTAAGGTGAAAAAGAAAGGTCCCAAAATTGAAGTTGAAGCTGAGTGCCTTAGTTCCTTCTGGGCATGGTCTCTGAAGGTCACACCTGCATTTGTAAAATGAGGACAATCATTTTGCCTGCCTTTTTGGTATAGCTGTTGTGAGGACCAAATAAGATAATGTAAGCAAAGCATTAAGGACTTATATAAATGATGATAATTATCCTTATTTTAATGGGAAACACAAAGGCAATAATTACGGATGCTGTAGCAGAGAGAATAGGAACACATAATGGACACTGCCCTTATAAGAGCCATGAGAGAAGGGGAAGGCTTTTTATTAACATCCACTAATACATAGAAGCCTCATTAGGGATTTCATCTTTCCTCTTCAGTTTGTATGTAAGGAGTAGGAGAATCTTTTGAATGTCAAAGTACAGGGAGCCAAGATCAGTACTAAAAATTGACAAATATTTACCTGCTAAACACACATAAACATGCATGTATGTAAACATATATACATAGGCACATGTATATTCACACATAAACATATACTATATATGTATATAAATATATACATTACATATTGAAAAATGTGCATATACATATGCATGTATGCATTGTATGTACAGATTGCTTTAAAGGGGGCAATTAAGGATGAACTGGGTAAGTTTAGGTTTTGTCTGAGTCTCTTCCTAAGAGTTCTCAGTACTCACTTCAGGAGCCTACACTTAGGGAGTATAAGAGGTACCCAAGGAAGGGCAAGAGTTCAGTGACCATTTGGACTACTTAGCTTGGTTCTCTTCCATGACTATAGACAATTGCTGGCTGTTTCTCAAATGATTGTCTTTTATCAAAAGAGGTCTGGTCAAGAGTAACTATGCAAACTCAAGAAAGCAAAACAAGAGAAAGAAAACTAGATCAATTTCCTTAATGAATATTGATGCAAAATTTTTAAATAAAATACTAGCAAGGAGATTACAGCAATATATCA
This sequence comes from Petaurus breviceps papuanus, assembly GCF_028583685.1. Lineage (NCBI taxonomy): Eukaryota > Metazoa > Chordata > Mammalia > Diprotodontia > Petauridae > Petaurus > Petaurus breviceps. The sequence continues at coordinate 102,740,191 of NW_027186296.1, forward strand.
CATAGATCATACATTATGAGCAGGTGGGATTTATACCAGGAATGCAGAGCTGGTTCAATATTAGGAAAACTATCAGCATAATTGACCATATCAATAGATGCAGAAAAAAAACTTTGAGAAAATACAACACTCATTCCTATTAAAAACATCAGAAAGCAAAAGAATCAACAGAACCTTTCTTAAAATGATAAACAGTATTTATCTAAAATTAAGAGCAAGCATTATATGTAAGGGGGATAAACTTGAAGTCTTCCCAATAAGATCAGGAGTGAATCAAGGATGTCCATTATCACCACTATTATTCAAAATCGTACTAGAAATGCTAGTTATAGCAATTAACCAAGAAAAAGAAATGGAAAGAATTAGAATAAGCACTGAAGAAACAAAACTATCACTCTTTGCTGATGATATGATGATATACTTATAAAATCCTAGAGAATCAACTAAAAAAACTAGTCAAAACAACATTAGCAAAGCTGAAGGATACAAAATAAACCACATAAATCATCAGCATTTCTATGTACTACAAAGAAAATCCTACAGGAAGATATACAAAGAATAACTCCATTTAAAATAATTTTAGGCATATAAAATACTTGAGAGTCTAACTGCCAAGACAAACTCAGGGACTATTTGAATACAATTACAAACCATTTTCCACACAAATAAAAACAGACATAAAAAATTGGAGAAATATTAATTACTCATGGGTATAATGAGCCAATTACAATAAAAATGAAAAGTCTACCTAAGTTAATTTACTTATTCAGTGCTATACCAATCAATCTACCAGAGAATTATTTTATGGAGCTAGGAAAAAAATAGTAACAATTCATCTGAAAGAAGGAAAGTTCAAAAATATCAAGGGAATTCATGAAAAAAATAGTAAAGAAAGGTGGCCTGGCCATTCCAGATTTCAAACTGTAAAGTGGTAATAATCAAAACAATCTGGTACTGGCTAAGAAATAGAATGGTGCACCAGTGGAATAAATTAGATACACAATACATAGCAGTAAATAACCAAAGTAATCTAGTGTTTGATAAACCCAAAGATTCAAACTTTTGGGGTGAGGACTCAATATTTGATAAAAATTACTGGGAAAACTGAAAAGCAGTTTGTCATAAACTAGGTATAGGTCAACATCTCACACCATATACTGTAAAGCCAAGCATGAGCAGCTGTCCAGAGGACTGCTATGAACAGCTTTCAAGGTTCTGATTACAAAGCATAGTGAACTCTCCATTTATTTAGTAACAAATTAAAGCAAAACATTCACAGAAAATCAAAATACAGCATTCACCATGTCACAACTCAACAATTTAACACTAAACTGGCCACGTAATTTTCACCAAAGTGGTCACATGGTTTTAAACAAAATATATTCATTTAGTAACAATATTTAGTAAGTCCTCAATTCAATCACAAAGTACAAAGGTTAAAGTTCTCTTTTAAGCAAGATGCATTCATTAAGTCAATCACAAAGTACAAAGGTCAAAAGTTTTCCACCCCTAGGTCACAACTAAATTACAATATCATCAGTCACCACCAAGCACCTTCTCAAAGGGTAGTGCAAAGCACAAAGGCCATCCACCCATAGTTCACAACTAGGTTACAATATCATCAATCAGCATTAAATACCCAAGGAGAGGTCTTTTCATCTTGGCTCAAGGCTGACTCTCAGCTTACATGGTTCCCCTTCCCACAGTTTCTGTTCCTGGGAAGACAAAGCCTAACAAAGCCACAATTACATTCATGAACATTGCTGACATCCTCATCAATTCACTTTCTGCCTGTAACATCAACATGGACCCAACAACAAGCTCTGAGGCCTCTATCAACAAACAAATCTGACAAAGTAACATCAAAACAGATAGACAAAGTACTGGCACCACAGTCATGCTTCCTCGGTTCTTGGCAGCTCTGGCTGGCCCTCAGAAGTTTTCAGCACCTCTGATTGGCCCTCATAAGTCCTAAGGATCCTCGTAGTTCTCTCTCTCTCTCTGTCTCTCTCTGTTTCTCTCTCTGTCTCTCTCTGTGTGTCTGTCTGTCTGTATCTCTCTCTCTGTCTCTGTATCTCTGTGTCTCTCTGTCTGTCTCTGTCTCTGTCTCTCTCTGGCAGTAGCTGCTCTGTCTCCACGATGCTGTTCCCAGAAGTTCTGGCCTCTCTCAGCTTGGGTTTTTTCTTATACATGGCACCAGCTCCTCACTGTTCAGTTTCCTCCCATCATGTCAACAAGTCCATCCCACTGTGGGATTCACAAGCTCTGGCTCTTAACACTTAACCCCAAAACCAAGTGCTAAGTACCTATTAGCTTGCCAGTACAAGGGGATCTTCAAATTCCATTACCATTATATATATACCAAAAGAAGGTCAAAATGGGTACATGATTTAGACATAAATAGTAATATCATAAGTAAACTAATGGAACACAGAAAAATGTACTTATCAGATCTGTTGATAAGTGAAGAATTAATGACCAAACAATATATGGAGATAATTATGTTAAGTAAAACAGATAATTTTTATTACATGAAATTAAAAAGCTTTTTCAGAAACAAATGCAGCTAAAATTAAAAGGAAAACAGGAAACTGGGAAAAAATTTTTATAGCAATTTCCTCTGACCAAGGTCTCAATTCTTAAATACATAAAGCACTAAGCCAAATTTATAAAAAATAAGATAAGTGGTCAAAAGATATGAACAGGTTGCTGTCAGAAGAAGAAATCAAAGCCAGCAACAGTCACACAAAAACATGTTCTAAATCACTACTGATTAGAGAAATATAAATTAAAACTACTATGAGAAAGTACCTCAGACCTATCAGATTGGCCAACATGACAATGGCTAACATGACAAAAGGAAAATGACAAATGTTGAAAGGGATGTAAAAAAATTGGAACACAATTTACTTCCAGTAGAATTGTGAACTAGTGCAGCCATTGAGGAGAACAATTTGGAACTATGTCCAAAGGGCTATGAAACTTTGTATCACTGTTAACCCAGAAATACCACCACTAGAGCAGAATCCCAAAGAGAGTTTTTACAAAGTAAAGATCTATACATACAAATATATTTATAGTAGTTCTTTTTGTGGTGGCAATGAATTGGAAATTCAGGGAATGCTCATCAGTTGGGGAATGGCTGAACAAGTTGTAGCATTTGATTATGATGAAATACTATACTGCTATAAGAAATAATGAGCAGGATGGTTTCAGAAAAATATCTGCCAAGATTTATATGAACTTATGCAAAATGAAGAGAGTAGAACCAGAACATTTCACAGAGTAACAACAATATTGTAAGGATGATCATCTGTAAAAGACTTAACCACTCTAATTAAAACAATTATCCAAGATAATTCCAAAGGTCCCATGATGAAAAATGCTACCTACCTCCAGGAAGAGAAATGGTGGACTCTGAATGCAGGTTGAAATATATATTTTCAACATTCCTTATTTTTATTGTAACATTTTGTTTGTGTTTTCTTTTGCAACATGGCTAACATGAAAATATGTTTGGTATAACATCACATATATAAGTGCTTGACTTCTCAAGAAGGGGGTAGGGATGGAACAGAGGGAGAAAATTTGGAAATCAAAATTCAAAGAATGATTGTTAAAATTATTTTATATGGAATTGGTAAATATGTAATGAAATAAAAAAGAATGACTAGATAGATCACCACAAATCTATACTAGGGACACAAGTCTAGCCAATATTGATGACCCACTAATCTGTCCATATAACAAGACTGGTATTATTACCCTAATATCAAACGTGCCCAATTGATAGCAACTTTATAAAAGATCTTAACTTTATAATGTTGTGTTATGCTTTAATAGATATAAAACATCATCTGTGAGCTAATGTGAAGAAATAGGTGCTCATTTTAAGGAGAAATTATATATTCTGCTTTAAACAATGTGATGAATTCATAGACTATACAATTAATTTACTAACATGGAACCACCCACTTCCCACCTGCTTCTATCACTAGATAATCCTAACACTAGCCACAAATGAACCAGTCAATTTTCTAAAATTAAAATAAACACTAGGTAGTTTATAAAAAATCATCTCAACATTTAAACTGTGAAAAAAAATCTAGAATAGAATTCAAGTTATTTCTGTGCAGTAGTTGTCTGAGACTTAAAGGGCCCACATTTTTTAGGGCACTTTTTCTTCCAAACGACTACTCATTAACAGTTCCATGTGAAGGAACTGTTCCACGGGAAGGAAAAAACAATTTGAAATCCACCTTTTATGGATTGTCCCAGGGAAACTTGGCCTGGCTAATTTAAATTGATTTTTTCTATCAATGACTTGATTGAAGGCATAGTTGGCAGACTTATCAAATTTGTGCATGACACAAAATTTTGAGGGATAGAGCTAACATAGCAAAAGACAGATTCTGGATTCAAAAATATATTGACAGGGGTGGCTAGGCATCTCAGTGAATAGAGAACCAATCCTGGAGTCAGGAGGACCTGAGTCCAAATCTGGCCTTAGACACGACACACTAGCCGTGTGACCTTGGGCAAGTCACTTAACCCCAATTGCCCTGCTGTCTCCCCTCCAAAAAAGCAAAACAAACTATACATATATATATATGTGTGTGTGTGTGTGTGTGTGTGTGTGTGTGTGTGTGTGTGTGTGTGTGTACATAGACAGACTCAAACACTGGGCCACATATAATGAGATAAACTTATTAAGAAGGATTAATGTCGTCTTTCACTAGAATTAAAAAACCAAATTCCAAAGTACAAGTTGGGTGAGGCAGTATTTTATCAGAAAACAAGGTGGACTTGTAATGAACTTCAAGCTTAACTATAGAACATGTCAACCAAGAAAACTAATACAATGTTAGCCCACACTGAAAGAGTCACTGTTCATAACATTAGAGATGTGATAGTGCCACTTTCTTCTGCCCTGAGCAGACCACCTCAGTAATATTGTGCTTGGTTCTGGGTACCATAATCTAGAAAGCACACTGATAAACTGAAGAGCTTCCAGAAAAAGACAATCAAGATGTCTTGAGTTTATGACACATGAAAATCCATTAAAGGAACTGAGATAAGTTGCTGGGAGAACTGAAAACTGCCAGGATACAAGAGTTGTCTGCAAGGATCTGATGTACCACAATGTAAAAGTTGGGCTAGGTTTTTCCTACTTGACTGCAGAGGCTAAGCCTGGTTTTAAAGTTTTAAGCTTTGAATCAATGTGTGAAAGTTTTACTTGGGAGTAAATTTAAGCTTGAAGTAAAGAAAAACTTCCTCAATTTGGAGTTTGTCAAAAGTTCAATGTTCTTCCTTTGGAAGTGCTTTTCAAGTTAAATGTGTCTGTTAGATGATCGCTTCTCAGGTAAGGAATAGAGGGGATTCTCATTCAAGATTGGCTAGACTAGATGATCATTGAGATATCTTCCAATGTTTGGATTCTAAAATAATTCATTCATGGTACCTGCCATTAAGGAGTTTAAAATCTGGTCAGATTACAAAGAGAAGGAAGTAACTTTTTAAAATGACAATTTATATTCAGAAAATAGCAAGCATATTTTAGCAGATATCTGACATGGGAAGATACAACTTTAGGCTCCTCTGGATTCAAGATATATGAACACTCCATTAATTCTAGTACCTCTCTTCCTTTTCTGGAAGCATCTCTCCAGAAAAATATATTTGAAGACTGAGCTTCACCCATACACAATGGGCAGGATAAAAGCAAGCAGATCATTCTTGGAAGAGTTCTAGTTCACTTGAGTCTCCTTTGTTTACTAATGTCATTCTCTGCTCTACTGGATTCTAGATTTTTGTCTACGTCGATCTCTGAGATCAGAAGATTTCCTCCAAACTTGCAGGACTCCTTGGATTCTTGACTGACAGTTTTCTCTGACCTCATTTCTGCCTGAATGTCAGGGACTGAGAATAGTACTGGATATAGAGTCAAAGCATGTGGCTCATAACTGTCTTTGATAATTAATACCTCTGTGACCTTGGGCAAATCATTTCATTTTTCTGAGTCTCAACTTTTTCCTGTGCAAAATGAGGCATTTAAACTAGATGTTCTAATGGTTTTGTTTTTGCTTGTTACCAGTCCTAAAACTATGATGTCTTGAGTTTTGTTGGAATCCCTGGAAGCCCAGTCCCAGCTTGGGAAAATCAATTGAACTATTATTCATGATTTTGGTGATGTGCACAAATCATTGTTATAGGCGTTGGTGATTCAAGGGCTGGATTTAATGCAACCCCTTCTTTCAGGGGCATAGCACTGAATAGATACATGCAGCATGATGTTGATGAGGGGTGGGGTAAGGAGATGGAAAGGAAGAGGGGAAGAAAAAGGGAAAGGGGGAGGGAAGGAGGGGAAGGGGAGAAGGAGGTTGGGAAGAGGGCTAGAGAGAGGGGGAGGAAAAGAGAAAGGGAGAGGGAGAAGGAAATGGAAAAGGGAGAGGGAGAGAGATGGAGAGGGAGAGGGAGAGAGACAGACACAGAGAGAGAGAGAGAGAGAGAGAGAGAGAGAGAGAGAGAGAGAGAGAGAGAGAGAGAGAACAAAAAACTAAGAGAATCAGAAAGGGTTTCCCATAGGAGATGGCATGGGAATGAGTCAGAAGAAATGCGCGGATTCTAAGAAGCAGAGGTGAAGATGAGTGAGTTTCAGGCATAGGGGATAAGCTGTGTAAAATTACAGAGGCAGATGAAGGCCTACAGAGGAGATGTAGGGTCCAGTTCAATTTCAGGGAATAGTTAAGTGGGACATTTTGGGTGGAATGTTGAGTTCAACTTGTATAAAGAAGTGAAATAAATCTGGACAGGTAGCCTGAAGCCAGATTGTGAAGGACTTGAAATACCAAACTGTTTACTCTGCTGCTGTTTTAAGTCCCAGCCTATCACCAAAGAAGGTTCTCTAATTCCAATTATTAAAGAGGTAGCTTCAGGATTGGCTAGCTATTTTAATCTCTGTAACACACACACACACACACACACACACTCACACAATTTACCCACATACCATCACAGCATTAACCAAAGACTAAAACTCCAAAATGAAGTTTTACCAAACAAATCAAAGTACAATATTATATTTTACCACGGTAGGTAGTTCTTGGCTTTTCTTAGAACTTTGATCTAAATTTCCAAAAGAAGTTCTAGAAAATGTTTGATAATATGGGCTATTACTGATTGTCTGATCTTCATCCCCCTGGAGACCTTAACATCTTTTCTTCGGACTGGGCTGATAAGAAATGATTTTGTCCCCAAATGACTTCCAAGAATCCTCCCCTCTACTAGGCCTAAAGTTCAGTATCACTCTTCTCAACTCTGTGTAATTTCTCTGCATGAACATTCAAAGCAAATGATCTCACACTGCATAGAATCTATTCAATTCATATGTCAAAACAAGTTTCTCAGGCAAGCATCATTAATTTTATTTGACCTAGAAAAGGATACTGCTAGTATATTTATTTAGACTTCAATGATCGTCAAGAAGTTAAAAAAAAACTTAACATGGATAACTATGATTCTTATTTAAAAAATTTTTTTCAGTCACAAACATATGGCTGGGGAAACTGAGGCATGCTGTGCTGAGTGATTTGGAACTCCTCAAAGAAAGCAGAATCAGAAGACACATTTTGAATTCTTACTGAATATCTTCCCCATTCAATCACTCAATCAATCAACAAGTATTTATTAAGTCAATCATATGTGCCAGGCACTGTGGATACAAGCACAAAGAATGAATCACTTCCTACTAACATGCTACTAATATTCTAATAGGGGAGGAGGACATATGTGTGTATACATATATAAATATATGTGTGCATATATTTCTGTGTACATATATACACATATATGTATACAAATGTGCATATATGTGTGCAACAAAGTAAATGCCTGTATGTATATTTCTATATAATTTTTAAACTTATTAAAGTTTAAACTGCACTAAGGCTTTTGGGAATCCTGGTATACAGCATGAATGTAAAGTAATAAGTACAAATGTATGCCCAGTAATTAAATACAAGGGCGTTTGAAATGTTTACCTAATAACAACCTTCAATTTTTCTTCATGAACTCATTGTTCAAATTTTTTGCCTCTGGTGGCAGAGAACAAGTTTTATTCTTTCTCTATACGTCAGCCCTTCAAATACCTGGTGACAATAATTATGGGCCTTTAAGTCTCTTCTCCATGGTAAACATGCCCAATTCCTTTGGTGATCCTCAAAGATTCCTCAAGGCCCATTCCCATTCTCTTTGCCCTCCTCAGGATACTCTCCAGCTTAGCTGCTCAGTACATTCATGATTGATGTCCTCTTTTAAATTATTCCTCCTTTCCATTTCTCTTCTCTGGTCAACTACCTGGAGATTATTTATATATATATATATAGTGTGAGGATTATAAAATATGAAAGGAAAAAAAAACCCTGGCTACAAAAGGTAATAGTTTTCTGCCTTTTACAGGAAAAAAATGCACCAGCTAATTTTAAAATAAAATCTTCCAATTTCAAATAATATCTTAGACTCATTCCTCTCTTTTGGGGGAATGGAAGATGGTGGCAGGCGTAAGAGAGAATAAAGGAGCATTTCCAAGAATATCTGGTTAAAGGAAAATTTTACGAAAATTGGTTTTTTTAATACCTTTGAATCAAGCATTAGCAAAGCAGGTCCATTCCTGGAAATGGTTACTAGGGCCAACTGCATTCATTAGGTAAGCTCTTCACACTCTCTTTATCCCAGCCCTCAGCCCCACTGACAGAGAGAAGAGTGGGAAGTGGGAATGATATCAACACATGGCTAATCTTCTACCAGAAGCAGAAAGAACAGCACTTCTCATCACTGCACATCTTATGCTTCTTCCGTTCATTGCCAGGACAAAATGATAAACTACAGGCTCTTTACATAAGCCAAATTATTGGTCATCTTACCAAGGCTGAATACAGCTATAAGTTAACCAATAGACCCTAGGTGCCCAGCTCCAAAATAGGTTAACCCCACTTTACACAACAGATATCTTTCTCTTTTGTGTACCATATATAGCACGTTACTATAACTCGAATCTTAACCTACATACACTAAAAAGAATAATAGCTAGGACTTATATAGTACTATACAATTTGCCAAGTGTTTTACATATGTTATCTCATTTTATACCCATAACAACTCTATGAAATAGGTGCTATTATTATCCCTGTTTTACTGATGAGGATAAAGAGGTAGAAATAATTTAAATAGCTTGTTGAGAGACCCACAACTAAGTGTGACCCTGGACAAGTTATGAGACAGCATTGGATCTTCACTCCAAGTTTAACATGGCCTCCCTACTCTACCACTGAGGCCCACCTAGAAGAGCATATTACTTTAAACAAATAATTACTAAGCATCCATCATGTTCTATGCTCTGGGCTAGGCATTACCTGGAATGCAAAGAAGGAAAAAAACCGATTCTTGCCCTCAAGGAAATTGTAATTTGGTTGGGAGAAATAATTTCTACACTATTTAAAAACTTGGCCATGAGGTTCAAATAATATTCCAGCATTTCTTCAGATCTGGAAGGGATCTCAGACGTCATTGAGTCCAAGATCCCCTTTATTTATGAATGGCATATTATATCTGAAGATGGATACCATGCTAAACCTTCTTCTCTGTGAGCCATGACATGATGGGGGATTCAAAGATTACTTGAGTACAATTTTATGCACCTAACACGTGGATCTCCCTTTCTTCTAAAGTTTCTAGGAAAAAAAAAAATATATATATATATATTCTGTTCTACACAATTTAGCACTTCATTTGGTATGCTTATTACTCACTATTACTCACTATCCCACCTGGTCTTTCTACCTTTCCAGGCTCATTGGGACTTACTCCTCCTCCCACACTCTGGGATCTAGCCAAACATCCCTTCTCTGTTCTTCATTTGCAATATTCCATCTCCTATTGGTGTGTTTCCTTGGATCATCTCCCATTCCTGGAATGCACTCCTTCCTTCCCTTGCCTCACAGGTTCCCTCTCTTCCTTTACAATGCAACTTAAGCACCAACTTCTGCATGAAGCCTTTCCTGATCCCCTCAACAGCAGTGCCCTCTCTTCTAAACTACCTTTCGTTCAATTTCTTTGTCTATATTTGTATTTATTAAATTTACTTTTTTTTGCCTTTTGGAGGGAAATTGGGGCTAAGTAACTTGCCTAAGGTTACATGGCTAGTTTTTTTGGGTGGGTGTTAAGTGTCTGAGGCCAGAACAAAACTTGGGTCCTCCTGACTCCAGGGCCGGTGCCACCTAGCCACCCCTATTAAATTTACATTTACTATAGTTTGTATGTTTTACATAAAAGTGTTGTCTCCTTTATACTCAAGCTCACTGTCAGTAAGAATGGTTTCATTCTTTATATTTGTAGCTACAGAGCTTAGAACAGGGACTGGCACAAAGTAGGTGCTTTGTTGATCAATTACCTCCCCAAACAAGCTGTAAAAGCTGTGAGTAGAAATATCATATCTCATGCATTCATCTTAAGATTGAATTAGAAGATAGGAAACTCATATTCTATGCCAGTGTCTGCTACTAACTTGCTGCGTGACCTGGAGCAAGTTACTCTGCTTCCTGTGCTTCTGTTTGTTCTTCTGTCTAAATAAGAGGTTTGGACTTTATGGTCTCTACGGTACCTTCCAACTCTCACATTCCATTCTATGACATTATGTTGTTCTTGGACTCTGTTCCCACTGCACCAGGCAAAGCATCAAACATACAGAAATCAATTAACAAAATGTTGAGAACTTTTAAACAGTCCTGTTAAATTAAATTATTGTCTATTTGTGTATCTATGATAGAAAGCATGAAGCAAGTCATTTCACAGAGCTATCTATACTGAACAACATGCAGAAATTCTATGATAAATTATATATTCATTTATTTTTTAATAGTTTCGTTAAAACTGTTTGGTTGAGATCTCTTTCGGAAAGTGAAGTAAACCAAAATCTAAAATCTAAATTTACCAGTATAATTTGACAAGCTGAAGTTTCTTTGTTTCAAACTACTGAAAGAGGAGAGAGATAGAGAAAGTGAGAGAGTGCAGATGAGGGAGGGGGAGAGGATAATGTTGAGGAAGAGGGAAGGAAAGGAAAGAAGAGGAACATGAGAGAGAGGGAGAAGAAAGAGGAGAGGCAAAGGAGAAAAGATGGAGGGAAAGAGAAGAGGAAAGGAAGGTAGAGAAGAAAAAAGAAAGGGGAGGAGAGGTGCTGTGTAGTAGGGGAGAGAGGGAGACTCAAGACTTTTAAGTCTTATTTATAGCTCCACAGCCCTCACACTTCATGTTAGAGAGCTCAGTGAAGCATCACATCCTGAAACGGGGATATCCTTGCTTAGTACTAAACCCTGTGACCTTTGATGAGTGAACAAAAACAAAAAGAATTATAAAAAAGCAACTTGAGCTCGTGTGAGTGTGCTGCTGATGGGGTCACTCATATTTTTATTAGAACTGTATTAAAGGATTTTTAGGGCTTTTCTTTTGCTTCTAGATAGGATCCTGATAGTGTATTGCACCCAACAAATGGTCTTAGAGCAAATATTTTCAGGATTTTCATCCTACATTTCATTGTATTGTTTATTTTTTTAATGTGCATTTACATTAAGAAACCTATTTTATGTAACTCAGGAGAGAAAACTGAATTTATGACATTTAAAAATCTTTGTATCAAAAATAGTTAATAAATATAGGAGTATTGAACACTAGAATGTCACAAGTGAGAGGAGTTTAGATATCATCTAATCCAACCTTCCCATTTTATAGTTGGGGAAACTGAGACCCATGGTGGGAGGGGCGTAGTCTAAAGAGTACTAGAGTTGGAGAACCAGAGTTCAAATTTTACCATCTGTGTGGTCTTTCACAAATCACTTAAGCTTCTTGGGACTTAATTTCTTCATCTGTAAAATTAAATAGCTGGAGAGGAGAGAGTGGTATAAAATAGGGCGATAGATACATTAAGCTTCCTATTGTCCCAATAACATTAGCACTGGATGGATGTATAGCTTCAGTGGGCTTGTTCATTCAAAATCCTAGAAACTTAAAATTTCCCCAGTTATCTTTAATAATAATGAGAAGTCAGCTCACAGAGTGAAAGAGATCCCTTTCTTTTTTATGACCCAAAGTGAGACCTGTAAGTTAAAGTTTGGGGAAGAGAGAGGAGTAAGAAATGACTCATACAAGGGACAAAGCAGTAGCATGCTTTAGATCTGGCCGATGGAACTGTTCACCTACCAGAGTCAAGCTCCTCCTCCACAGGAGATGAATGCCTTCTTTGTAGCCACTACAGTCCTGCTGTACCATAGGAAATTATAGAAATGAAAATATAGCCCAGTTCCATTTGTGTGTTGGAAAGGCTTAAATAAGGAGGGGTGGGGCTTATGTGATACAAAGCTGGCCCTTATGCAATGGCCAAATAAGGTCATGAAACAGGGCCAGTAATCTTTCTAATATACAACACACCAGGGTAATAGTGAGGCAAATAGAGTTTGATTCAAAAGGAGAAATATGAAGATTTCCAAGCTCCTGCTTGGAAAAAACAGGGCCCAGTTTCCATTCATTACTATAATTCATTTAAAAAAGCTAAAAATAAAAATGTAAAGAAATTAGGAAACAATTAATCAGAGCTCAAAGGACTTCAAAGAGGCATATTCTTTCAGGGCTTGATCCCATCAAGGGTGCACTCACAAAAGCAAAATGAAATGGGTTTTGGAGAGACCCTATCTGGCAACTTGAACAAAAGGATATAACGACTCTTAAAATCTCTATTTTCCTTCAGAGCATAATTCAGGGGCTACCTTTTATAGTAAACCTTTCCTAATCCCCCTTCCCCACCAAGTTCCCAATTATTAACCCTCTCTCCTAGAAAATGACTTTGTATATCTGCTTTGTATTGATTTGTATACTTGTTATAATTCCACTTTCTCCCACCCACCTCAACCAGTAGAATATCAACACCTTGGAAGAAGAACTGTTTCACTTTTATCTTTATATCTCTAGTAATTAAATTATTCAGGGCTTTGCAAAGGGTATGCACTTAAAAAAATAATTGCTCAATTGAAAAAAAAATTAGATTCAGACTATCTTTCTTTTTCAAAGAGAATTTTGCCGCCTTCATCTTGCAGGTATTTTCATTAATTCTCTATTTTACTCATGTAAACCTAGGTCAAAATCCTAAGTAAGAGGAGTGATGGCATTGGTCATGCTCTTTGGAGATTAACATGTGCAGTGGCCTCTTGCTAAAGGACATCCAGAGTGGTTTGAAATCCCTTTTTTATTCTCATTACTGGGGGCTGTATCAAAGAAGAATAGCTGCCATTGAGCCAATAAGTATAGTGGACTCATTAGCCCTTAAATGAGACCACAAAGCATTTTCTAGCTTTCTCCCCCTCCCCCTCCCTCTCCCCCTCCCTCTCCCTCTCCCTCTCCCCCTCCCTATACCCTTCCCTCCTCTCCTCTCCCTCAATCTCTCTCATTCAAAAGATACTTGTGACTTTGCTTAGGATTTTAAATCTCTCTCCCTCCCCAGCAGTAGCTATGGTACCTATATGTACATGGAATCAACAATATGCCTTTGCATATGTAAGCCTAAGACTGAACCTTAAATTCCTAGAGATTTGCTGTTTCCTGTCTCTTTCACTTGAGCAAAAGTGGCCAAATGGTGATTCTGAGAGATGGATGTTTCCAGCCTTGATGGGTATTTTCTAAGTTCTAGAGGTCTGAAATCTTTTAACTATGTGCTGATTGCCCAGTGGGAGGCACTCTCTGCAAGTATCAATTCATCAACAAACATTTATTATGCACCTACTATGTGCCAGGCACCTTCTTATCATCACCAAGACGATAACATATATTCACGGCCTTTAGGAAGATAGAGGTTTTAATCTTCTGCTTGTCCAACATAGATGTGAAGTGAAGGGAAGCACCCCTTTAGCAATTCCACAAATCTCCTGGGAATCTTACATTCCAGTAGAATATAATAAGAATAATGGGTCGGTTTTTCATGTTTTACATTTTTGTCAGTACTTCTTTTAAGGGTCTTAAATAGTCTTGTAACTTGGATGTTATATCTTCAGTAAATACCTTCAATGAAGGAACCTATTAATGCCTCTCGACGAAAGGCCAAACATAAACCATACTTAATCTTAATTTAAGAGATTTTCCTTAGAATTCTAGAGTGAGGGCATAACAAGCCAGAAAGCATCAGAAAAACCTGATTTCTTCTCTTGGGAATCCAGATCTCAAATTGAGCCCAGTCCAGGGCAGCCTTTGTAGGCACCTGTGAACCACGGGTTACTTCCCCATACATCACACAGGAGCTCCCAAGACCTGTTCTGACTGGTAGCAAAGACAGACTTTGGACCAGTGAGGAGAAGATATTGGAAAGCAAGCTCCAGCCAAAGATAAGGGAAAAAAAACAGAAAGAGCTGATCAACAGTGCAATGTGTCATCTGTGAAAAAAAGTGAATTCTCCATTATAGGGGTCCAAATGAAGGGAAGATGAACTGTCACAGGTGTTGTAAAGGGGACTCATTAGCCCTTAAATGAGAGGACAAAGTATTTGCTATCTCTGTCTGTCTGTCTCTGTCTCTCTCTCCCTCTATTTGTCCCTTTCTCTGTCTCTCTCTCTCCTCTCTTCTCCTCTCCCTCTCTCTCACTCAAAAGATACTTGGAACTTTGCTTAGGATTTCAAATATCTCTCTCTCCCTCCCCAGGTGGGTTCTTTCTTTGGGTACAAATTGGATGACATGACCTCAGAGTTCTATTTCAGCTTGGCAATTTTATGATCTAATAACCTTAGTGAAGTGATTCCCCCTTTCTAAGCCTCAGTTCCTTCTTCTATTAAATGGAAAGATGAGACTAGATGTTCTCCATGCCTCCTTCTGGGTAGAAAACTTAATCCTCTTCTTTAAAAGAATACTATCCCCTACCTCAATACCAATCCCCAAACCAAAATATGAATTTTCAAAACCCTCATAAGGAAGCATCAATCACTGATTTTTCTATAAACTTCTAAATTACATTTGACTCAATTGCACATCCGTCTATGTTTCTAGGTCAGTCAAAAGGTTTCAAATTTTTCAGGACCAGTATTTTAACTCTGCCCAAAAAATAATGGCACAGAAACTACTCATGACTTTGCAGTGGATAGAATGCTGGGCCTGGAGTGAGAGAGACCAGAATTAAAATTCAGTCATATTTAGCTGTATGACCTTGGACAAGTCACCTAACTTCCTCACCTCAGTTTCCTCAACTATAAAATGGAGATAATAACAACTGCTTCCAATGGTTGTACTTGTAGGTGTTAATGATGTCATCATCTAATTGTCAGAGAAACTACAAGACATTCAAATGAGATCTCTGTAAAGTGTTAGTAGTATAGTTCCTGGCACATAGTAGGTGCTATATAAATTCTATTGTTATGATTATCCTCATTATCATTCTTAGTTCTGAAGGCAAGCTGGAGCTCTAAAATCAGGCCATTCTTCTCTCAAGTGGAAAAATAAAGGTCATGATATTCTCCTTCCTTCTTCCCATTCTTTTCACTCACTTCATTGACCTACCCAACATGCAAAACCCAAGCCAGTTTAATTCAGAGTTATAAGTCCAAGGCAGGAATAATGGGTATTTTTGTGTGCACACAGGCATATTTGTGTTTGAGAGAGTTCACATTCTTCTATTCTACTCTGGAGAGAAAAGCAGTCAGATTTCATAAAAGTAAAATTGGCAGGCATTCTATTTCTTGCTTCCCAGTGGCTTTGTTCATATATACATGTAAAATTATCTGCTTTAAATGTGTTTCCAATTGACTACTCAATTGGCTGGGATATTATTGTTTTTTAAATGGATTTTAAAGAGCCACTTGAGAGCATAAGTCATTAAAAGAAAATAATATGTTCTGCAATTTTTGGCAAATATTTACATTTTATTAAAATGCTTAAAGAAAAGTTATGTGCTTTATTTTGCTGCCTGGGTAGAGGCTGGTTTTAGAGTGCTGAGATTCTTCTGCAAAAGATGGAGATATCTTTATAGAAAAGAGCAGGTTGTACTTATAGGTGTTAATGATGTCATCATCTAAGTGTCAGAGAAACTACAAGAGGTTCACACTTAGGCCTTGGCAAGAAAGTCAAGGAGAAATGGACTGGGTGTTATTGTTAGTTGTTAACTAGTTAATTATTGTACCTTTTTGACATAGTGAGTTTCACCAGGCATTTAGAATTTAGTCATTTATTAAGAGGCATATATACTTAGCTTAGACCTGAATACCAGGCCAACTGATTATGCTATGTCACTCTTGGCACCATTTATTTTCCCCTTGGGAAAGTTCATTTTTCTCCCAAATTACTGAGTAGAAATGGAGATATCTGAAAATTCAAAGATGCTCAGAGGTTTCTGGGAAACATTTTTAGTTGAAAACTCTACTTTGTCAAAATATTATTCCTCCATTACCAAGAGAGTTGGTCAGAGAGGTCCCTAGGTAACCATCAAGTTAAACTAAACGTTGGCCTCTCTTTCCTTCTTCTCTGAAGAAAGCAAGCAATGGTCAGAGAAAGGGTCTCCAAAATTTCCATTACAGACTTTATAAGATAAACATCATATTTCTGGCTATGGTTTTTCAGTTTTTTTCTTGTATCTCTCTCTCTCTCTGTCTCTCTCTCTCTCTGTCTCTCTCTCTCTCTCTCTCTCTCTGTCTCTGTCTCTCTGTCTCTGTCTCTGTCTCTGTCTCTGTCTCTCTCTCTCTCTCTCTCTCTCTCTCTCTCTCTCTCTCTCTCTCTCTCTCTTTCTCTCTCTCTCTCTCTTCACACACACACACACCACAGTTTGGCCCTGTCAGGGATCTTTCCACTGTACTATATTTTACACCTCCCAACTCCACCATCCCACCACCCCTAAAAAAGGCTGTAGTTGTAACTTAAAATAAGATTTTATTAAGATCAGTATTCTGGATTTGAATACTCTATGTGGTTTGCTGGTTTTTACCAGTCTTGAGATCCGCTTGTTAGTTTGTATATGCTTATTGATTTCGTTTTGAGATCAGTTGGATTCTGGAATCAATCAATGAAGGAGGACTCACTGGCCACTTGAAAAATGGATTCCATTCTCTTTTGCAATTTTCTCTGACTTCTCAATGCTATCCACAAACTGGAAGGCTGGACTTCATTTCCTGCTGTAATGGGCTATTTGACAGATCAGTTCTTTAAATGGGAATATTGTAGGCTTCGGGGCAAGGATGTTTGGACTGCATAATCTAAATCCTAATCTACCTTAACTCCAGTTATAAATCACATAAATAAAAATCAGAGATTGATGAACAGATAATTCAGTTCTAAGGGAAATATAGTACACATTTATTTTGGGTAACTAACTTACGCAATATTGATAAAACTCAAGGACACCAAAAAACCTAAAATATTTTGGAATCTCTGAGTGGGCAATGTTAGGGGAAATGGTCCTGTATCTTAAAAATGTGTTTTTAATTCTATTCTTAACATCTCCCAATTTAGTTAAATATTTCTGGCAAAAAACCAAAGTAACAGCTCTAGCTAAATATTGTAGGATTCAAAGATTTCTCTGAAATGTTCATAAAATCAGGACCAAAACCATTTTATTGCCTTGATAGTCCTTAGAAATCCTTGACAAGCTTTCTCATGAACAGACATTTTTTTGAGAAGTACTGTTCATATCTGGCTAATGACAACATCTTTTTGGATTTGGAAGTGTGAGCCTTGAGAGTCAGGAAAAACAAAACATCTCAAGTGACCTAGTCCAACCATATAGCTTCAAGCAGATAGGGTTTTGTTATCTCCATTTCACAGATGAGGTAACTGATGCCTATGGATTAAAATGATTTGCCAGATTTTATACAGCTAATTAATGGTGCTGGAATGGAAACCAACATCATTTCTCTTGCTTCCCAGCACAATGAATATTCTATACTATTATGTCATGGAGAGGAGGGAGAGGAAAGCATCTTCTTAAAATGCAGTTATGCAACCTAATATTCAAATTTAATCTCATGTGTATGTATGTGTGTCATGTATATGTGAATGAGTCTGTGTGTGTCCCTGTGTGTGTGTGCATGTGTGTGTTTGTGTGTGTGTGTGTGTGGCACAGAATTCTTCCTGACTATACTAAAATAGAAACTGTCATCTCAAATAAGTTGCCTTAGTAAGAGCAGGTGTACAAATTGCTCTGCATGGATCCATTGCCAATGTATCAGGCAATTGGAGCTGGAACTATGATAAATTCTCCACTGTAATTGCAACAAAGTTGGCTGCTTCCTCTTCTTATCCATCTTGTCAGTGGCATAGCCACAATCCAATATGCCAGCATGAGAGCATTCTGCCCATTACCTTCCACATATCTTTCATGAAGACTGTTGTTTCCTGGTGCTCTAGACTTCTAAATTCTAAAGAGGAATTATGAAGTCATAGTCAAAAAGAAAAGATTCTGTCTTTCCTAAGCTCTGTCTATCCTAACACATTATATGAAGGCACCCACATTCTCCCACTAATTTTAATTGGACTATATTCACATAGTTTTAAGGCCTTTGGGAAGCTGAGTTTGGTGGTGGCAGGAGCAGTGGGTGGGGAGAGGAGAGGTAAAGTGATTTACTCTGGGTCACAGTTCAAAGTACTCCTTGCCCAGAAACCTATACTCTGTGACAGTAATCGACTAAACTGAGTTTTTCACTTTTCAAACAGTTCTAGAACAGTTCTAGGTTGTAAGAATGAGAAGGGACCTTAGAAACAACTTTAGACTAAATGTTGAATTAATCATTTTGAACTAAGTATTGAATTGATCATTGTGAACCAAATGCTGAAATGACCATTTTGGACAAAAAGTTGAGTTGCTATGAGGCTACACACACATACATATGCCAACCATATAAACATTCTAGTGATTGAAATATTAATATCGGGGCGGCCAGGTAGCACAGCGAGTAAGAGCACTGGCTCCAGTGTTGGGATGACCTGGAGATCGAATCCCAGACTCAGACACTTAGCACCCATCCAGAAACACCTGGCCGTGTAACCTTGAGCAAGTTACTTAACCCCAATTGCTTAGGGGCGGTCAGGTGGCTCAGCGAGTAAGAGCACCGGCTACAGTGTCGGGATGACCTGGGGATCAAATCTAGGCTCACATACTCAGCACCACACCCAGAAATAACTGGCCATGTAAGCTTGAGCAAGTTACTTAACCCCTATTGCTTTAAAAAAAAAATATTAATATCATTGAGGGCAGAACCATGCTATGGTCAAAAGAGTATTGTATTTGAAAGCAAAAGACTTTGGGTTTCGGTCCTAGCTCTGCTACTTATTGTGACCTCAAATCAAGTAGCTTTATCTCCCCAACCCTCAATTTCACCACCTGCCAAATGAGAATAATGATACTTACACTTCTTGCCTTAAGAGGATTAAATAAGGTAATGGATCTAGATGCCTTTAATAAATCAAAAAGTGCTATAGAGATGTTAACTATTTCCATATTATTATTAACTTACTTTAAAGACTCCACTTGGGAAACAGAGATCATTGGATTCCAGATTTAGAGCTCATTTAACTATCATTTAAAGGTCATCTAGAATGAGGTGACAGGTCAAATGACTTGTTAAATGACTTGTCATGGTCACAGAGGTAACATGTGGCAAAGGTGGTAATCAAAGTCCACTCTTGTGACTCCAAATCTAAAACTCTTTCCAGGGCATCATGTTAGATGCCATAGTTGAATAGACTGGCAGCAAATATGGGTTTGAAGAATGAATAAGAGCATAAGCTCCTAAATGAAGCTAAATGTTTCACAATAAAGATGTCTGAGAAATATAACCAAAAATAACCCAACCCAAAACTAACAACAAAAACTTCAAAGTTCAATGAGTTAGGTATGTTCACTGGTAGGCATGTCAAAAATGGAGAAAAGAAAAAAAAACAATGTTTAAGGGCATAAAAGGAAACCAGATGGGGGTCAGGGACCAATTCATCTTTCTCAAGTTTCTAAGAGAGCTAAAACATTCTGTGATTTTTGTGCCTTGAAAGCAATCAAAGGAGAGCCAGCAAGACAGCCACATCTTTATTAAGCAGGGTAACTTAGGTCCGTTGGTAACCAGAATAATTGGCTCTGCTATCAGCTGTAGAAAATGAACTGATAATACACATTAGTGTGGCAGGGCTCAGAGGGCTGATCACTTTGTAAGCAGAGAGAGAAGGCTTCCAGAACCTAGCTTAAGATTAAGTTGAGTTCTATTTCAGCATGCATTCTAAGTATTAATGTGTGTGTGTGTGTGTCTGTCTGTCTGTCTCTGTTTCCCTCTTTCTCCCTCTCCATCTCTGTCTGTTTGAATGGGAGTCCTAAGACCTAGGGTCTACATGTGGGTCTCTCACTTCCTAGAATATAAACTTGGACAAGTCCCTAGAGTCATAAGCTCTCTCAGGGAGAGCTGTAATCCCAACAAGATCAGGGCAGGAACTACTTATGTCCCTCTTGGACAATTCTAAGGATAGCCTGACAGCCTCAAGGAGATGCCCAGAAAAGGACTTGACAGCAGAGGGCTTACAAAAGAGATTACAAAAGAGATTGAGCAATGATCTACCACAATGGGCACCCTAGTATACATGGAACTTTTATGAGGAAATATAAAGGATTCTGGGGAATATTCAGGAATATTTGTTATTCAGGTTGAATAGAATCTGAGGAGAGTATAATTCTCTTGTTGCTGAGTAAACAACATTCTTTGATTTTTCTTCCTTTTAAATGATGTTTTCTTTGTTACACCATAGTCCAAATACTTGTAAGTATGGCAATTGTACTAATATATTGGGTTATTCAATTTGTTAAATTTCTTAGACTTTCTAGCAGATGATAATGGTATCAAGTCATGAAAAGTGTAAAAGCTATTAAAATTAACCAAAAGCTTTTAAGCCATGGATTTTCTAAATATCATGGAATGAATTCAATATAAGGACCTATTTTACTTAACAACAAATTCATATGATAATTTAAGTAAAATAAAAAATGGCAGGTCAATATTTCTTCATTCTAAAACTCCATTTTTTAAAGATATGTAGTGTTTGAAATGAAAGTGGAAAAGCTGTTTTCCCACAATTGTCATATGGTTCACTTGACCAATAAGCGAAGAAATGGGTGGCTTCCCTCAAGCTATAAGCAAACTTTTCCAAACATGGCCTGCTTGCCCCTCAGAAATAACAGAAATGAATAATTAATGAAGCATTAGGTGTGACTACCCTGAATTTTCTGGTTTTTCTGATTTATCAGACTGCTTCTTCAAGAATTCCTCTGAGCTGTTTTCTTTTTCTCAGTTCCTTTGCAGTTCCTATGCTTGAGTGAGATTAGACACAGAAACTCAGACCTACCTGGGAGGAAGAAAGGAATTACCCAGTCTAGTGGCATCACAAGGAAAACAGAACAAGCCAGATAAGGGAAATAAGAAACTGGAGAATAGAGACAAGGTAATGTCTTCCTTAGAGACTTAGAAATTCAGTAACTTTGCTCAGGCAGTTGTACAACATCTCCAATGGAGAAAGATTTCTGTTTCTGTCAAATGGATCTCTGGTTGTCACATTCTTCATCAAATTTCTTCTTTTATTTTCCTTCCTCACCTTCATTGTCTATATGTCCTCCATAGAAAACCCATGGCATTCTGCCTAGTATGAGTCTAGAGTTGTTTCAGGAGTCTCATTTCCCTGCCAATCAGCCAGGACCCAGGGCCTCTACATGCATTGATCACCTGGCCCTGATCAGCTGTTGCATTGACTCCTAACCATGAAGGTGTTCCTGGATAAGAATAATTTTAACAGTAAACTTAATAAACAAATCTCACTGCAAAAAATAGTGCAAAGATGGAATTTCTATTATTCCTTCAATTTATTTGGACAAAAAAAAATAATCTAGCTTTGGCTCAGTCATTACAGTTTCAGAACAGAGGTTACTTATATCCCTCAAATTTAATCGCTTAAAATAAAATTAAAATTAAAGTTTACTTAAAAGTTTCCCCTTCTCCAAGTTATCAAATCAACTCTCCATCTCTTCTCCATAAGGACATGTCTACAGAAGAGACACAGAATCTTTTCCAACATCAAGGTCTTTTCCAGTGAGTCCTATCTTCTCATTAGGTGGCTAAAGTATTTAAACTTCACTTTAAGTATTTGACCTTCCAGTGAGGACTCTGAAATAAGTTCTTTAAGTATTGACTGATTTGATCTCTTTGCTGTCCAAGAGATTCTCAAAAGTCTTCCCCAGCACCACAATTCAAAAGTGTAGATTCTGTGGGGTTCAGCTTTCTTTATAGTCCAACTCTTACAGACAGATTTTTTGTTTTTAAGCAATCGGGGTTAAGTAACTTGCTCAAAGTTACACGGCCAGTTATTTCTGGGTGTGGTGGTAAGTGTCTGAGCCTGGATTTGATCCCCACGTCATTCCGACACTGGAGCCAGTGCTCTTACTCGCTGTGCTACCTGGCTGCCCCTCACAGACAGATATTGCTACTCGAAAAACCACAGCTTTGATTATACAAACCTTTGTTGGCAAGGTGATAGCTTTGCTTTTTAGTATGCTGTCCTGATTTGCCATAAATTTCCTTCCAAGGAGCAAGAATATTTTAATTTTATGGTTACAGTCACCATCTGCAGTTATCTTTTTAGCCCAAAAATATAAAATCTGACACTGCTTCCATTTCCTCTCCTATTTGCCAGGAAGTTGACATGATCTTCATTTTTTTTATTATGCTTCAAGACAGCTTTTGAACTTTCCTCTTTCACCCTTATCAAGAGACTTCTTAATCCCTCTTCACTTTCTGCCATCACAGTGGTATCATCCACTTATCTGAGATTGCTGATAGTCCTCCCACCAACCTTAATTGTGTGTTTTCACTCCTCCAGCCTGGCATTTTGCATGATTTATTCTACATATAAGTTAAATAAATAAGGTAACAATATATAGCCTTGTCATATTTCCTTTCCATCTTCAATCCATGTTTTATTCTAACTTTTACTTCTTGAGCCATGCCCAGGTTCCTCAAAAGGTAAGATGATCTGCTTTTCCCACTTCTTTGAAGACTTGCCACATTTTGTTGTGATACATAGCATCAAAGACTTTAGTGTAGTCAACAAAGTAGATGTTGTTTTTCTGGAACAAATTTGCTTTCTCCATATTCCAGTGAATGTTGGCAATTTGGTCTCTAGTTCCTCTGCCTCTTTGAAAACCATTCTGGTCTGATAATTACTGATTTACATATCACTGAAGCCTAGCTTGCGAATCTTAAACATAACTTTACTGGCATGTGAAATGAGCACAATTGTTCAGTAATTCAAACATTATTTGACATTGCTCTTCTTTATGATTGGGAAATAATTTTCCAATCCAGTGGCCACTGTCAAGTTTTCCAAATTTTCTGGGATACTGAGTGTAGCCCTTTAACAGCATCATGTTTTAGGATTTTAAATAGCTCAGCTTGAATTCCATCACCTCCACTAGCCTTTATGTAAGCGATGCTTCCTAAGGTCCACTTGACCTCCAGGATGTCTGACTCTAGATCAGTAACCATAGCATCATGGTTATCAGTGATATTAAGATTTTTCTTGTATAGTTCTTCTGTGTATTCTTGTCACCTCTTCTTGATCTCTTTAACTTCTGTTAAGACCCTGCCATTGTCTTTTATCATATAATTTTTGTATGAAATGTTCCCCTGATACCTCTATTTTTCTTGAAGGGATCTCGTCTTTCCAATTTTATTATTTTCTTCAATTTATTTGCATTGTTCATTAAAGAGAACCTTCTTATCTTTCCTTACTACTCCAGAATTCTTCATTCAGTTCTCCTTTCTCTTTCCTTCTTTCCTCAGCTATTTGCAAAACCTCATGAGATAGGCATTTTGCTTTCTTGCTCTTTTTTTCTTTGGGATCTTTTGTTGTTGTTATTTAAAAAAATGAGGGTTATTCCATTTCTTCTAAGGGATTCTTGCCCAAAAGAAAATATTAAATTAAATTCACCCATTCCTGTCCATTTAAGTTCACTAATGCCCAAGATGTCAATGTTTAATCTTTCCATCTACTGTTTCAGCACATCCAGCTTACTTTGGTCCATAAATCTTACATACCAGGTTTCTATGAAATATTGATCTTTATAATATCAGACTTTTCCTTTTGTCACCAAACATATCTGCATTTGAGCTTCCTTTTCACTTTGGCCCAACTGCTTCATTAAAACTGGAGCTACTCATATTTGTCCTCTGTTCTTTGCCAGTAGCATGTGGGACACTTTCTGACCTGAGTGCTTGACGTTTTTGTGTCACATCTTTAATCATTTTAGTATTATCCATGGGGTTTTCTTGGCAAAGATACTGGTGTGGGTTGCCATCTCCTTCTTTAGTGGATCACCTTTTATCAGAACTCTTCACTATTACTTGTTGGTCTTGGTTAACCATACATAGCATAGCTTGTAATTTTAATGAGTTATGCAAGCTCTTCTAGCACAACAAGGCAGCAATCCAGGATGTGTACATGTCATCTTACTCCTCTTTGAGATAAGTCTGATGCACAGTCTGATGGGTGGCAATGAGCAGCAGTTTATGAACGTTTCTAGCTATGTGGCCCCAAGGGAAGATGAAGCCATTTATGCCCCATTCTTCTGGAAGAAGACAGAGTGACTTCCTGGACAATGGAAAGTTCTGGGATCCGATATTCTAGAATTTGGTAAGCATCAGCCCCTTATAATTAAGTTGAATTTGTGGCCCGGGTGGTAAAGAAAACTCAAGTGACTGAGGCATGATGTAGACCAATGAAAACTGGACTCCTGATGGCCTAAACCAGTGCTGTCACACTCAAATACAAATGAGGTAGAAAGGGGCACTCCATAAGAATCCCTGTGGGCAACACAAAAACTTAGAAAACTTTATATTAACACCAATATTCTACTGTATTTTGATATATTTTGTTAAATGTTTCATCATTCATTTTATTCTGGTTCCAGCTATACTAGGGAGTGTTGTGGCCTGGGCCGTATACTTGACACCAACGGTTTAAACCAAGATCACATTCCCTATTAGTTGGTGAAGTGAACAATTCAGTACTTGGTGAATTCCGCTTTACAGTGCTAGGACAAACAGACAATGAAGGATCAAAAAGCTATGCCACTATGAAACATGAAACACTTAGAAACATGGACTTTGTCCTCTGCTACTATTTCAAAGAGTTATTCATATGGCAATCTGAGATGATTTTTATTCAACTGGGGGTCTAACCTCTTAGGTTAACACTATATTGCTAGATATTCACATAGAACTCTAAAAGAAGACTCAATAGATATTAGAGAACTAAATCACAAGTCACCCCAAATTTGCATTCCTTCCAGGAGGAGATTCAAAACTTTATACATAGCATTATAACTTTAGATGCCTACATGAGTAAGTCTCTGTGGTAAAAAGTATAACTTACTGAAAAGAAAGGGAAATTAGATATTTTATTTATAGATCACAATGAATCCTTTATGATGCTTTCTGTACATTTTTAATGAGATAAAATAAAGGATGTCCTATATCTGATATGCATTGTTACCTTTCATGGTCACATGGGAACTGGAGCCCTTTTCTTCACATCTGTGAAGCCTCAGACCTGAATTATATTCTGAAGTTTCCAGAGGAAACTCTGGATGTGGACAAAATGAGTGAGATCCAGAGAAATAAACACGTGAACTACAAGAATATTTAACAAATATTAAGCGGTATAAGAAAAGGCACAGCTTTAAACTTTGCAGATCTAAAGTATATTATTCTGTATCTTTACATACATGCAACTTATGGAAGATACATATAGTAGTAAACAATAATCACATAAAATAATGAAGTAAATTTAAGGGCAAAATGGGGCAAAAACATTATAAAAATTAAGATATCACTAACTTCTAGTTACCAAATCGTCTTTCAGAGAGGACACTAGCTTTTCATAAGAAAGTTGCCATTCTATTTAGTCTCTTCTTAGAACTGATTACCCCTGTACACTCACAGCACATGATTTGTTCAGGAAAAGAATCTGGAAGTGAACCGTTGGGTCAGTGCCCTTTATGAATGGCCCTCCTGAATACAATAAATCTATAGGTTGTAGAACCACATGAGATAAACCAAGGCCAAAATAATGCCTATTAAAATAATAACAACAACAATAATGATAGATACGAAGCCTGGTATCACCAGAACCACCTGTTGCTGATGAGAAATAGCACTGAGGAGCCCTGCCATCAAAATGATGCCTGCTCCTAAGCCAAGTACATAAAAGAGAGCAACCATGAAAAGCATAACTCAGAAAAGCTCAGATGCTGATGATCACAAGGCTTCTTTTTCTATTACAGAATATTGTGCTTTTATAGAAAAGAAGACTGATGGCAGATGATAATAGATGCTGAAAAGAAAAGGGAACTCCTAGTGTTTTTCTAGGGCTCCTGTGGCCTTCAATTGGTTATTTGACAAAGGCAGCCAAAGAGGAAACCCTTTATTCCCATGTCATCATCTCACAGGTAAAGTCACACAGGATATAGGAAAGCCCCCTTGATTCAAGAAAACAAGCTTTGTCCTCAGAAGCCTAAAACAACCCACTATATAGTTTTAATAAAATGACAACTCAAATAATAAAGTATCTGAGGACAAAGTCCCTCAGAATCAAGTTAGCCACACAATTTTTAAAAATGTAGCATATATCAAAATAATCTGCATAAGTCATATGAAGTAGACTTGACTTACGGCACCATGGGGTTTTTCTTGGTATGCTGTGTGAGTGCCCAGGACACAAATATCTCCATGTAAACTTCTAATTGGAGAATAAGTGAATTTAAATAAAGACAACCTTCAACCAAATTGTAAATCTTGTGAAGTTTGTCTTTGGGGTCTCCAGGCCTTTGTGTTTCCTCTCAGCAGCAACCCCTTTGCCCATTGAAGATTCCCTGCTTTCTACTGTCCTCCAGAAAAGGACCTCATGTAAGGCATTAACATTTGTCTCCAACTTGAAAATGAGCTGAGTTTAAGAAGCTAGGTCTCCTAACTATTGGCTTCTAAAGTTCCAAGTCTGATGGTAATAAAATGGGAGACTTGGACAAGTCACTTCAATGCTCACTCTCATTTCCTCATCTGTAAATGAGCAAGCTGAACTCAATGTCTAATGTTCCTTCTAGCTCTCTATGTTTATCTATGCCCCCTATATCAGCAATGCAATATTACACCCCGCTTTCAGAATCCTTCAGTAACAGGCTCCCCTCCTCACCTTTTCTTCATCTAACCACTGCCTTTCTGCTCTCCTGTCCTATTTTTTACATAAAACATTAAATGGAATTTATAATTAATATTTAATGATTCTATCTTTCCCTTGCCCTCCCTCCTCCAATCTTTTCTGAATCCTATACTATATCCTTGGGACTTTTTAGGTAATTTTTATCTTAGGTAACAAAGTTTCTGACAAACAAGGTGCATCATATCTAATTTAGTGATAAAGGTATGTTCGCATACAACCACATGGAGCATACACCATGTTGTTTTTTTTTTTAATTACTCAAGATATATGTTGGCTATAAACACATCTTTTCTCCTTCTCCTTCCTTCTTTACTTTTTTTCTTCCTTTTTTCTTTCTTTCTCAATACATAATTGACTTCATTCCTATTACCCCTCAGTATTCCCATGCTCAATAGATCTACCAATCTCAGCATTCCTCAAAACAGAGATTATAAATTTCCCACTAGACTCAGCTATCCCAATTTTGCAAAAACAAAAAATATTTCTAATTAAAAATAAAAATTGGATGGGGAGGGGAAAAGGCTACAGCTGTGATGTCATTAATGAAGAAAACTCCAGATGAGGATGCTTCCTATACCAATGCAGATCAACTCCTGCTCTGTAATTTACAGTCTTGAACAATTGCCTTGGATACTGAGGTTCAGTGATTTGCCCAGGACCACACAGCAGGTTTGTCAGAAGGAAGACCTGAATCCAGGACTCCAAAACTCCAAGGCTCTATCCACTGTGTCACACAGCCTCATAGGTATTTCCTTCAGAAAGCCCCTCAAATAAGATAATGTTTGTGAGCTACTTAGCACAATGGTTGGCACATTCTAGCCGCTTAATAAATGCTGGTCTCTTCCCATTAGTCCCTTTACTTCTGTACAAATAAATACAATAAAAAAAGTTAATCCTGCCTTTTGATATGCCTAGGGCTCTCAATGACACCTGTAGAGTCCCTGAACAAAAGTAGTCAGGGTTGTAGCTGACTCATGCGACCATCACATATTCCATCGCACAAGTAAACCAGTCCCCTACCACTAAAGAAACACAACCACAGCACTCAAGTTACCAGGATAGGAAGATTCAGAGAGAATGCACCATCATGCCCTGGCTGCCTTGCCCCAAGCTGGAGGACTAAAAGATCAGACAAGGGACTCAACTAAAGGTAACTCCCAGAAAACCTAGGCAATGTAACTGTGCTCTAATCCTCATTTCTCAAGGAGAGAAATCCATTCAAATGCAACAAGTCTGCCCTTGCCAAATAATCTATTGACAGTAGTCACTGGTCTTCTTTCTTTAATCTTCCAGTGAAACCTTCCACCTGTGTGTCAATAAGTGTGGTGAAATGACTTAGTTCATCTTCTCCCACCTCTGCTACTCCCCCCTCAATATTGCTAAAGATACTTCAAGACTCATTTTTGGTTTCAGTGGAAGAATATTGTGAGCCCTATTCTGCCTGCTCTCAATATCTCTGTAACTGTTTATTAACCTGACATTGTACTAGCTCATTACTGGTATGGGTTTTCAGATGACAGGTCACACCCAAGCAATAGGATAACATTCTTATTCTTAGCTAGTCTTGTAATGGGGATCACTCAAGTCATGAACTAATATCCTCCTTTTGCAAGGGTGGAGGAGAAATTCTGTGGTCAATATATACATTTCTACCATAAAAGAAGCCTTGGTCAGTAAGCACTCTGAGTCAGTTGAACAGTCCTTTTGTTCAATATTATTATGCAACTGAATTTTCTGTTTGGTTCCAGAATTCTTTGTTGTCTCTATGCTTGGTTCCCAAACTTCCCCATCCTCCAAATATGAATCAATGCACCACCATCCCATATGAATGACGACCTATTCCAAGGATCACTGGACAATAGATTTTAAGCTGGGAGGAACCTTGCATCTCCTCCAACCTCCTTACGATAAAGATGAACAAATTGGGGCAGGCAGATGTTAAGGGACTTACCCTAGATTTTATGGGTAGTAAGTAGCTGAAGAAGAATTCAAACCCAAGTGCTTCGACTCTAAATCCTGTACCTTTTCCACTTGAAAAGTGGACTATGGATCCCTGTTTATCCCTCTCCTGTTTTCAGACTTCCCAGTTTGAAATCTTGGCTTCTTTCTTTGGTCCTCACTTGCTATAGCCTACTAATATATTTACCAATCCCTAAAATGCATTGTGCATAAGAAATTTTGCTTTCATCATTCTTGGGTTCAGAATTTTAACAATAACTAGATCAGCCAGAAATCATATATACATATATACACATATGCATATGGTTCCTGTATGTGTACTCTGATATGAAAAATACTAGCGATGGATAATTGAAGTCCAATAAAAGTATATGACGAGTCGCTACAGGAAAAATGACCCTAGTGGTTGATAAATCCATATGAATTTGGACTCCAACATTGCTTATCTGATTGTAGCCTGCTTTGTTACTGGTGACCTTCCAGGAATTAAAACAAATCTCTTCAGTAAATTATAGTTAGATTCTGGCATGACTGTGAACAGGCTAATCGCTAAATATTGGATAATGGCCAAAGAACTGAATGCAGCAGCTCCAACTTGGTGTGTTTGTATGGGGGCTTCTGCTAAATCAGACAACTAATCTGTTATTAAATGCTAAAGTGGATCTAAACGTGTGGTTTTTGTGCTCTTGGCATTTCAGACTCAACGTGTATGCCAACTTCATGTTTATGTTCAGTAAATACAGTATACGAGTTCCTGCTATACAGCTTACTTTCTATTCTCCTATTACCCACTCTCATTTACTCAGGCCAAATATTCCTCTTTGCTCCCCCTCTCTTCTCTTTTTCACATGAATTTTGGCAATATTATGCCCCAGAAAACTGAATTAAAAAAAAAAAGGAAAACCAATATTGCATCATACTCACAACCACAGTGAGTTTCTTCCTTGGGTGATGACACCTGTGAACTTGGTCAGTCTTCTGGCATCAACTTCAATCCACTGGTGAAGGTCATTTCTTCCTGCACACCAAGCTCCATCGTAAAAGTCATTTTCATTAATACCTGCCTGAAAAAAAGACAAAGATGTTTTTAGAAAGCCAAGAAAGTCTGAATCCAACCTTTAAAGAAGGGGGAGTTAAATGCATGCATGTATGTAGGGGGAATAAGAGAAGGGAAAGTGGGGCACTGATTTAAAAATCCTTATTCCCCACACTCTTTGTTTCATAACATCATAGAGAATACATACACTTTACAAGCACTGGGAAATTTTGTATTGCTTCATATCGCTGTTTGGCCCATGTGAGAGCCTGATTTTAAACTGTCTCCTGTTGGGTTTATATTTACTGGATTAGCATTTAATTGGATCATTTGGCAAGCTGAATATCAGCTACTATTACCACCCAAAGATTCCCTTGGCAGAAGTTCATAAGCCAAATGAAAGGAATGCTAGTGGATTTATCCCATAACAAGCTCCATTTTGGGGAAAATGATGATTCTATTGCCTGAGTCTAGTTACCAGAACATAGGGACACAAAGCAAAGGCCCCCAATTGACTTCTGTAGGAAGGTCCCACCTGTTTCCATGAAAGAAGAATTTAACTTGCTAAGGAAAAGTTCATCTGCATCTCAACGATAAAGCTTATGCTGATCTTATCTCTGAAGACCATCTTTATTTTTTCAAGCATTCTTAAACTCAATTTGTAAGGAGAGTTCTTTATATGAATTACAAAACTGAAGTGAAATTTAGAATTAATCCTTGGCAGATGGCCATTTTTGCAGGGAATCATAGCAATGAGGCCCTTCAATTACTATAACCACTTTTTCTAAAAAGAATTTCAGAGATTGAAAGAACCCCTGAAGGCCATGTAGTCTTCTGGAAGAGGAATCCCCTTTCAGCATGCCTGATAAGTGGTGAGGCATTCTTTGTTTGAAGACCTGCAGTGAAAGGAACCCATTACTCCCTAAGGCCCTCAATTTCACTTTGAGGCAGCTTTAATTGCAGGGAAAACTTTTCTTTATACATTAAGTCTAAATATGTCTGTAATTTCCACTAATTTCTCCTAGTTCTCTTTGTTCATCTGGGGCCACACAGAAAAAAATTAATCATTCTCTCATATCAAAGAACTTCATATGCTTATGCTTATTATACTAAAAACCAAATTAAAGATTTTGTGAATAATCAATTGATCTCTTTATATTACTTCTCACGTGCATGTGTATGGTGAATGCTAGAATTTATTTCCTTTCATAATGAACAGGGGATGTGAAAAATTCACTTTACTGAAAGGGAAAGGTTATGGGGGAATGCCCTTCTTAGAGAATTGGCTGGAGGACCAAGATGATATATGAATTGTCTAGAGTAATATAGCCAGTATGTATAAGAGCCCAACTTTAATCTGATTTAACCTGATTTTAAGGTCAGCTTTCCATCCAGTCTAGTAACACTGTCAAAAGGAAAAGAGGTTAGATAAGCAAGACCCATGCTTGAAAGAGCCATACTAATTATTTGTTTTCACTTCCTTTTAAAAAATGGTAATTAAACATTCTAAAATTTTGGTAGAAATCAAAGTCAAGATCACACTGCAATAATTAGAAAACTACACTCTTTCCTTTTCTGAAAGTTGAAATATCTGCTCTCTCCAACCCTACAGAACCTTTACCATTTTCCAGGAGCTTTCAGAGATTACTGTCAGTAACTCAGAAATCAATCCTGCCAGTCCTTTCAGTACCCATTTATATAGGTCAGGTGAGCTTGGTCAGTAGAACTCATCAAAGACATTGATGTTATTGCTCATTTTTCTGTTAAACTTGGCCGTTAACTCAAGGGTACTCAACAGTGTACAGTTGAACAAGCAAATCAATCCATAATCAAAATATTTATTAATACCTACATGACAGACATTGTGCAAATAAGCACTGAGTATATAAGTACCGAGAAATAAAATAGTCCCTTCTCACATTGAATTTATAGGCTAATGAGGGAGAAGATCCCATTCTAATGGCACTGAACCACAGGATCACGCCTATGAATGGGGATGCAAGTGGGAAAACAGGAAGGGTTATAAGCTCAGTCAGTCAACAAGCATTTTGTTTTGAAGTTTATTTTGCCCCAGATACTTGTACTAAGCACTAGGGATACAAAGAAATGTAAAAATATGATCCTTGCCCTCAAGAATTTTACATCCCAATAGGTGATGGGAAGCAACATACAAAAACAAACCAACCTTTGCATGCAAGATAGATACGCTACAAATACAAGTCATTTTAGAGGGAATCATTAGCAATGTGGTTATAGGGAGAAGAGGAGAATGAGAAAAGATTCTTGAAAAAGATGGGATTTGAGTTGAGGAGGAGGGAAGGCATTCCAAACCTGTAAGACAACCAGCACACAGTTAGGACATGAAGTGTCACATGCTAAAAACAGCAAGAAAGACAATGTCATTGGATAGTTGAGTTTGTGGATGGGATAAAGTATAAGAAAACTGGAAAGTAGGAAGATGTCAGGTTGTTAAGGGGTTTTAAAAGCCACACAGATGATATTTGATTCTGGAACTGGAGTTTATGGAATGGGAAAGGGAGCAAATGACAGTCAGACACACACTCTAGACAGATCATTTAGGCAGTAGTATTGAAAATGGACTGGATTTCGGAAGAAGTATTTAAATTTAAAGAAGCTTGTGATGAGGAAGAAGGATTTCAAAGTTGTGAATCACAGAGGTTAATGGTCAGATCATGGTTATTCTCTCTCACTATACATTTCCCCTGTGTGTGGACTGATGGAGGTAACACTGGAAATCATGGGAGTTTAAGAGTCTAATTAACTGTGAGACCAGGGCAAAATGGGAGCAAAAGCATATAGCCAACATTTATATAGCACTTTAAGGTTTGCAGAGACCTTTAAAGATATCTCCATTTTGCAGATGAGGAGAATGAAGGAAATAGAGTTTAAAGGACTTACTTGCCCAGGGACAGCCCAGAAGTGGGAGTGAGGAGTATGTTTACTCATTTCTCTAGTCAATGCTTTGGGAAACATAAGTTCAGAGTCCTGAAGAGTGGCAAAGGATTCAGAGTTTCCTAGGGAGAGCCAGATATAACTTAATATATGGAGAGAGAGAGTGTAAAATATAGAATCTATTCCAATTTACTCTTCATTTACCTCACCCCAAAATTTTTCTAAAGTAACATTCCCCCCACCTCACTGCACTAAAATTGGAGAACACAAGGGAAAATATGGTAGTGCCTACTTCCCAGTAGTTCCTACCTCCCAGAGTGGTTGTGAGATTCAAATGAGATAATGTATGCAAAATGATTTGCAAATTTAAAGGACTATTTCAGTGATGCCAGCTTGAACTCTAAATTGCTCCTGGCATTATAGTCTACTAGAGGTAGCAGATACAGCATACATACAACAACAGATACAACAGTACAGTAAGAATAAAACACCAAATATATACAAGAGAAATACAAAATAATTTAAGGGGATGGAGGATGCAGCTCTGATAACTGGTGGAATTAAGAAAGGCTTCTTGGTGGTGTCACTTGAACTGGGCCATGAAGAAAACTAGGAGATCCAAGAGCTAAGATTAGGAAAGAGATCATTCCAGGCATGAGGGATAGCCTGGGCAGAAACAGAGGTGGGAGATATAATACTATATATGAAGAAGAGCAAGGAGGTCCTGTTGACTAGAATTGGGGCAGGAGGAGATAATGTACAATCAGCCTGAGAAGAATGGCCAGGCAGATTTCAAAGGGTTTCAAATGCTAAATATTTATACCACCTGCCTCCCAGAGCTGTTGTCAAGATCATATGAGATAACACATATGAATTTTCTTTGTAATTACAAAGCAGTATAGCACTTAAAGGTGAGAAGTAAGTCTGACCCTGGAGATTCTTGGAGGAGTAAGTCTGTTCTAATGTTCTAACCTTGATGCTCCCATACATGTTTCAAGCCAGGGAAAGAGTGTGAGTATGCCTGAGTCTGCTTATAATGGCATTTTCTTGAGCTGGCTATTTCCAGAAGGTGAGATAACTCCAATTACAAGAGAATATGACAAGATCTCTGGAACAAGGCAAGATGTGGCCACAGGTAGAATCTAGCAGGTCAATTAGATCTGCACAATGTGTTGTCCTTGAATCGATAGATAGATAGATAGATAGATAGATAGATAGATAGATAGATAGATAGATAGATAGAGAGAGAGAGATTTATATATATTATATGTACATATTAGTGTATTCTTACATGTAGATATACTTATATACACATATATGTATACTTATATGTACATGTATGCATAAATGTGTATACATATACATACATGTGTGTTCATGTACATATATGTGTGCGTATACATATACATATACACACACATTTCTCCCAGGCTTTTACTGTCAGGAGGACGATTCAGGTAGGAGTACCTTATGCTTTCAAATCTCCATGGGGAGCCCCTTCTTGCTCAGCTTCTGGATATTCCTGCCACAAATGGTGGGTATATTGCAGAGAAGTCCCATGGGCAGCTCAATGAGAAAACTTTAAAAGATTGGGAAAGGAGTTTTCCACCCTGGGACCCAAGTATCCTGGGAAAAAGGTCTACTAAATTTCCTCATTTCTTTCTCCATCTCTCTCTTTGGGTGTATAATTGTTTCAATAACAGTAAGCGCTTATTAAGTGAGTATTCTATGTCATACATAAATAAAAGTTAAGACAGCTCCTGCACTCAAAGAGCTTGCATTCTAATGGGAGAAGGAACTGGAAAAAAGAGTCAAGAACAGAGAGCCCAGAGAGGAACGAAAATGTGAAGATAGCTTGTATTTACTTATTATTACTATACATGCTGTATTGCCACCTCTGATAGACCATACTGTCAGAAGCATTTTAGAGTTCAAAGAGCAAGGCAAAGAACAGCAGAACTCACTGGTATAGCGCTTAAAATTTGCAAATCATTTTACATGCATTGTTTCATCTGACCCTCACAACCATTGTGGGAGGTAGGAACTACCATATTTTTCTTTGTGTTCTCCAATTTGGCTGGGGTGGGGTGGGGCAATGTTACTCCAGACAATTTCCTTTGGGTAAAGGGAGAATGAATTGCAATAAAGAATGAACCAAATTTTGAGTTGCTTCAAGGGGATAAAAGACATAAAACATTAACGTTAAAAAATCTTTGACCTGGTTATTATTTTTAAAAAGAGTAAAATTCGTATTTTTTCTCATCTCCTACAAAAATACTAATTTGTTCTTTCTCAAAATCAAAGACCACACATAATTTAATAGTTATGTTTCTGTTTATTATAGTAGCAAAGTTGATGTCTTAGGGCACAGTGTGATCTAGTGCCTGACTCAAAAGACCTGGACTTCAGTCCCAGCTCCAATCATGATTAACTTAAATGCTTGGGAAAACTCACTACTTTGAACTTCAGTTTTCTCCGCTGTAAAATGGAGTTTAGCTGATGGTCATGTTGGGAGGGAAGGATTTTATTAATTATAATGTGCTTTATACCCATGAATCATTGAATATCCTTATTCTTGCCCCACTGTCGTGTAGTATACCCAAGATTTTGTGAAAATTATGGCGGTATCTTGGTACGGAATTTGAAAAGAAACTTTTCTGATTAAATTTTCTTTTCAAATTCCATACCAAGATATCACCATAATTTTCACAAAATCTTGGGTATGCCATTCAACAAAACCAACAACCATTAAATATTTTCTGTGTGCAGAACATATTCTGCAGTTTTTTTAAGCTTGTCCTTTGGGGGTGTTAAGGGTTCTTACTGTACCTAGTCAAAAAAAATCTCAGATATAATAAATGTTAAATCATTTAAGGGCTGATGCTTCCTTTCTGAAGTACCTCAGCCTATGATAAGCATAAAACAACTGGCAGCCCTCTAAGGGGTGTGGCAATAGAAGAGGGGTGAGGGAAGAGGAAGATAGAGAAATCAAACAGTCCATCTGAAAGCAAAACTTATATAAATTATGTCCATGTGCAGGCAGACTGAAGAGAGATGGGAGATTCTAGAGGTCAGTTCAGAAAATGTGTTTCTGAGGTTTTGGATGTCAATTTCCAACCAGTCTGTCTCTGTTCTGAGGACTGATGAAACCAATTATAACTTTCTAAATGAGATCACAGCCTCACAAATGAGTTAATGTAAAAGGATTCTGGGAACTCAGAAAGAATAATTGTATGCATGAGAGGCAAAACTATTTCTGTGTTGCTGAAATTGATCTCTTGCTTTAATCTCTGAGAAATATGAGATGATGGGGGTGAAATGCAACATACTGATGAAATCGAAACTTTGTGTTTATTCATTGGGCCTGGATAAAAGTCACAAACAATATTGCATTTGCAAGGATGATTAACTTGGAAAGGTCAGCTTGCTATTTGTCAGGCAGTGTCCTAAGTACTAGGGATACAAAGGAAGACCCATCAAGTTTGTCTGTCTTCAAGAAGCTTCCATTTTAACAGGGAGACAGTGTGTAAGTAATTATACACAAGATATATATATATATATATATATATACAGTAAGTGCAAAGTAATCCAAGAAGGAAAGTAAATGGAACAAAATACAAGGAGAGAAGGCAGTAGAAGCTGGGGGAACTGGAAAGATGTCCTGCAGAAGGTAGAATTTGGCTCAATTCTTGAAGAAAGTCAGGGAAACTGGGAGGTGAAGGGCTGAGGATTCTAGACAAGGCTACTGCAAAAATGGAGATGTAGGAAATGGAATATTGTATTACAGCAACAAGTATTGTATGGAGTATTGTGTATGGGGGGAGTAAAGTGTGAAAAGACTAGAAAAGTAGGAAGAGACCTATAAATTTTTAAAAAATATTTAAATATATAGGCTATAATGGTTTTAGATATATGACCAAATAATTTATACTTCACCCTGGAGGTAATAGGGAGCCATGGGAGCTCAAGTTAAGAGGAGAGGGTAATCTAGTCAGACCTACACTTTAGAAAAATGACCCTGGCAGCTCAGTGAGGGTAGATTTTAGTAGGGAGAGAGATGAAGAAGGGAAATCAATTAAAAGGACATTAATGGCTGATGTAAGTGGAAAGAAGAGGATATATATAAAAAAATTCTGAAAGCAGAAATGACAAGATTTGGCTACAGACTGGATGTGTGGATGAGTAGGAGTGACAAGTTGATAATGAAAATGAGGTTGAAGGTGGTGCCCTTGTCAATAACAGAGAGTGTTTAAAGAGGGAAGGATTTGAGGTGGAATAGGAAAAATAATAAGTTTTATTTTGAACATATTGAAGCTGAGGTGGCTTGGGGGAATCCATTTAATTACACCCGAGCTGTGTGTTGACATTGTTGATAGCATAGCCTTTGACATGAACTCTTCCCTTTCAAGTCCATTTGTTCAATTCCCCTCCCCTTCTGAAAAATATTCAACAAATATTATACAATGGGTCCACCACTGAGGTGAGTAGAAGGGTATGCTCTAGGCTTTGCATTTTAAGCACCATTTTCTAAATCGAATGCCTTCAATTTTCTCGTATAAAATTTCATTACCTTTGTACATTTATAAAATATACAGTTGCAAAAAGAAAATGTTTATTTTTAATCTGTGTTCGAAATAGCTATTCATGTAAAGAAGTATTTGGGGGTAAATTCCAATCCTCTTCAAATTTCCACCTAGGATATTGCAGCAACAATATCAAGGAGTAGCAACCTGCAACTTCCTATTCAGGTCTAACTTGTATCAGATTCCTAATGGAGATGGACAAAAATAAGAGACCCAGGTGTAGTCATTATCTCACCATGAAGTGCTTGAGTATCTCAGATGTCTCAGTATGCTAAATTAATTATATTTCCAACTACAGTGGTTTTTGCCGGGGATCCACAGAAATGGCGGCAAAGAGTACCAATGGTTAAGAGAGGGTAAAGGGAGGTTACTCTCGTGCTAGTACACTTACTTGAGGGTGAAATGAGGGTGTCTCATTTTTAGTCTAGGATAATCTATGAAGCAGAGGTGCCCAGAGAAGGGACAGTGTTTTAGTATCACTAAGAAGTGTTTTTTTTTTTTCTTAAAGAAAAAAAACAAAGTTTTGGCAAGGTGTTCAAGGAACTAGAGACAATCCACCCCTTGCCCTGCCATGATGTGATAGTAATGGCATTTAAAGATTCCCCTGTATTGGCTTGGTTTTCAAATTGATTGTGTTAAAACCCAGAGTTTGTTAATCCCACCTGTGGGATGGGCTTGTTGATGTGAAAAGAAAGTCCTGAACTGGGAGGAGCTGGTGAGGTAGATATGGGGAGACACTAGAGAGAGGCGGAAGATCTTTTTGAAAGCAGCACCTCGTGGAGAGAGAGAGACTAAGAGAATTGTTGGTGGCCGCTTTGAATTGCCCTGGACTTTTGAGACCTGCCCCCTGAGCTGCCAAGGACTGAAGAGACATGGCTGTTTTGCTGGTACTTTGTCTGTCTGTTTTGATGTTGTTTTGCCAGATTTGTCCACTGGTGAAAGACAGTCCTTTTGTTGAAGATGTCCTGGAACCTGGCTGTTCGCTAAGAAGCCCTGAGACTGTCCTGCAGACAGAGAGTGAATACTGTCCACTGGTGAGGGACAGTGCTGTTGTTGCAGGGGTCTGGAGACTGTCCTGCAGACAGAATGAATACTGTCCACTGGTGAAGGACAGTGCTGTTGTTGCAGGGGTCTGGGAGCCTTTCTGTTGGTTCAGAAGCCCTGAAGAAGGATTTTCTTGTTGTATGTTTACAGAAATCCTGGGAGAGGGCTTTGCTAATGTGTTCAGGGGTTCTAGGACTGTTCTACAGACAGAGGATAAATTCATGAAGGGACTGGCAATGTATCTTGTGGCTTTGCTAAGCCTTGTCTCCCCAGGAACTAAGATTGCTGAGAACTTGCCTCGTGTCAAGATGAAGAAAAGACCTCCATTTGGGTATTAAGTGCTGTGTTTAAACTTGATGTAACTCTGGGGTAGATTCAATTGTGATCCAGGGGTGGGGAACTTTTGACCTTATGTTTGGAAACTAATATCCATTTGAGAAGAGGGGCTTTGTGGTGGACTTAATTAAGGTATAGCCTAGGGGTGGAGAAGTATTTAGGACAGAGACTTTGTAATTGATTGAATGATTGGAAGGTCCTGGGGTGGGGTAGTCCTTGGAGATTATTTAATCATGCTTAGTAAATGCTATATTTTGAATGATGTCATGTTTTGATCTTCTCTGTCCTTGGTTTGTCACTGAATAAAATAGAGAGCACCTATGCTGGTATTTTGAACCTGGGAAGTTGCCTTCTTTTGGCATTACATTACACATGATCACCTTTTTCCTGTATCTTCAATCTCTATTCTACCTTCTTTCCTGGGAAGGTAAATCCCATAAGAGAAAGGGAAATGCCTTTTTCTGGGTAGTCTAGCAGGGGTTGTAACTTTACTACTAAAGTGAAAGTGCAGAAAAGAAAGGTTAACACCTCTAACTCAACAATTAGAATGCAACCTCCTTGAGCTTAAAAATTTGCATCTCTATAGCCTAGCACAATACCTGGCATTGAGTAAGTACTTAGTAAATACTAAGCACATCTCACACTTCCTTCTAAATCCTCCACTAATCAACAGATCCATTCAAGACAACTGAAGGGAGAAATCAGTGAATCTCTTCTTGTCTGAATTATATCACCAGCTGTTAATAATTCTTCTTCCTTAAAATACCTCCACTTTACCCCCATCTTCTCTGTTTTCATTTCCAGGTCCACATTACCTCATACCTGCAGTACTTCAAGTCTCCTAGTGGGGAGGGATGGGAGAGAATTTGGAACTCAAAATGTAAACAAAAAGTTAATTTTTTTCACATGTAATTGGAAAAATGTTTAATGAAATAAATAAAAATGTATTTTTAAAAGTTTCCTAGCAAATCTATCTCCAGGTATGGCTATGTCCAATTCATCCTACATATCATGTTTTCATTGCGGCTTCCAAGAACAAGAAGGTATGATGACTCCCTCTCATATAATGTATCAAAACTAAACTCTTCTGGCAGGCTTTCAAGATCCTCCATGACCATGGTACTACTCAGCAGATCTGATCTCTTCCATCATTCCCAAATACAAGTCCTCTCCTCTCTCCTCTGCTTTCCCAAATCCTAGCTATCTTTTAGGATTCAGTTCAAATTCTGACTATTTCTAAAAAGGATATTTCTCACTTATTTCTGGCCTTTTATCTTTTACTATGTTTACAATGAACCTCATATAACATGCTACAGAGTATACAGTTCATCGAAGATTGTTTGGTAGGCTGAATTTGGG
This sequence comes from Petaurus breviceps papuanus, assembly GCF_028583685.1. Taxonomy (NCBI): domain Eukaryota; kingdom Metazoa; phylum Chordata; class Mammalia; order Diprotodontia; family Petauridae; genus Petaurus; species Petaurus breviceps. Next base: position 102,780,726 of record NW_027186296.1, read on the forward strand.
TAATCAGTGGGAATGGAAAGGAAAGGCAAGAACACAGAGCTGGAATAGATAGAATCTATAGGATTTTGCAATATCTGAACTTTAAGAACAACGGAAGAATCAAAGATGACTCATATTTCTAGATTAGGTAATCAGGTGGATGGTGGTACTGTTAGGAGAAATAGAAACCTAGAGAAAAGGAGATGGTTTGGAGCAGATGATGATGAGCTTGGATTTGGCCTTGCCAATTTTGAGATATCAGTGGTATATCTAGGTGGAGATGTCTTAAAGGCAGATAGAAATAAGTGTCTGGAATGGAAAATGGTCTAGAACAGAGTGTCAAACACATGGTCTGTGGGCTGCAGGTAGCCCACAACACTTTCAAGTATGCCCTGAACCAGATTAAAATATAATTGAACTTGCACGAAATAATGAAGAGAGAAATGAGTAGAACTTAGAGAATATTGTATACAGTACTGTATAGCTATATTGTTTTAAGAACAACTTTAAATGAATAAGTTGTTTTGTTTATTTTAAACACCCAAATCAACGATAAAAGACATATGAAGAAAGACACTATCTGCATCCAGAGAAAGAACTGATAAATTAGAAGAGATATAGAATAATTATATATATATATATATATATATATATTTGTCTATATCCATATATCTATACATTTTTGTCTATTGGTAGCCATCTCTAAGGTGGGGAGAGAAAAAAGAAATTTACATGATAAATTTGTTGTATATTTGAAAGGAATAGCAAGTTGCACATAGTAGATTTGCAGTTTTATGTACAATCATCTTTCTATTATACTATGATTTGGAATTTCTTGTTTTATTCAATAAATTAAAAATAAAAATTTTAAAAAATTTAATAACTCTTTGGATATAATTCCTGATTACTCTCCAAAATATCGGGATCAGTTCACAGTTCTACCAACAGTGAATTAATATCACACTTTTTCCATATCCCCTACAACATTTGTCACTTTCTCCTTCAATCATTTTAGCCAATCTGATAGGTATAAAATGGTATCTCCAGGTTGTTTTAATTTGCATTTCTCTAATCAATAAAGATTTAGAGCATTTTGTTCATATATCTACAAGCTGTTTTGATTTCTTCAAAGGAAAATGGCCTTTGATGATTTTTCTTTTCTTTTTTTTTTTTTTAAAGCAATCGGGGTTAAGTAACTTGCTCAAGGTTACATGGCCAGTTATTTCTGGGTGTGGTGCTAAGTATCTGAGCCGGGATTCGATCCCCAGGTCATTCCAACACTGTAGCTGGTGTTCTTACTCGCTGTGCTACCCGGCCGCCCCTCTCTGATGATTTTTCAGTTGAGGAATGACTTGTATTCTTAAAGGATTGATAAAGTTATTTATATGTTTGAGATATGAAACCTTTAACTGAGAAACTATCTATAAAAATTGGTAGGGAAGAAAAAAAGAAAGTTACATGATAAGGTTATTATATATTTAAAAGGAATAGCAAGTTGTAACATGAGAGATTTGTGGTTTCACATGCAATCATCTTTTTTTTCTATTCTACTATAGTATGGAAATGCTTGTTTAACTTCTTAAGTTCAGGATAAAATAAATAAAATTTTTAAAACTGGAATTGAGAAATAATGAAATAAAATAGATAATATCATGGTTGCAGAGATCCCTACATGTACACTAGTAGCCCCCATTTCTATATTAGTTTGACACCACTGGTCTAGAGAAGGGGTTTTTAATCTTTTTTGGGTCATGGACCCATTTGGAAGTCTAATATAAGACTCTAGATCCTTTCTCAGAATAATGTTTTTAAATGTATAATATAAAAATATAGTATTACAAAGGAAACAAACTATGTTGAAATATAGATATCAAATAATAAATAAACAAGCCCCTGAACCCTGGGTCAAGAACATCTGGTATAGGAGGGGGAAAATGATTGAAGACAGAGACATCAGTAACATCAGAAGTTACAAAAAGAAGGGAGGAACAAATATAGAGAAGACAGATCAATAAAGAACAAGATGTCAGCATTTTTATAATATTCCTGTTACAATATAAATTATTCCTCTGGTTCTGTTTGCTTCATTCTGCATCAGTTCATAAAACTTATCTTTTTCCATGTCTCTTTGAAATCATCTATTTCCTCACTTCTTAAAGCAAAGTAGTTCTCCATTAGATTGTTATTCAGCCATTCTCAAAGTGAATGTGCTATGTCACAAGTCCAAGGGAGGAAGTTTCAGGGAGATTAAAAAACAAACAAACAAAAACATGATCACAGATTTTGAGCTGGAAATCATATTAGCAGTTATTTAGTCCAATTTACTAGTTAGTCATGAAGAAACTAAGGCCCAGAGTAAGTGACTTGCCAAGGTCACAAAGGTAATACATGACAGGTAATATTTTGAATCTAGGTCCTCTGATTCAAAATTCAATGCAGGTTGATGAAAATTGAAACTGATATAAGGATGTTATATTTAAAAATTAGGTATTTTGCTGCTGACCTTTAAGAGAGCCTTTGTGATAAAAATGTTAGGGATGCAATTTTGATGCAAAAGGAAGGGAGAGGTTGAAGACTGCCCCCCCCTTCCAAAAAATGTGACCAGGAAGAGAAATTTCACAATTTAACTTCTGAGGGGTGAACAAATTCTGGATAGCAATCAGGCCAAAGGCATGGCCATACCAATTGCAGAAGTAGGAAATACCTTAAAGTGGAATTAAAGTGGAAATAGAGATACATAGAGAAGGGAGAAATGATAAACGGTGAAGCAAAGGTGGTAGACAGGTATTAACAGCATTTTGAAATTACCAGGGATAATAGAGGACTAAAATAACTGAAAAAAATGTCATGTCCCCTAATTAGAGGGTGAGGGATTATGGTTGGTTTGATTTTCTTCTTCTTTTTTTCTACAGCAGTATCTAATATAAACTTGAAAAGTACCTGTTGATTGCCTGACCAAAATCTCCAAGTTGAAAGAATATCTTAAGTTTAGAAAAAAACCCAGATGTTACTTTCTAGAACTTATTTTAATTAGCTTCAAATGTTTCTTTGTAAAGATTTTTCTTTGTTTTTTTTTTCTTTCTGTTACTTTTGTTTTAAATAACAGATACAGATAAGAGATCTTTAGAACTTACTGGAAGTCTCCCTTCAAGAAACAGGAAGATATATTTTACAAGAGTCTAGTTAAACAGAAGAAAACCCAAAGCCTAAACTGACATGAGCATTCAGAAGTCATGACCACTGAGTGAGACTAAAACAATGTTAAAAATACTCTAATTTTCCATGTAATTAATTGCGACCTCGAGGATACATGTGGCCCTCTAGGACCTCAAGTGTGGCCCTTTGATTGAATTCTAACTTCACAGAACAAATCCCTTGAATAAAATAATTTGTTCTGCAAAACTTAAACTCTGTGAAAAGGCCACACCCAAGGACCTAGAAGGCCATAGTTTTCCCATCCCTAGATAGGATGAAAAAATGCTTATATTCAAGTCAGTTTATATGTGGACCATTTATTACAGTGAATAAAATATGGAAGATCCTGTAACTTTCATCTCAAATAATGTCTAGTAGTACTAAGAATTCATATTCATGTAATTCTTTATGATTAAAAAGCATTTTGCATAACTTATTTCATCTGATACTCACAAAAACTCAGTGAGGTACAAGTAACATCATCTTTTTATTTTTTTTAATAGATAAATCAGACCAAGGCTCTGAGAGATTAAATTAGCCATGAGAGTGTGACATATTATGAGGCCATACTATGCGCCTCGGTGGCACAGTGAATAGAGTCTTGGTTCTGCAGCAGGAGTACCTGAGTTCAAATCTGGCCTCAGACACTTAACACTTATTAGCCATGTGACCTTGGGCAAGTGACTTAACCCTGATTGCCCTGCCTTCTCCCCTCCAAAGATAAAAGGAAAGGAAGGAAGGAAGGGAGAGAGGGAGGGAGGGAGGGATGCAGAGACAGAGAGAGAGAGGGAGGGAGGGAGGGAGGGAGGGAGAGAGAGAGAGAGAGAGAGAGAGAGAGAGAGAG
>NW_027186296.1:102784843-102790548 GCF_028583685.1 Petaurus breviceps papuanus
AGAGAGAGAGAGAGAGAGAAAGAGAGAAAGAAAGAAAGAAAGAAAGAAAGAAAGAAAGAAAGAAAGAAAGAAAGAAAGAAAGAAAGAAAGAAAGAAAGAAAGAAAGAAAGAAAGAAAGAAAGAAAGAAAGAAAGAAAGAAAGAAGCTGGTCTTCTCAGAGACTGCGAGAAGAAGCTGGTACTTGTAACTCTATAGGGCTGGTTTTTTGGATTGGCAAGAAGTAGATTCGGGGCTCCTGATGGTTGACATGCAAGTTGCAAGCCTCACATGAGTACAAAGACAGAGGAAACATGGCCAGAGAATTAAGTACTTGTGAGCATTCCATACTCAGTGTCCTTTGCTAGACATTCATCTAAATCATGCCCACTAACAGTGAGTGCAGGGCTCCGTCCCAGGCCTCTTCTCTTTTTTTGGTTGGTAATTTCATCAGTTCCCATGGATTCAATTATGATTTCTATTCTGATGATCCTCAAATCTGCTTTCAGGGACTGAATCTCTCTCCTAACCTCCAGACTCATATCTCCAGTTCCTTATTGGACATCTCAAACTGGATGTCTCAGAGACCTCGTAAACAGAACATGTCCAAAATGAACTCACTATCTTTTCACCCCAAACTCTGATTTTCCAAACCTCCATCTTACTGTAAAGGGTACAATATTCTTTTAGTTATTCAGGCATTCAACCTAGATGTCATACTCAGTTCCTCATTCTCTCTCATATCCCATATCCAAACAAGTGCCAAGTATTCTCAATTTTACCTTTGTAATGTCTCTCATAATGAAACAATTCTCTTTTCTGAGACTTCCACCACTTTATTATAGGTCCTCATCCCCTCATATCTAGACTACTGCAATAACTTGCTGGTTTGTCTCCCTTCCATGAGCTTCCACTCACCTTAATCCATCCTCCACCCAGTTGCCAAAGTAGTTTTTGTAAAGCAAAGGAATCAACCATGGCATCCCCTCCCATTTGATAAGCACCAGTGGCTCCTTATCACTTCCAGGATCAAATGTAACATCTACTGATATCCAAAGTCCTTTATAACATGGCACCTCCTACCTTATAGTCTACTGTATACTCTGTGATCCAGTGATCCCTGCCTCCATGCTGTTCTTCACCCAATACAGATCATCTCCCAACTCCATTCATACTCACTGGCTGTCTTCAAAGCTGGAATTCTCTCTCTTTCTCTTCATCTATGCCTCATAGTTTCCATGAATTTTTCCAAGTTCAAGCTAAAATCCCATCTTCTACATAAAGCCTTTCCCAGTCTCCCCTCTGTTGATTCTCCCGAATTTATCCTTTATATATCTTGTTTGTACATAATTGTTTGCAAGTTGTTTTCCCCATTACACCATGTGTTACCTGAAAGCAAATACTTAGGGCAGTGGAGTCAAGATGGTAGAGTAGAAACAGGACTTCCACACACAGCTCCAGCTACCATCTCCTCCAATTCATGTAAAAAAAATGACTTTAAACAAACTTTGGAGCTAAAGAACCCACAAAATGACACAGGGAAGATAATCTCTCACTGAGGACAGCCTGGCAGGCTGGCAGGAAGTGCCCAGTGCAGCAATCTGGGAGCTGGGTCCAGCCCCGCAGGAGCCCGATTTTTTAGCCTCAGGGTGGCTTGACCAGCCACCAGCTGGAGGGACTTCAAATGACCAGCAGCTGTGGTGGTTTCCAAAATTATCAACCCATACATGATGAGGACCAAGCAGAAGGTCAGTGCAGTGTGGACTTTGGGACCTGGGAATTCAGGAGTGTGATCTGGCTTTTATCCCCTGGAGGGAGAGGCAACTGAGGCTCCACGTCTGTGAAGCTGACCACCACATGGCAGATTCAGACCTCCTGGTCTACAGATTGTAGGGGGACGAAGTGACCAGTGTGAGGGGCAATTGCTCTTGCTTTAAACTGCTTGGATCTGGATTGCCATCTAGGGTGGAGGTCCTGGAGTGTGGGAACAGTTTGCTAGAGAATGTGGAGGCTTCAGAGAGGGCACCCAATTAATAGCTCTAATAGCTCTAACTAATAGCAGCTGCAAAACCCCAGCATTTGGGAAAAAAGCTCCTGTTTCAGGTAGCAGAGTTCTACTGTGGCAAAAGCTCAAAAGTCAAGTAATTGAGTGGCAACATGAGTAAGCAAAGGAAGCAAAGGAAACAGAGCAATCGAACTTTAGCCACCTATTTTGGCAACAAAAAGGATCAAATCATGGAACAGGAGGAAGACAGTGAAGTCAGAACTCTTGCACCAAAAGCTTCCAAGAAAATATGAGCTGGTTACAGGCCATAGAGGAGCTTAAAAAGGAGTTTGAAAGTCAAATAAGAGAAGTGGAGGAAAAATTGGGAAGAGAAATGAGAACAATACAAGAAAATGATGAAATAAGAATCAACAACCTGACTAAAGAAAATAACACCTTAATAATAGGCTAACTTGGGGTGGCCAGGTAGCACAGCGAGTAAGAGCACCAGCCCCAGTGTCGGGATGACCTAGTGATTGAATCCAGGCTCTGACACTTAGCACCCACCCAGAAACACCTGGCCATGTAACCTTGAGCAAGTTACTTAACCCCAATTGCTTAGGGGTGGCCAGGTGGCTCAGCAAGTAAGAGCACTGGCCCCAGTGTTGGGATGAGCTGGGATCGAATCTGGGCTCAGATACTTAGCACCACACCCAGAAATAACTGGCCATGTAACCTTGAGCGAGTTACTTAACCCCAATTGCTTTAAAACAATTAATTATATGGAAAAAGAGGCTCAAAAAGGCAATGAGGAGAAGAATGCCTGAAAAAGCTGAATTTTCCAGATGGAAAAAGAATCTCAAAAGCTCACTGAAGAGAATCATTCCTTCAGAATTAGATTGGAGCAAATGGAAACTAGTGACTTTATGAGAAATCAAGATACTATTAAACAGATTCAAAAAATTGAAAAAATAGAAGGCAATGTGAAATATCTCTTTGGGAAAACCACTGACCTGGAAAATAGATCCAGGAGGGATAATTTAAAAATTATTGGACTACCTGAAAGCCATGATCAAAAAAAAAGAACCTAGAAATCATCCTTCAAGGAATTCTCAAGGAAAATTGCCCTAATGTTTTAGAACAAGAGGGCAAAATAGAGGTTGAAAGAATCGACTGATCACCTCCTCAAAAAGATCCCAAAAAGGAAACTCCTAGGAATATTATAGCTAGGTTCCAGAATTCCCAGATCAAGGAGAAAATATTACAAGCAGCCAGGAAGAAACAATTTCAATGTTGTGGAAACACAATCAGGATAACTCAGGACCTGACAGCTTCTACACTGAGGGATGAAAGAGCTTGCAACATGACATTTTGGAGGTCAAAGAAGGTGGGATTAAAACCAAGAATCACCTACCCAACAAAACTGAATATCATGTTTCAGGGGAAAATATGGTCAGTCAGTGGAACAGAGAACTTCCAAATATTCTTCATCAAAAAACCAGAATTGAATAGAAAATTTGACATTCAGATACAAGAAGCAAGAGAATCATGAGAGGTAAACAGGCAAAAGAAATCATAAGGAGCTTATCAAAGTTGAACTACTTATATTCCTACATAGAAAAATGATAAATGTAACTTATGAAACTTTTCTCAATATAAGAATAGTTGAAGGGAATAGAAATGTACATATATATATATATATGTATAGAGAGAGAGAGAGAGAGATGTATAAATACACATATATGTCTATATAGGACGATATATGGGTGTATGAATACATATGTGAGTGTGTGTATATATGTGTACAGGTATACATAGACAGAGGACACAGGATCAATTGAATAGGAAGGGATGATACTTAAAAAGTGAAATTAAGAAGTGAGAGAAGAATATAATAAGAGGAGATGGGGAAAGACAGAATGGGCTAAATTATCTCATATAGAAGTGGCAAGGGAAAATTGTTGCAATGGAGGAGAAGAACAGGAAGGCAAAAGGAAATGAGTCAACCTTATTCTCATCGCATTTGGCTTAGGGAGGGAATGGCATACACACTAAATAGGGTATCTCACCTTACAGGAGAGTAGAGGGGAAGGGGAAGACAGAGGGGATAATGGAAGGGAGGGCAGGTTGGTGGGGAGGGAAGTTGGAAGCACTAACTTTTGAAAAGGGACAGGATCAAAGTAGAGAATAGAACAAATGTGGGGTGGGATAGGTTGGAGGGAAATGTAGTCAGTCTTTCACAATATATCCACTATGGAAATGTTTTGCATAGCTACACATGTACAACCTATATTGAATTGAATCTTTCCAGTGATGTTGAGTGGCAAGGGAGGAAGGAAAAGCATCTGTAATCCAAAGTTTTAAAATCAAATGTTTAAAAATACGTATACATATTATTATTATTATTTTACACGTAACTGGGAAATGAGATATACAGGCACTGGAGCATAGAGTTCCACCATGCTCTACTGGAAAGTTGGAGGAGGGATAGGGAAAGACATTGCAGAGAGCACATTGGTGGAGGGGATATTCAGTGAGATCACTGTTTTTGGGGTGGTGGGTAGGGAAAAATGGGGAGAAAATTTGTAACTCAAAATCTTGTGGAAATGAATTATGTAAACTAAGAAAATAAAAAAGAGAGGAAAATAAATTTAAAAAAGAAAGCAAAGACTTAACTTTTTACCTTTTTTATATCCTCTGTACTTAGCACAGTACTTGACACAGTAGGTAATTCAGAAATGCACACTGACTGATTGACCTCAGAACCCATGACACCATTTAAATGAGACCTACATTAATCTTGTTTAGCAGAGAGACTTTGGAGAGACAAAAAATAAGCAAAGCTTAGGAGATATGGGGTTAAAGGTGTAAACTTTGGAATAGCTAATGGGAGTCTATGAAATTGGAGAAAGGTAAGGAAAATTGATTGTCCAATCTGTACCTTGATTGCTTGTAACTGTATCCCCAGAGATTATTAAAGACAGATTTCTCTGGTGACATTATTCTCCATTTGGTTGAACTAAGATTTTATATTTCTCCTGAGTTAAAGAGTCCATTTATTCTGGCATATTCTATTGTCTGCATAACTTTCTTGATTTCTGATTACCAGCTAAGTGTTTGTTTACTATCCATTATTGTATTATATAACAAGTATTTGGTGGAACAGAGCTAAGCTATCTGAAAATAAACTGTTATTCTCCCGTTTAGAGATATCAGGAAAGTGGAAAAAGTACCTTGTATCCTAAATCCCTAATAGGGTTATATACTCACAGACTGTAGATATCTCATGTGTAATTGCTGGGTATAATTCTAGCCCAGTACCCCTTGTTGATATAGGAGAGTGGAGGAATGAGTGTCCAGTCATGGTCCTCCTTCAATTGGCATAAAGGGGAAAAATGCATTCTTCCATGAAGACACAGAAGAACGAAAGACATATCTCATTTATCTAAATATATCCCTGCACACTGGAACAACCTGAGTTCCTGTGACTACAGTTTTACATATACAAGCTCTTGTTTAGAACATGTAAAAGAGGGTACTAGCTCCAAACTATTGTGGTTGTCTCTCCACTCCACCTGGATATAGCAAAGAAAAGCAAGGAGGAGGAGGGAAAGGGAGAGGAGGAGGAGAAGGAAGAAGAGGAGTATAGTACACAACAATAATAGATTGGTCCGCTTCAGAAATGAAAGATCATCATAATCATCATCACCATCATCATCATCATCATCACCATCATCATCATCAT
>NW_027186296.1:102790558-102809500 GCF_028583685.1 Petaurus breviceps papuanus
CATCACCATCATCATCATCATCATCACCATCATCATCATCATCATCATCATCATCATCATCATCAACATCAACATCAAGGACAACAACATCAGGAAGCACTTTGACTGCTCAGGGAAACTGTTACCTGAATGTTAAGCCGGCCTCTGTGAGCCCCCAGGCCATATCGCTTAACTGTTGAGGCATGCAGCTGGAAGTCAGTGATTTTTAATGTCTCCAAACCCAGAGGAGGACAACCTGGAAATTAAAGATATTGTTAAAAATGAAGAAAAACAACTTATATTTTCACAAATAGTCTTTCATTTCACTTAAATTGTGGAGAAATGCAAATATAAAAAACCTTGAGATATCATTTTACACTTATTGGATTGACTGAAATGTTTGAAGGGAAAACAACAAATGTTGGAGGGATTTGGAAAAACTGAGATACTAATTCAGTGTTGGTGGAACTATGAACTGATTCAACTCTTTCGGAGAGTGATCTGAAATTATGCCCAAAGAGTTATTAAACTGCCTATGCCCTTTGACCCAGCAAGCAATATCACTACTAGGCTTAACATAGATGCTTAAGGAAAAAGGAAAAGAACCCATACATTCTAAAATATTTATAGCAGCTCTCTGTTTGATGGCAAAGAACTGGAAATTGCAGAGATTCCCATTAATTGGAGAATGGCTGAACAAGTTGTGGTATATGATTGTGATGTAATATCATTTTGCTATAAGAAAAGCTTGATGATCTTAGAAAAACATGTATAGGTTTGCATGAAATAATTAAGAGCAAAATGAGTAAAGTCAAAAGATCATTGTACATAGCAACAGGAATATTGTTTTAAGAAAAACTTTAAGGAACTAAGTCATTTTGAGTATTATAAATACCCAAATTAACTATGAAGGACCTATGAAGGAAGATGGTAGATGCATCCAGAGAAAGAAGTGATAAGTGGACATATGAATAGAATTTCACACACACACACACACACACACACACACACACATATCAATATATTTGTATCCAATGGTAGCCATCTCTACATGGGAGGGAGAAAGAAGGAAAAAAGGGGAAAAGAAAGTTACATGACAACTTTATCTTACATTTAAAAGGAATAGTGAGTTGTACATAATAGGTCTGCCTGTTCATGTACTATCATCATTTTTTTATTCTATTATGATATGGAAATATTGTTTTATTTCATAAATTAAAAATAAATATTTTCATAAATGAAGAAAAACAGAGAACTATAGACTGACCAAATGTTTTATATTTTCCTTCATAGTACTTTAAACTTTTCATTTTCCAACCTCTGTTCTTACTTCCTGGGGTGTCTCTTTCCACAGGTATGCACAGTATTTCCTAACAAATGCTTGTTCATTTGAGTGCCAACATAATGCCTATTTTCTTCTCTATTTTGACATTTGTTTCCTGTTCTTTTCTTTTAATATTCCCATTTGTTCTCCATGCTACTGTCCTGAGGCCATGTTTCCAAGTAAGATTGCTTTGAGATTAGCAGTCAGGGAGTGGCTAGCTGCCACTGGTTAGAAAATTCCAGATGACCACATGGTTGAGCTCTAAAAAATTCATCAGAAATTGTTGATTTTACTTCAAGTCCACTGAAATAGCATGCTTTGTATCTTAATGAATGCAGGAATATAAATAGAAAAAAATATTGACTTGGTTCTTAGCAACATCAGTAACTTTGAGAACAGATAAAAAGCATATTCAGATCTACTCTTCACTTCTAATCTTGTAGCTCTAAGATGAAGTTTACTCCTTAACACTTGACCCTGAAGAAAACAACAAGCTATAGTCTTGTGGGAGAGTCTAATAGCATCTATTTTAAAATTCTAAGTACCAGAAAAAAGACTAGGAACTACTAAGCATGTGCCACAAGAGAGCAGATAACAGTATAAAAGCAATCCAACATTCTAAGAACTGGAAACTAAGGCTCTTTAGTAATTCTGAAGAATATACATAACTTACTTAACTAACATACATTTTATGACTGCAAGAACTTTTATGCATCTGTAGCATGTCTCGAAATTCTTAGTATACTTTTAAACTGATAAAACTTAAAATTCCACTAAGAATTTTGAGATACATACATGTATAAGTATGTTTTATACATATTCATGTGCATGTATAAATACACATATGGATATACAGAGATACATTACATGTATTTATATATATACATGCATATTATATACATACACATAGCATCTTACTTGTGTCTCCCAAATCTTATCAGATGGGTAGTTCAACTACCAATTCCATGATGAGACATTTTCAAAAATGATAAATGAGTTACTCTAAGGTCACAAAACTAGGAAATGACAGAGTTGGAATTCAAAACCAGTTCTTTTCACTCCAACTCTGGTGTGCTCTCTCCTGCTTATACATACTTCTGCAGCCTTATTGAAATGATGGCTTTGTACTTATCCCAGAGAGATCAAGAGAATGTAAGAAAAGAGAGGAACACTGCCAACCTCCATACCATTTTACCAAAGAGCCTGAGCAACACAGAGTGCCAATATGCTATTTACCCTCACTAGGATAGTTAAAACCACCTTACATCAGAATGAAGAAAGTAAGGTAGTATCTTCTTAATGTAAATCATGTTGTAACTCTTTATAATTTTTAACTGAGCAATACATGTTTACACACCATGTGCTAGACACTAAGTCAAAATGGGCAGAGAGATGCTTATTAGATATGGTTATATTAGCAAGCACATAAACATGGGAAATAATGCTATCAGTCCCACAATCTTGACATGTGATGAACAATAAGAAATAAAATAGTTGTCACATGAGTGAGTTTGGAGAGTTTCAAGAAAGATTGATCCAAATTCCATTATTATGGAGAAGTTGAGGAAGTTTGGGGAATGTTCTGAGGATAATATCTTGATGAGGGTAAGGGATGGCTGGCAGGAGGAGGCTCTGTAGTATACATTCATTCCTTTAACTAAAATTTATTCAGTGCCTAATGTGGGAAGAATACTATGCTAGACATTGGGAGAGATACAAAGATAATTAAGACAAAGTCTTTGCCCTCACAGAACTCACAGTTGGGAAGAGAGACAAACATAACAGATAGACCTGTAACAACATAATAACCAAAATAGATAAAAGAATATGATCAGAGGGAAGGAGGGATGGAATAAACATGTATACAGCACTTAGTATGTTCCAGACACTGGGCTAAGCAATTTTACAAATACCATTTCAGATTATTATAAGAACAATACAAAGTGCTTCTCAAGAAACAAGAGAATTCCATTTTCAATTGAAGGGTAATCCCAAAGGGTTTCATGGAAGAGGTGACTTAAAAGACAAGACAGTAATCCTCTACTTCTGATTCAGAACTATTAGAATTTTAATTAAGTTAGGGAGGGCTGAGGGGAGAAGGAAAAGAAGATTGTGAGAGCATAGACAACAGCAAATAGTGAAGGAGTGTAAATAATATATGAGTTCTAGCAAATCATTCAGTTTGGCAGAAGCAGAAGGCATAGTTAGGGGTGGAGGGAGGGAATAGACATTTGTTAAGCACCTACTATGTGCCAAGGATTGTGTTAAGTGCTTTACAAATATTGTCTCATTTGGTTGGGAGTGGGAGTGGGGTGGAGAAGAGGAAAGCAGTGTCAGATAAGGCTGGAAAAGTGGGATGCTTTCAGACAGGCACAAAATGGAAATGTCAGGCTAAGAAATCTGGCCTCCATTTGGTAAACAAAAATATGACAGTGAAAGTTCATGATTAAATCCATACATAGAAAAGATTAATCTGGTATTGATATATAGGATGGATGAAGGGGAGAGAGTAGAGAAGAAGAAAAGAGGAGTCTACTATCATAGTTTGGGCAGGCCATAATGAGGTGGTAATGGCAGTGGGAGTAGAAAGGAGGGGACCAGTATGAAAGCTAATGTAGAAAGGGAAATGGCAATTTGGAATGATGCTCCCAAATCACTTCAGATTAGTTTATTTTTTATTATTCTTACTAAATTTTTATTTTTTCATTTGACAAGCACTTAGTTTCTTGCCCTCCCACCACAATCACTTTCCCTTCATCCCCTCACCCAATTGGAAAAAAAAACAGAAAATATAAAAGAAAATATTTATAACAAGCATACACAGTTAGGCAAAACAAATTGCACATACCCTTTGACCCAGAGATACTCTACTAGGCATACTACCCAAAGATATAAAAAATAAATTGAGAAAGAATAGAATCTATGTATATGTAAATATCTATTATTATTGTCAATTTTTACTAAATTATTTATATATTATTATATATAATTATTTATTAAAATCTTTTTTTTTGTAGTAGCAAAGAACTGAAAGTTAAAGGAGTGCTCATCATTTGGGGAATGGCTGAATAAATAATGGTATGTGAATGTAATGTAGCACTGTTGTACTACAAGAAATGAGAAAATGAATGGTTTCAGAAAAACCCTGGGAAGACTTGAATGAAGTGATACAGAATTAAGTTAGGAGATCCAGGAGAATAATCTGTATAATAACAAGAAGACTAAAAGCAAACAACTTTGAAAGATTCTTATCAACACAATGACCATTATCACAATGATTAAGAATGTGACCCATTGGGGCGGCCAGGTGGATCAGTGAGTAAGAGCACCAGCCCTGGAGTCGGGAGGACCCGGATTGGTTCTGGCCTCAGATACTTAACACCCACACAAAATAACTGGCTGTGTAATCTTGAGCAAGTTACTTAACCCCAATTGCTTTAAAAAAAAAAAAGAATGTGACCCATCTCCTGAAAGAGAGTATGTGTAAGGCTCAAGTTGCTGAATGGGACTTACATTTTATGTAGGTTGACCAATAAGACAATTTGTTTTGCCTAACTATGAATGTTTGTTATAAGGCTTTTCTTGTACATTTTCTGTTTGTTTTTCTCCCCAATTGGGTGGGGGATAAAGTGGGAGTGGGAATGGGGGCAAGAAACTAAGTGCTTGTTAAATAAATAAGTAAATAAATAAACAAACAAACCAATAAATAAATAAATAAATAAATAAGGCAAGAAACTAAGTGCTTCTTAAATGAAGAAATAAAAATTTAGTAAGAATAATAAAAAATAAACTAATCTGAAACAACAGAATTGCTGAGACTTGGTAACTGACTGGATATTAGAGCTGAGCTGTAGAGGAGACAAAAATAATGCACTCATTGGTGTCTGTCCAAGATCTTATCCTGGGCAAGATGGTCTGAATACCTCAGCCAAAGTGGTAATTCTTATTCTCTACTATAATAAATGCTAGCTTTACGAAGTGTTCCATCATTATTAATTGTCAAATTGCTATTTGTGAGAACTACTCCCTATTCATTTAAGAAGGAATGCATTTCTCTTGCATCTAGGATGACTAAGAAAGTTAACATTAAAATTATATTTGCCTGAATCATATTCTTTATACCACCCAAAGGACCCCTCCCACTATTTTAATCTGCAGCCTACATTTGAGTTTTAAGTAATGTTAAGTTCTAAGATCCTCTATTTTACAAGTTACAAAATCAGCAGATGCTATAACTTCAATTCTTCTTTAAGCCAGCACCATACAGTCAATTAAGTTTCTTCCTCTCACTGTGAGCAGTAATAGATCCCTCCCTCACTACCATGACCAAATGCTGTAAGAGTATGCCCTCAGGAAAGCAATCACACATTAAAATTCACAGCTGCAAACCAAATGTCACCATGGTCTCAAGGCATTACTTAAAATGTCATTTAAATGGATATCCAATGTCATTTAAGTGGTTATCCAAAGGATAACCACTGGACCTCTGAATCCTTTCAATTGCATAATCTTAACACTCTCTAATATTAAAAATCAGTACATTTGTTTCCTTGACCTGAAGTGAATAGAAGTCTGTTGACCCATGTTAACCTCACAGGTTAATCCCACCAAATAAGGACTGGGCTACTGGCCAGCCCTCCTTAGAAAGAGACACTGTGATTGTAAGGTTGTTGATTGCTTTAACACCCCACCTCCTTGTGAGCTCCCAACATTCTGACCTAAGCTGTATTATCTTTCCTGGCCTAACCCTTATCTTAATGTGTCACCCTAGCTATCAGAACTCCCCAGAAACTCTCAGATTCTGCTTTTTCCACAAGCTAGGGGAATTGCAGGTCTCTGGCCCCGTTAGGCTTCTAGAATGCACTTGTCAGTCTTCTCTGCCCACACCAATCAGAGAGCAGGCTGAGAGCAGATGACCCCAGAATCAATGGTCATGATCATGCTGCCAGTAACATAAATGCTGACTCACTCGTCCTGTCCTGTTGGATTTGAACTCTTGAGTATTTATCACCCAGGCATGGAGTCTGTTGCCCAGGCTGGAGAGACAGTCTCAGAAACACTGTTCTGTAGGCACTTTGGTGCTGCCTGATCTCCACTCCAGAGATGTGACCAAGCCTGTGTTCTGGGACCTCCCTCCACTAGCTGTTTGTTCCTCTCCACCAGGACTAATGTCCCAAGCTGGCTCAAGTAAGATAAGGCAAGTACAATGATTTGTAAACTTCAACGTGCTATAAAAGTGTCAGCTATTATTGTTGTTATTATGATGATTGTGTATTGCCTCCATCTGTGTTCATCTTCCCAGGCTTGACAATCTGCTTCCCCATCTGGACTTACATTACACACATGTCCATCTTCACATTAACTTGTCTTCTTTTTTCTCCAGATCCTCCCTATCTACCAGGTCTCTCAGACCTAAATAGACTCCTGGGGCTGAGTGTCCATTGCATTTTTTTTTTTGCTTGTGATCCAGGGTGATAAACCCTTGAGATAAGTTTCTACTTCAGCCAATTCTGCATCTACTGGACTTGTTTGTTAACTTCCTTGACACATCTAGATTTTTAAACTGATCTCATAGGGCTCCCTTTCTTGGTTTCATTTTGTTTCTAGTGGCTCATTTCAGGTCCCTTTCACTTCCTCCCAATCAAGTACTAGGAGAAATTGCAACAAAATCCCACTTCTAAAGGAAATGCCTCCATTTTGATGGACTTTCCTCTTCCTGGTGAAAGAAAATCAACAAATCAATGACTCAACAAGCATTTAGTAAGTACTTACTCTGGACCACTATACTAGTATTGGGCACACAAAGTCCAAAATAAAAGAAGAAAAAGAAGGAAAAAATACAGTCTACTCTCTCAAAGAAGCTTACACCATGTGCCCACATAAATAAACACAAAATAGAGATAGGGACTAAACTTGTGATTTCATTAATATAAGAAACTCCTGAATTATAAAGAAATTGTAAATAAATCCTTAATTGTAAAGCATTTAACACAATGCCTGGCACCTAGTAAGTGTTATTTAAATGTTAGCTATTATTATTTTTAACAATATCGTTAGTCATCTTCTCTGAAACTTAAGAGGCTTAAAACATGGGTTCTTAACCCGGGTCCATGAATTTTAAAAGAGCAATATATCAATTTTCTTTACATTTCTATTAATTTAACTATATGTATCTAAAGACATGATTTTGAGAAGTGCTCATAGGTTTCACCAGAATGCCAAAGTCACAAACACACACGCACACACACACACACGAATGGTAAGAATCTTAATCTTTAAGGTTGACTTAAAGAGTTGGTCATAGCACGGAGGATAAGGGTCATATAGCCAATATATCTCAGAGATGGGACTTAACCTAGGTGTCCACCTGGCTTTAAGGCCAAGACTTAATCCCCTACACCAGGCTGCATTTCCCAACAAAAATTTCTAAGATAAATAGAAGGCATGTGATTTCTTCTAATAATTCATTCTACCAGAAAATGCAGGAATTGGTGGATTATAAGTATGTCACCCAGTCTGCAAGCTCTTTAAAAAAAATGCCCTGATTTGCTAGCTAAATTTAAGCAAAGATAAGTGCTAACAAAAGCATTTCCAAAATAAAATTCAGGACATTTACACATGAATTATTTTATTTCAAAAAAAGAAAGAAGTATCTGTACACAAAACTGCTCACTTTTGTCAAAATTGCTCCTCTGTGGATAGACATTTCTCTCCTCCCCCCACCCCCGACCAGAATGTGCTGGGTAATCAAATCACATACTGGCACATGGTTTTCTTATGATATACTTCTGAAATCAACCAAGAGCAGAAATACCTATTATGAATTACTTTGAGGTCAAACATGTATGTGCATTTTATTAGAGCTTTGTTACACATTTCTGAGAGCACATCAACTGCAAAATCAGATAAATATATGTTTTAGTCACTCTTGTTATGGATGGTATTTCATAAGCAATGTAAGTCAAATCATAAGGCCAACCTGTACTATTGATTGTGGGTTTTGGTGAGAATCCCAGATAAACACATGATTCATCCATCCTGCTTACAAATTCAGTCTGAAATGTATATATCTCTTGAAAGAATCTCATTTTCTTTGTCAAATATTGCTGAAACACTGGAAAAAGCTCTTGAACCTCAGAATTGAATGAAGTGCAGAAAACATATAGCCATGACACTTATAAAGGGAAACTATAGAATGATGCAAAGATAATACAATGTTCTGTCTTGTACATACAAAGATGAAGTAATTGACCCTCAGTCACAGCAAAGAACAGCTGACATTTACATAGAATTTTTAAGTTTGCAAATCACTTTATATGTAGTATCCCATCTCAACCTCACAAAAATCCTGTAATGCAAATATCAAAGGTATACTATCAACATTTCACACATACAATAATTGAGATTCGGGTTTAGTGAAGGTCAAATTGCTGGTAAAAGTCAGAAGGTACTTTTAAACCCCAGTCCATCACTCAATTCATTACACTATGCTTGTGGTATCTGGCTGCTCTAACCTTTATTCAGCCATGGTCAAGCAGATCACAATGTAACTATCTTCTGACACATATGAGCTATCAAATCATTTTACCTTTCAGTGTTCTTGGCTATCGTCAAAAATTGAAAGTTGAAGACAAAGTGTGGATATACAGGGATAGAGGGAGTTCACCCCTCAGGTTGTTTCCCATCCCAGTAAAACCATGGGTCTAGTGCCCATCCCTATTACCTCTTCTAGCAAAATATTTGCATAACCCAACTCCTTGAACCTGTGGTTGGTTGTCATTGACTACCTTCACATCCTCCCCATCCAATGCTGCATCAGTCCACTGTGATTTAGCTTGTGCTTACTCAACTTATTCTATCAGAGATCAACAATGACTTTCTTTTGGAATCCAAAGACTTTTCTCAGTGCTCATCTACTTAAACCATAATTTGTTATTTAACCCTGTTGACCAAAGGTCTGTCCTAGACTATCTTCTTTTATCTCTCAGAAATGCAATGGATAAATATAATCTAACTATGGAGCCTTTGCTGGCCATTTAGATTTGCAAGGTCAGTATTCAAGGGGCTATTCATTTCCTCCTACATAATTTACCTATAATTATGCTACATCGCCATTAGGTCAGCTGTGGTGCCTTGGTTATGGTCTGATCATCCAAACTATTAGTGTTCTAATAGTTATGTTAAAATGACATCAGCAAACTTTTCCACTTAATTCTCCTTTTGTTAAAAACATAACATTATTAAAACAGTTGTGGAGAGGCAATGTGGTACAATGGAATAAAAAACCACTTGGAGTCTGAAGACCTATGTTTATGTTCTGCCTTTGAAAGATAATGGCTATGTATTTTTGGGTAAGTCCATTAACCTGCCAGCCTGATAAGACTCTTAAGTGGCAACCTATGTTGGTAAAAAAAACAATTTGCTCATGCCTGAGATTCCTAGGCCAATTAAAAATTAATAGAAACGTTCCTCATTATTACTAATTACTATATTTTAAAAGATAATATAGCAATAGACATAATTTAAAGAAATACAAATACCTCAGTGTAATCAAGTGCTTTAAAAGAAACCACTTAATCCTTATTTGTTATCAACAACTGATTAATACAAATAATCAGAGTGTACTAATGTTTGATAGCCCCAAATTTCCAGGTATTGGGGCAAAGACTTATTATTTGAGAAAAAAATTTCTGGGAAAATAAAAAAGCAGTCTGGCAGAAACTGGATATAGGCCAACAATTTATACCACATACTAACATGAGCTCTAAATGTCTACAGGATTTAGAAATGAAGGGTGAAATCCACAAAATTAAATTATTATTTTTTAAAAAGAGTAACAAAAAAGAAAACAACTTTTTGATCTATTTAAGTGGGAAGTATGATCTATGACCAAAAAAGGGTTAGAAAGGATCACAGAGGGCAGAGCCAAGGTGGCAGGGTAAAAGAAGGAACTTGCTTGAGCTCCCACTCTAACCACCTCTCATACCTGTAAAAAAAATGACAATAAATTTTAGAGCTACAAAATCCACAAAGTGACAGAGAGAAACACATCTCTCACTGAAAGCATGGCAAGCTGATAGGAAAGGTCTGTGTCACCAGCTGGAAGCTGAGTATGAGCCAAACCAGCCCAGACTCATGACCCAGACTCACGGCCCAGACTCATGGCTCAGACTTATGGCTCAGACTTATGGCCAGAACAGACTTCAGGAGAGTGAATCACAGGCACCTGTGGTGGTTTCCAGGCTTCTCAACACATACACCAAAGAGAAAGTAAAAGGTCAGGAGAGAACTCTGTTGGAACTGGGTGAGAGAAGAGAGCTGACTGGCCCATGCTTCCTGGGTGTGAGAGGTGGTCAAGGCATGGCAGTGGCAGCTGCTGACACATGACTATCTCTGGAGCCCCTGGCCTTCAGATTATAGGGGTCCAAGTGGCCATTCTGAGGATAATTGCTCTTGCTTTGACCTGCTTGAATCTAGGTCACAGTCTTGGGTGGTGGACCTGGGGTGAGATATGCTATACTGCCAGATCTTATAGTGACTGTAGAGAGGGTGTCCTCCTCACAGCTCTGACAATAGCTCTGACAACAGCTGCAAAACTCCAGAAATTTGGGACACAGTTCTCTCCACTCTGGAGGCAGAGTGCTACGGTGGTAAAAGCTCAAAAGTCAAGTCATTGGCTGGCAAGATGAACAAACAGAGGAAGCACAATAAGACAATAGAATCTTTTTGGGGGGACAAAGAGGATCCAAACATGGAAGCAGAAGAAGACAACAAAGTCAAAACTCCTCCATCAAAAACCTCCAAGAAAAATATGAATTGGTTGCAGGCCATGGAGGAGCTCAAGAAGGATTTTGAAAATCAAGTGAGAGAAGTGGAAGAAAAATTGGGAAGAGAAATGAGAATGATGCAAGAAAATCATGAAAAGCAAGTCAACAGCCTACTAAAGGAGACCTCCAAAATACTGGAGAACATAATGCCTTAAAAATAGACTAACTCAAATGGCAAAAGAGGCCCAAAAAAACAATGAGGAGAAGAATGCCTTGAAAAGATGAATTTGCTGGATGGAAAAGGAATTTCAAAAACTCACTGAAGAGAATAATTCCTTCAAAATTATGTTGGAGCAAATGGAAACTAATGATTTTATGAGAAATCAAGATATTATAAAACAGATCCAAGCAAATGAAAAAAATAGAAGGCAATGTGAAATATCTCAATGGAAAAACCACTGACATGGAAAATAAATCCAGGAGAGTTAATTTAAAAATTATTGCACTATCTGAAACCATGATCAAAAAAAGAGCCTCAAAATCATCCTTCAAGGAAAATTTCCCTGATATTCTAGAACCAGAAGGCAAAATAGAAATGGAAAGAATACACCAATTGCCTCTTGAAAAAGATCCCAAAATCCTAGGTATAGTATAGCCAAATTCTAGAGTTCCCAGGTGAAGAAGAAAATATTACAAGCAGACAGGAAGAAACACAATCAGGATGTAGCAGCAGGCACCCCAAGCGTCCTCAGGGTTTGCTGCAACCACAGGTTCTTGGATCTGCTTTGATAAAGGAAAGCAACTCAAAATGGGTTAATAAGCTTACTTTAATCAGTCAAACATATATCGTTTACCTCGCTCAGGGGAAAAAGGTCAGCACCCCGAACTTCAAAGTATACAGGCAGAATAATCAAGACAGAAACAGATCAAGTAGACAGATTTCCAAACCGTCCAACCATTACATCCATACCCAATCAACATCTGGGTTTTTCAAAGCTAGGGGGCTCTGGACAAAGGCTTCCCAGAATCCAGATGAAATCACAGAACACTTCTCAAAGTGAGCGCCAAAACAAAGCTACACATCAGGGCTTATATAGCCTTCTCCTGGCTCAGAGAATGTAACAACCTTATTGACTCACTGGCCAATCAAGAAATATCTACTGAAAAACAAGCCTCCCACCCCAGGCTCCAGGTGCACTTTAGCCTAGGGGCAGGGAAGATCTTAAAAATTTACATTCCCATTACACAGGATAACACAAGATCTAGCAGCTTCTACATTAAGGAATTGAAGGGCTTGGAATGTGATATTCCAGAGGTCAAAGGAGCTAGGATTAAAACCAAGAATCACTTACCCAGTAAAACTGAATATTCCCCTTCAGGGAAAAATATGGACATTCAATGAAATAGAGCACTTTCCAGCATTCTTCTTTTTTTCTTCTTTTTTTTTTCTTTTTGGAGGGCAATTGGGGTTAAGTAACTTGCCCAAAGTTACACTGCTAGTTTTTGTGTGTGTGTGTGTGTGGGTGTTAAGTGTCTGAGGCCAGAACCAAACTCATGTCCTCCTGATTCCGGAGCTGGCGCTTTACTCACTGCACCACCTAGCCACCCCTCTTTCAAGCATTCTTGATGAAAAAAACAGAGCTGAACAGGAAATTTGACTTTCAAATATCAGAAGCAAGAGAAGCATGAGAAGGTAAACAGGAAAAATCATAAGGAACTTATTAAAGTTTAACTATTTACATTCCTATATGGAAAAATGATCCTTGTAACTCATGAGGCATTTCTCAGAATGAGGATAGTTGAAGGGAATATATATTTATACATACATATATATGTATGCATAGGAGGGTGTGTGTATAAATATATGTGTGAATGTGTGCATATGTGTGTACATAGACAGAGGGCACAGGATCAGTTGAATGGGAAGAGATGATATCTAAAAAATAAAATTAAGAGGTAAGAGAGGAATATATTGAGAGGAGAAAGGGAGAGACAGAATAAGGTAAAATATCTCATATAAAAGAGTCAATAGAAAACTGTTATAATGGAGGGGAAGAGCAGGAACATAAAAGGGTATGGGTCAAACTTACTCTCATTGAATGTGGCTTAAGAAGGGGATAACACACATTCAATTGTGTGTCTTACCCTACAGGAAAGTAGGGGGGAAGGGGATAAGAGGGGGAATGATAGAAAGGAGAGCATATTGGGGGAGAGGATAGTTAGAAGCACACACTTTTGAAAAGGGAAAGGGTCAAAGGAGAAAATAGAATAAGTGGGGGTTGGGATAGGATGGAGGGAAATATAGTTAGTCTTTCACAATATAATTACTATGGAAATGTTTTGCGTAACTATACATGTACAACCCATATTGAATTTCTTGTCTTCCCAGTAGGGGTGGGTGAGGAGGGAAGAAGGGAAAGAATCTGGAAATAAAGGTTTTTAAAATAAATGTTAAAAAAAATGTGTTTTTTGCATGCAACTGGGAAATAAGATATATAGGCACTGGGGTATAGAAATCCATCTTGCTCTACTAGAAAGTTAGGGGTGGGGATGGAGGAGGATATAAGAGAGAACAAATTGGGGCCAGCTAGGTGGTGCAGTGAGTAAAGCGCTGGCCTTGGAGTCAGGAGAACTCCAGTTCAGTTCTGGCCTCAGACACTTAACACCCACACAAAAAAAAACTAGCTGTCCAACCTTGGGCAAGTTACTTAACTCTAATTGCCCAAAAGCCAAAGAGAGAGAGAGAGAGAGAGAGAGAGAGAGAGAGAGAGAGAGAGAGAGAGAGAGAGAGAGAGAGAGAGAGAGAGAACAGATTGGGGGAAGGGGTATCCATTGGGTTCACTATCTTGAGGTGGGGGTAGGGGAGAGACAGGGAGAAAATTTGTAACTCAAAATCTTGTGGAAACGAATGCTGAAAACTATAAAGAAATAAACAAACAAACAAACCAATAAAAATTTAAAAAAGAAAGGATCACAGAAGACAAAATGGACAACTTTACCTAAAATTAAGAAAGTTTTGTGCATACACAAGTGCACATACACACATCAAATTGAGCTAAGGAAATTGGGAAGGAAAACTGGTAACTAGTAAAAAAAATATTTGTGGAAAGTTTCTCTGATGGTAATATTTCAAGCACATACATACATATGTACACACATACCATGTACATACATACATATTGTATTCATTTTAATTTATAATAAAAAGAACCATTCTCCAATTGATAAATAGTCAAATAAAATGAACACTCAATTTTCTGAGGAAAAATATCCTATCAATAGTCATATTTTTAGGATGATCTAAAGCAATAACAATAAGGGAAATGCAAATTAAAGCAACTGTGAAATTCTACCTCATACTCAACAGACTAGAAAACTTGACAAAAAAGAAAATGGCAAAATTTTGAAGGGTTGAAAAACAAACACATTAGTGCCTTGTTGGTGAAGTTGTAATTTTGTCCAGGGATTCTGGACAGCAATTTAGAATGCTGCCCCCAAAATAATTTAATTGTGAATACTCTTTTATCCATTCCCCCCAAAAGATCAAATAATGAGCAAATGAATGCCCAAATATATAAAATATTTATAATAGTTCTTTTTATAGTACCAAGGAACTGGAAATGAAGAAAGTGTTCAACTTTGAAAAAAATAGCTGAACAAATTATGTATAACATACTGAAGAAATTAGGTATATCAGAAATTTAATGAAATGTTATTGCATTGATAAAATGATGAGAGAGATAGAAGGAAGTCTCAGAAGAAATACCTCAGATGACACAGTACAGGGAGCAAAACCAGGAGAACAATGCATAAGATAATGACAACACTGCAAAAACAAATAACTCTGAAAGACTTAAGAACTCTGAACAACACAATGATCAACCATAATTTGATGAAGCATGTTACCCACAGTGATGGATTTGGGAACAGAATGAATTTTTTAGGGTGTAGAATAATTTGTTTTTAGATGTGGCCAATGTTGGAATTTGTTTTGCTATATTTGTTTTTGTTACCGAGTTGGTTTTTTTTTTTTCCAATTGTTGGTAGGGATAGGGAGGAGAAAACATTTATTTTGATAATTGAAAAAATAAAATTAAATTTAAAAACTTAATATAACGTGAAATGAATATCCTGCCCCCCACCCCCTGCCTTACACTCAAGGAAAATTACCCTTTCAGATTTAGCCCTGGTTCTTTGTCTTGGACTCTACTTTCTTTCTTTTCCAAATGATTTATTAACTTCTGGTTTACATCATTCATTTCCGCTAGATTTCTAGTTAAAAATTTTCTCCCTGTTTTCCCTCTACCTTCCCCCCAAAATAGCGGTCCCACAGGATATAGCCTCCTCCAATCTGCTCTCTCCTATATCTTCTCCCATACCCCCTTCGATTTTTCCAGTAGGGCATGGTGGATCACTACGCCCCAGTGCCTGTATATCTTATTTCCCAATTACATGAAAACTAGTATTAATAATAGTGTATATATATATATATATATATATATACACACACACACATACATACATATTTATGTATATGTGTGTATATATATGTATATATGTATGTGTATGTGTGTGTGTGTGTGTGTATAAACATTTGATTTTAAAACATTGAATTCCAGATTCATGCTCTTCTTCCCTCGTCACCCACCCTTACTGGGAAGATAAGCAATTCAGTATAGGTTGTACATGTGTAGCTATGCAAAACACTATGATAGTAGATATATTGTAGAAGACTAACTATATTCCCCTCCCTCCTATCCCAGCTCCAACTTGCTCTATTCTCTCCTTTGATCCTGTACCTTTTCAAAAGTGGGTGCTTCCAACCTCCCTCCCCACCAGCGCACCCTCCCTCCCTGCCATCATCTTCCCTCTTATGCCCTTCCCCCCTACTCTCCTGTAAGTTGAGATACCCTATTTAGTGTGTATGTCATTCCCTCCCTAAGTCAAATTCAATGAGAATTAAGTTGATCCATGCCCTTTTGCCTTCCTGTTCTTCCCCTCCATTGTAACCATTTCCCTTGCCTCTTTTATGAGATAGTTTATCCCATTCTGTCTCTCCCTGTCTACTCTCATTATATTCCTTTCTCACCTCTTAATTTCACCTTTTAAGTATCATCCTTTCCTAACAAGTTGGTCCTGTGCCTTCTATCTATGTATACCTGTAAACATATATACACATATTCACATATGTATTCATATGCCCATATACCCTCCTATATATATATATATATATATATATATTCCCTTCAACTATTTTCATACTGAGAAAAGTTTCATTAGTTATAATTGTCATTTGTCCATGTAGGAACATAAATAGTTCAACTTTCATAAGTTCTTATGATTTGTTTTCCCTGTTTACCTTCTCATGCTTCTCTTGCTTCTTGTATCTGAATGTCAAATTTTCTATTCAACTCTGGTTTTTTCATCAAGAATACTTGAAAGTCCTCTTTCACTCAATGCCCATATTTTCCCCTGAAACATGGTAGGTGATTTGCTGGGTAGGTGATTCTTAGTTTTCATCCCAGCTCCTTTGACCTCTGAAATATCATATTCCAAACCCTTTGATCCCTCAGTGGAGAAGCTGCCAGATCCTGGGTTATCCTGATTGTGTTTCCACAATATTCAAATTGTTTCTTCCTGGCTGCTTGTAATATTTTCTCCTTGATCTGGGAATTTTGTAACCTGGCTATAATATTCCTAGGAATTTTCTTTTGGGGATCATTTTCAGGAGGTGATTGGTGGATTTTTTCGACCTCTCTTTTGCCCTCTGGTTCTAAAACATCAGGGAAGTTTTCCTTGAGAATTTCTTGAAGGATGATTTCTAGGTTCTTTCTTTGATCGTGGATTTCAGGTAGTCCAATAATCTTTAAATTATCTCGCCTGGATCTATTTTCCAGGTCAGTGGTTTTTCCCATGAGATATTTCACATTGCCTTTTATTCTTTAATTTGTTTGTATCTGTTTAACAGCATCTTGATTTCTTGTAAAGGCACTAGCTTCCTTTTGTTCCAATCTAATTCTGAAGCAATGATTCTCTTCTGTGAGCTTTTGAGATTCTTTTTCCATCTGGCAAATTCATCTTTTTAAGGCATTCTTCTCCTCATTGCCTTTTTGAGCCTCTTTTGCCATTTGAGTTAGTCTATTTTTTAAGGTGTTATTTTCCTCAGTCAGCCTGTTCCCTCTCCTTTCATAATTTTCTTGTATCATTCTCATTTGTCTTCCCAATTTTTCCTCCACTTCTCTTATTTGCTTCTTAAGGTCCTCTATGGCCTATAACCAGCTCGTATTTTTCTTTGAAGCTTTTGGTGCAAGAGTTCTGACTTCACTGTCTTCCTCCTGTTCCATGCTTTGATCCTTTTTGTTGCCAAAATAGGAGTGTAAAGTTGGGTTGCTCTGTTTATTTTGTTTCCTTTGCCTGCTCATGTCGCCACTCAATCACTTGACCCCTGGGCTTTTTGCCACAATAAGACTGCCACCAGACAGGGGAGCTTCGTTCCAAACACTGGGGTTTTCTCATCTGCTGAAGGTATTAGTTGGGTGCCCTCTCAGAAGCCTCCACGTGCTCTGGGAAGCTGGTCATGTACCCCAGGACCTCCACCCTAGACTTCAATTCACATCCAAGCAGGTTAAAGCAAAAACGATTACCCCTCAGACTGGTGCTTGGTCCCCCTACACTCTGCAGGACAGGAGATGAAGCTGCCACATGGCGGCTGCTGCAGGGCTGCGGCTCCTTAGCGGCTTCTTAGAGGCTGATGTAGTCCCAACTACTGGATCCCAAAGTCCACACTCCACTGACTGCTCCCTGTGTCCTTAGCATCTATGTGTTGATAATTCTGGAAACCACCACAGGTGCTGGTGATCTGAAGTCCCTCCAGCTGGTGGTTGGTCGGGCCTGCCTCTGGCTCCCATGGGGCTGGGCTCGGCTCCCAGAGCACTGTGCTGATTGCTCACTGCCAGCCTGCCAAGCTGTCCTCAGTGGAGGTTAGCTTCTTTGTGTCATTTTGTGGGTTCTATAGCTCCAAAGTTTGTTCAGAGTCCCCTTTGCAAGAATTGGGGGAATTGGGAGCAGGAGCCCTGGGGAAGTCCTGTTTCTTCTCTGCCATCTTGACTCCAAACCTCCCCCCCCCCCAGGGGTCCCATCCTATTTCTTGATTTGGATTTTTCTGGATTCTACTTTCTACCAGGTAAACTCCACAACTTCAGGCTAGACCGGCATCAAAAGGCCTTATAGTTCTTTGCAGCTATCCTGTGATTATTTCAGTTTCATACATAGCCTGCTAATCAAGTAATACATTAAAAGTTTTCCTTCTCTTAAAAGATCTTCTGGGATAGGAATGTAACTAACATGCCTGTAGCCCTTGAATTTCAGACCCCACATTTAGGAATATAGTGCAAGCAAGTTAAAAATAGAAAGAAAGGTCAACTATAAGCTGTTGAATAATGATGTAAGGCTTACATTCTAATAAAGAGAGAAGAAATGAGCACCCCTTTCTAACTTCGATGTCTTCTAAGGGACTTAAGAAGAATCACAGAGATCCTTGCCCAGTGGGAAAAGGGCTTGGGTTGAGGTTGGTGGGTGGTGGGGGGTTGCTTTTTTTTTTGATGTTTTGAAAAAGGGAAAGAGAAGAAGAGGATAAAAGGAATGCACTTTACATTGTAGAGATGAGGAAGAAAGGAGAGGAACTTTTTTTTTCTTGTCATAACAAGGGCATATGAAAAGAAGAGAATCAAAACACTGATGAAGGGATGATGAAGGGTGTCAACTCTCGTCAGTCAATACTCACTGTACTCTGAAATGGACAAAGGAGGGTTGAACACACACACACAGACAGAGAGAGAGAGAGACAGAGAGACAGAAAGACAGAGAGAGAGA
>NW_027186296.1:102809600-102836574 GCF_028583685.1 Petaurus breviceps papuanus
AGAGACAGAGAGAGAGAGACAGAGACAGAGAGAGAGAGAGAGAGAGAGAGAGAGAGAGAGAGAGAGAGAGAGAGAGAGAGAGAGAGAGAGAGAGAGAGAGAGAGAGAGAGAGAGAGAGAGAGAGAGGGAGAGAGAGAGAGAGAGAGAGAGAGAGAGAGAGAGAGAGAGAGGGAGAGAGAGAGACAGAGAGAAAGACAGAGAGAGACAGAGACAGAGACAGAGACAGAGAGAGACAGAGACAGAGAGAGAGGTGTAGAAATTCATAAATTCAACAAGGAAACAAAAGGAGATAGGGAGGATAATACTAAGGAGGAAATAAGCATTTTAAAAAGTTTCCTGATAGAGTAATTAAAATGTTAAAAAAGAAAAAAAAACTAAGTGGGTACCTTATATTGCCTTTTGCATAACTGGAAAATGGTTGAACAATTTCTTGTTTGTGAATATATTAGGATATTACTGTGCCAGCAAGAAATGGCAAATGGGATGATTTCCAGGAATCCTGGGTAATATGAACTGATGCAGAGAGAAATGAAGAGACCTACAGTAAAGGACCTGGTCACTCACTGAAAGTGATACTATGCAGTAAGCAGGGAGGGGTCTGAAGGTTGCCTTTCCCTCCCATTAGGCCGTAAGGCCCCAACAAATGATTTGGAGGGGGGGTTGGTCATTTCAATTTTGTTCTTTTCAGTTCTAGGTTCAAGGAACAGATTTCTAGACTCAAGAACTCAAGTCGGGGACACTTGGGAAACAGTCTGGATATTGTAGTCAGTTTAGTAAGGAAGCCTTGAGAACTCAGTGCAAGGGTAAAAGCCCAGGGGGCACTTTGAACTTGAATCTGGTGGGACTAAAGGTACATAAGAACTGAGTCCAACTGTAAACTTATCTCTCTCTCTCTGGTCCATACAATAAGAAATGGTGAAAAAAAAAGATTAATGGTCCCAAGGCATTGGGGACAATTTCTACATGTTTATTCTTGCTATATCTCTGAATATATTCTTGCTATTTCTCTGAAATCACTCCTTTGTAAAAACTAATTTGACTGTTAAGTGATCAAATGGAACTGGGGTGCTTGGACCACTAAAATTGGAGGAACATAATTGTGGAGCCTCTAGCCAGTGGTAAAAATTGAGTGACCCTCTCCAACCACTTCAGGGTATGGGAAAACTGTGGAGGAAATGAGAAATGTAGTACACTTGGACCTCAGGTGGTGGGAGCACAAGAGAGTCGCTATTACATACACAAATACATAATATTCTTGTTTATATTTATATGTATGTATGCATGTATGTATATTTAAAGTAAGAAGTATGAAATGGAGATCCACAGCTTAATACTGAATCCTATGTGCTGCTGTATGTATGGGAATGATCTGATTTGGGAAATTTTTTGGTATTTAAGTTCAGAATAAAACAAAATAAAATTTTAGAAATAAAACAAGCACTTCCATATAAACAGTTGAACAGAAAGAGAGGATTTTACATGAAACTATGAATTTCTATTATGTATAGTTTGCTTTGCAAAATAAAAAATTCAACATTTTCTTTCAAAGCTGTCCTGCCTTCTGTGATTCCTTCTGGTCTTCCTTCAGGTCTCTTCTGTGCATTTAGAAGCATTTTTCAATGATCCTCCTTCTTTCCTCCTTTCCCAACTTTATCCCTTCCCTCTCCCTTCCTCCTCATCCTCTCCCCCCAAAAAACAAATTAAGGGAAAAAAAACCTTTGTAAAAAGCATACATAGACAAGCAAAACAAATTCCCTCAGTGAATGTGTCCAAAACTGTATGTTTCATTCTGAAAGTGGGGTCCATCACCTCTCTGCTAAAAGTTAGGTAACATGATTCATCTTTAATCCTCTGGATCCTTGGTTGGTCACTGCATGATCAAAGATTTTATAATTTTTTCAAAACTATTTGTCTTTACAATGTCATTAATTACAAATAGAATTTTTTTTGGAGGTTGGGAAGGTAGGGAAATTGGGATTAAGTAATTTTCCCAAGGTCACACAGCTAGTAAGTATCAAGTGTCTGAGGCCAGATTTGAATTCTCCTGACTGCAGGATAGGTGCTCTGTTCACTGTGCCACCTAGCTGCCCCTACAAATAGAATTCTTCTGAAATCTCTGCAACCATGACTTTCATCATCTCTTATAATGCAGCAATATTCCATTATATCCATATTCCAAAATTTGTCCAACCAATTCCCAGTTAACTGCTCCCCCCTTAGTTTCCAGTTCTTTAACAATGCAAAAAAATGTTGCTACAAATATGTCTGTACAGATAGGGCCTTTCCCTCTTCCAATGATCTCTTTGGGATACAGGCTTAGTAGTGGCATTGTTGGATCAGAAGGTGTATATAATTTAGTGACTTTTGGTTATATATCCAAATTGCTTGCAGAATCCCTGCATCAGTTCATAGCTCCACCAAAAGTGCATTTTTAGTGTACTTGTTTTTTCACACTCCCTCCAACAACTGTCATTTTCCTTTTTTGTCAACTTTTCCAATTTGATGAGTATCAGGTAGGATATCAGAATTTTTTTAAATTTGTATTTCTCTAATTATTAGTTATTTGAAACATTTTTTCATATACTTATTGACATCTAAGATCTCTTACTTTGAAAACCATTCATATACTCTAACTATTTACCTATTTGTAACTGTAATGATAATGATGAAATTTAATGAAGATGAGAAAATGTATTTCCCTTTCTTCTTTGCAGAAGTAGACAGTGGTAATTGTGGAATATTATTGTAAACCCTGGTAAAACGTTTTTCTTCTTTTTTTTTTTTACTAAAATGTTTTTTTTACTGTCCTTTAAAAATTATTTATTAAAAGAAATGGCTCACTGAGCAGGAGGGGAGGAATATTTTTGGAAATATAAGTGCCATAATAACAAAAATAGTGATAAAATTTAAAAATATATTTTTAGAAAAAAATCTTCTTACACGTAGTTTGGTAGAATCCAAAAGATATAATTAAAGAAAAAAGTACAACTTCACATCCACAACTTCACTGACTTGAATATTTTCAATTATTGGAAAATGATTTCTCTCTATTACTTCGTTTTCTCCCCTTACTCTAAGGAGACCTCACTGGTCCTTTCCACCCATCAGGTGCTTGATTTGTATCAATACATCAGGGCAGCTTTAATGCACAAATACATTTCAGATTAAAAAAAAATTCCTATAGGAGCTTGGAGTTACAAAGCCAATTATATCAGGAAACAACTTTGAAAAGTAATGAGAACATAAGGTTAATGAAGAGAAATATATAATGGTTTCACCACAGAGCATCTACCGAGAATATCTTTAAGCCTTAAGCAAAGACTAACATCTCTTTAATAGAAACAGATTAGATATATGATCTCATCACGTATTGTTAAAATGTTCAGGACCAGCTTAATGATTCAGAATGGAAAATAGATTCAGAAATTTCCACATAAAAAAGATGAAAGATTTTGCCATTTTCTGGAGTTTTTGATGAAAGTTTTTGATTTGAAGAATTTAATTCATTTGAGGATAATGAAGGATCTTTGTTATTTCATATATATAATTCTTTAGTGACTGAATATCTTCAGCTTAATTCTTGTTTCCTCTACCTACTTGAAGGGCAAAAATATCTCTCAAATTTTTAATTGATATTTTCAGTTTTTTCATCACATTTATTGCTCAATACACCCTTCCCTTTCTGCCAAACTTTCCCTGTAACAAAGACTTCAGCAGAAAAAAAAAAATAGTTCAACATAACTAACATAGCAACTGTATGTGAAAGCATATTCCACACCCATAGTCCTCCATCTCTCTAAAGAATAGAGGAGAGTCAAGACAGAGAAAGAAAATTAGACTAATTTCCCTAATGAATAGAGATGTAAACATTGCTAATTAAATATTAGCAAGAAGATTACAGCAACTTATCACAAGAATAACACACTCTGATGACGTAGGACTTTTACCAGGAATTCAGGGTTGGTTCAATATTAGGATAACTATCAGCTTAACTGATCTATCAACAACAAAACTAACAGAACTCCTATGGTTATCTCAATAGATGCAGAAAAAGATTTTGACAAAATACAATACCCATTCCTATTAAAAACACTAGAGAGTATAGAAATAAATAAAGCCTTCAAAATGATAAGTAACATCTACCTAAAACCATCAGTAAGCATTATATGTAATGGTGATAAGCTAGAAGCATTTCCAATAAGATCAAGGGTGAAACAAGTCTGTCCATTATCACCACTGTTATTTAATATGGTACCAGAAACATTAACTTTAGCAATAAGAGAAGAAAAAGAAATTAAAGGAATTAGAATAGGCAAAGAAGAAACTAAGCTATCACTCTTTGAAGATGATATGATGGTATACTTAGTGAATCCTAGAGAATCAGTTAAAAAACCACTTGAAATAATAACCAACTTCAGCAAATTTGGAGGACATAAAACCCACATAAATCATTGGCATTTCTACATATTACTAACAATGTTAAATGGCAGGAGATAGAAAAAGAAATTCCATTTAAAGCTAATGTAGATATTATCAAATATTTGGTAGTCTACCTGCTGAAACAAACCCAGGAACTATATGAACAAAATTACAAAACACTTTTCACACAAATAAAGTCAGATCTAAATAATTGGTAAAATATCAGTTGCTCATGGGTAGGCTAAGCTGATAGTAAAAATGGTAATTCTACCTAAATCAATTTATTTATTCAATGTCATACTAATCAAACTATCAAAAAATTATTTTATAGAGCTAGAAAAAATACTAACAAAATTCATCTGGAAGAACAAAAGGTCCAAATATCAAGGGAATTAATGAAAATAAATGGTAGGGAAGGTGGCCTAGCCATACCAGATTTTAAACTGTATTATAAAGCAGCAGTCATCAAAACTACTTGGTACTAGTGGATTAGTGGGATACGTTAGGTACACAAGACACAGTAGTTAATGAATATAATAATCTACTCTTTGATAAAGCCAAAGACTCCAGGTTCTGGGATAAGAACCCACTATTTGACAAAAACTGCTGGGAAAACAGGAAAATAATATGGCAGAAAATGGGCATAGATCAATATCTTTCACCTGTACTAAAATAAAGTCAAAATGGATTCACTATTTAGATATAAAGGCTGATACTATAAGCAATCTAGGAAAGCAAGGAATAGTTTGCCTGTCAGATTTCTGGAGAATGGAAGAATTTATGACCAAACAAAGGATAGAGAGCATTATGAAATACAAAATAGATTGTTTTGATTACATTAAATTGAAAAGTTTCTGCACAAAAAAAATGCATCCAAGATCAGGAGGGAAACATTAAATTAAGAAAGAATTTTTACAATCAGTGGAACTAATATAGTCCTCATTTCTAAAATATATAGAGAACTGAATCAAATTTAAAAGAATACAAATCATTCCCCAATTGATAAATGGTCAAAGAATATGAACAGGCAGTTTTCAGAGGAAGAAATTAAAGCTATCTATAACCATATGAAAAAATTCAAATAAAAAAACTCTTAGGTACCATATCACACCTATCAGATTGGTTATCATGATAAAACAGGAAAATGAGAAATGCTGAAAAAGATATGGGAAAATTGGAACACTAATGCATTGTTAGCAGGGTTGTAAACTGATTCAACCATTCTGGAGATAAAATTGAAGCTATGCCCAAAGGACTATAAAAAATGTGTATACCCTTTGACCCAGCAATACCACTTCTAGGTCTGTATCCCAAAGAGATCACACAAATGGAAAAAGGATCCATGTGTACAAAAATATTTATAGCAACTCTTTTTGTGGAGGTCTAGAATTGAGGGGATATCCATCAATTGAGGAATGGCTGAAGAAGTTGAATTATATGAATGTAATGGAATACTGTTGTTTCATAAGAAATGATGAGCAGGTAAACTTCAGAGAAATTTGGAAAGACTTATATGAACTGATGCTGAGTGAAATGATCAGAGAACATTGTGCACAGTATAAGCCACATTATGCAATGACTAATTTTGATAGAATTAGTTCTCTGCAGTACAAAAATCTGAGACAATTCCAAAAGACTTATGATGAGAAATGCTATCCAAATTCAAAGAATGATATATGGAGTCTCAATGCAGATCAAAACATACTATTTTCTCTCTCCCTTTTTAGTTGTTTTTTTTCTCTTTTGTAGTTTCTCCATTCATTCTAATTCTTCTTTACAACATGACTAATGTGAAAATATGTTTAATAAGAATGTATATATATATAGCCTTGATCAGATTGACCACCATATTGGGGAGGGAGGTGAGGAGAGAGGTGGAGAAAATTTAAAACTCAAAAGCTAATGGAAGTGAATGTTGAAAACTAAAATTAAATAAATTAATTTTTAAAAAAAGAACAGAAGGAGGTGCATCACTTCAGCTCCTCTCTTAATCCAAACTTGTGTATTATAATCACATAGCATTCTATTTTGTTTTATGTTCTGTCCATTTATATTGCTGTAGTCATTGTGTATGCTGATTTCCTATTTCTGTTTAGGATTATAGGATAATGGATCTGAAGCTTAAAGGTACCTTAAAGGAAATAACATCCAACCCCTTTATTTTTCAGATAAGGAAACTGTCTCAAAGAATGGCAAAGTGACTTGTCCAGAGTCATATTTATAGCAACTATCTCAAGCAAAATATGAACCCAAGTCATCCTATTCACTACACTATGCTGCTGTTTACTTCACATTATATCAATTCATATAAACCCTATCATAGTTCTCTGAATTTTTGATATTCTTTACTTCTTGAAAGACAATAATATTCCATTAATGTATTTGTTTAGACATACTCTGAATTAGCATTAATGTTCAACATTGCTGGAAGGTTTGACTATAACATCCACAAAATAAAAAAAAAAACCCACTGCTATGAAAATCTGGGACCTTCTTCCTGAAGTTTTCAATGAATGAGACTATCTTAACACAAATAAAACAATCTTCTTGCATATTTTCTGAACATATTTAAATCAAGTCCCTCTGATTCTTCCCCTGTAAAGGAATATACTACTGAAATGAGGTGGGAGAGTTGGAAGAAATACTGAAAAATCATTGTAAAACACCTCAGTTAGTCAGAAGGAAGGTAGTGTTAGAAAATAAGTCTAACATACAGAACATTGGGCATCTCAAAGACACACTGGGAAGGGAGGCTCATAGACCAGCTGCAACAAATCAAATACGTTTCACTTCACAAATACCACACAATTCTAGAAACTGGAACAAAAAGATTATTCCTCCATCAGGTAACAACACTCTGGGCTAACAAAAGCCTAGAGAAAAATGAAAAGAAAAACACAGCAAGGAATGGCAGGGGTGGAGTTGAAATATAGCTCCCACACATAGCTTGCTCTAACCACTAAGCTGCCCAGAATCCATCAGTCAGTCAGTTGTGGTAAGGGAGTTTGCCTTGATTTACAAAAATGGACATCCCAAATGAAAATAGTATATGTATAAATTGATGGGGAAAAAAGTCCACGCACAATTAAAAAGTAAACAAAACCCTAATAAATGTGTGTGTATGTTTGTGTGTGTGTGTGTGTGTGTTTTAAATCAAGTCCTTCCAAAAATGCTGGCTGATTCCAGAAAAGCTATTAAAATAGAAATGTAATACAAACATTGAAGTTTTGCTACCTCTTTTCCATGATTTTTAGCTGATTGCTTTGTATCCCTTTGTGGTCATTTGTTTGGGTCCTTTTGAGATCTAAGGCTATTCCCATCTCCTCCAAAACAGCCAGAGAAAACAGATGATAAACTTTCAGATCCAAGCTGTTCATGTATATAAATGAGATTAGATCAACCAGTCTCCAATTAATCATTCAACCACAGATTGATTATAATATTAATAGCTAGAATTTACATAGCGCTTTGAAGTTGGCTACATGCTTTACAGGAATTATTTCATTCAGGGCTCACAACAACTCTGTCATATTAGCACTGTTAAGAACTCCTTTTTACAGATGAGAAAACTGAGTATCTATGTATATATGACTATATGAGTATATATGACTTGCTCGGAGTCATACCTCTGGTAAATATCTATAGCAATATTTGAATCCAAGTTTTCATGATTACTGGTCCACCACTAGACTTTTGGTGGCTGAGCCAAGATAGTGGAGTAGAGGAACACAACCAAGCTCTCCCAACATTCTCCTCCAAAGAACTTTAAAATACCACCTCAAATCAAATTCTGGAGTGAGAGTCAGGAAAAGGTCAGAATGAGAATT
Source organism: Petaurus breviceps papuanus (assembly GCF_028583685.1). Taxonomy (NCBI): domain Eukaryota; kingdom Metazoa; phylum Chordata; class Mammalia; order Diprotodontia; family Petauridae; genus Petaurus; species Petaurus breviceps. The sequence continues at coordinate 102,817,847 of NW_027186296.1, forward strand.
TCTTCCAGCCCAAGAGAACTTAGGAGGTTGAAATGGTAGATCTGTGACATGGGGGTGCAGCCTGGCCTGAAGCCTATATGGATGAAATAGCAGCGCTGGAATTATGTGGCAATGGCAACAAAAACAAGAGCAGCTTAAGTAGCTGTCAAGGCAGAGATGGTGAGGGGAGCTGGCAACCTGAACACACTACAGGAAGACATTACAGGGGACCGCTATGCTACCACTAGACACAAGACTGGATACTTAAAAAAAAGCCATTCCATATCCACTTCTGGGTCATCGTTCAAGGACAGAGGGGAGCACTTTGATCAAAAGGGAATGGCAGGGGTGGCCAGGTGGCTCAGCGAGTAAGAGTACCGGCTCCAGTGTTGGGACGACCTGGAGATCGAATCCCGGGCTCAAACACTCAGCACCACACCCAGAAATAACTGGCCGTGTAACCTTGAGCAAGTTACTTAACCCTGATTGCTTAAAAAAAAAAGAGGGAATGGGAACACTGAGTAGCTGTATTGCTTTTGGTCACAAGGGATCAGGGACCTTGATGAACAGTATCACTTCAGGTCGCAAGGGAGGAGGGATTCTGAGGAACAATATAGTTTCCAGTACCACTGGAACAGGGTCCCTGAGGAACAATATAAATTGTAGTCTCAAGGGATCAGGGACCATTTCAGTGTAAAGACAAAATGCAAGAAGATTATGAAAAAAGAATTAACAACTTGGTAAAAGTGTCTCAAAATACTGAGGAAAATAACAACTTAAAAAGACTTGGTTAAATGGAAAAATCGGTACAAAAATTTACTGAAAAAATAATTCCTTTAAGATTGGAATTGGGGAAGTAGAAAGTAATGACTCTATGAGACATCAACAGACAATAAAACACAGTCAAAAGAATGAAAAATAGAAGAAAATGTGAACTGTTTCATTGGAAAAACAACTAACCTGAAAATTAGATCCAAGAGGGATAATTTAAGAATTATTGGACTACCTGAAAGTCATGATCAAAGAAAGAGTCTCACCATTATGTTTTAAGAAAGTATCAAGGTAAACTGCCCAGATATCGTAAATAAGAGGGTAAAATAAAAACTAGAAGAATACAATCACTTCCTGAAACAGATCCCCAAATGAAAATTCCCAGGAATATTACAGTCAAATTCCAGGATTCTCAGAAGAGAAAATATTCCAAATAGCCTGAAAGAAACCACTTAAATACCATGGAGCCACAGTTAAGATCATATAAGATCTAGCAGCTACCATGTTAAAGAAGTGGAGGGCTTAGAAAATGATATTCCAGAAGGCAAAAGAACTAGGAATATAACCAAGAATGACATACCCAGCCAAAATGAGTATGATCCTTCAAGGGAAAAATATATATAATTAATGAAATTGAGGACTTTCAAATATTCCTTATGAAAAGACTAGATCTGAATAGAAAATTGACTTTCAAATACAAGATTCAAAAGAAGCATAAAAAGGTAAACATGAAAGAGAAATTATAAGTGACATAATAAGGTTAAACTGTTTACATTCTTACATGGGAAGATGATACTTCTAACTTCTGAGAACTTTACTATTATTGGGTCAGTTAGAAGGATTCTACATATAAGTAGTGTGAGGGAATAAGATGATTATGATGGGATGATATAAAAAAATGGATAGGCAAGAAATAAAGGATGCTTTAGGAGAAAGGGGAAAGAAAGAAGGGGAAAATTTTTCCTACATAAAAGAAGCCTACTATAAGGAAGAACTTTTATAGTGTAAGGGAAAAAGGTGGGGTGAAGGTGGGGCAAGCAATGTTTGAACCTCACACATATATAAATTGGTTCAAAAGAGGAAAATACATGTACATTCAATTCATAACATAAACCTATCTTGCTCAACATGGAAGTAGGAGGGTAAGATGAGAAAAAGGGAGGTGTGATAAAAGGGAGGTCAGAAAAAAAAAGAAGGAAATGATCAGAAGCAAAATAGACTTTAAGGGAGGGTAGGATAAAAAGAGAAAGATAAAAGAAAGTGGGATAAAGGGAAATGCAGTTAGTAATCATCACTGTGAATGTGAATGAGATAAACTCAGCAATAAAATGAAAGCAGATAACAAGATGGATTAGAAACCATAATGCATATTATGGATATATATGCATAACCATAAACATATGATGTTTACAAGAAACACATTTGAGGCATAGATACATGGAGTTAAAATAAAGGGTTCAAGCAGAATATTATTACTATTACTTCAGCTGAATAAAAAATCAAGGGGAACAATCATAATACTAGAGAAAGACAAAACAAAAACAGACCTAATTAAAAGGGATAAGCAAGGAATCTACATCTTGTTAAAAGGAACCATAAACAATGAACACACATGTATCAATTACTATAGTATACAAATTCTTAAAGGAAAAATTAAATAATCTATAGGAGGAAATAAACAGTAAAACTATACTAGTTGAGAATCTGAACTTTCCCCTCTGAGAACTTTTTATATCTAACCAAAGATTAAACCAAAAAAAGTTAAGAAGATCAACATAATTTTAGAAAAGCCTGATATACTAGACCTCTGGAGAAAACTGAATGGGGATAAAAAGGAATATACCTTTTTCTCAGTATTATATGGCACATACACAAAAAGTGATCAAGTGTTAAAGCATAAAGACCTTGCAACAAAATAAGGAAAAGAGAAATATTAAACGTAACTTTTTCAGATCATAATGCAATGAAAATTATATGCAATAAAGGGGTATGGAGTAGAGATGAAAATTAATTGGAAACTAAATAGTGAAATCCTAAAGAATGAGTTGGTCAGAGAACAAGTCATAGAATTAATCAATAATTTTATTAAAGAGAATGACAACAGTGAGACATCATACCAAAATTTATGGTAATGCAGCCAAAGTAGCACTTAGGGGAAAATTTATATTTCTAAACTCTTACATCAATAAAATGAGAAGGAGTAGATCAATGAAATGAGCATGCAACCAAAAAAAAAAAACCAGAAAAAGAATAAACTTGAAATTTCCAACTAAACACCAATTTGGAAATTCTGAAAATGAGAGGAGACATTAATAAATTTGAAAATAAGAAAACCATTGAACTAATAAACAAAATTGTTTGATGATTTTATGAAAAAGGCATAATGAAATATATAAATAATTGGTTAATTTAATTTTTTAAAAAAGTTACCAGTATAAAATGAAAAGGGTCAACTCACCACCAATGAACAGCATATTAAAGCAATTATTAGGAATTCCTTTGCCCAATTATATGCCAATACATCTGATAATCTCAGTGAAATGAATATTTACAAAAGTATAAATTGCCCAGATTAACATAAAAGGAAATAGGATATTTAAATAACCCCATCTTAGAAAAGAAAGTTGAATAAGCCATCAATGAGCTCCCCTGAGAAAACTCTCCAGGACCATATGGATTCACAAGTGAATTCTACAGAACATTTAAAAGGCAATTAATTCAAATTCTATATAAACTATTTGGAAAAATAGGCAAAGAAGTCCTGTAACATGGTTTTGATGCCTTAAGAAGGAAGAGCTAAAAGAGAAAGAAAACTATAGACTGATTTTCCCAATGAATATTGATGCAAAAAAAAATTAAATAAAGTACTGGCAAGGAGATTATAGTAATATATCACAAAGATCATACATTATAACCAAGTGGGATTTATACTAGGAATTCAGGACTAGTTCAATATTAGGAAAACTATCAGCATAACTGATCATATCAATTACAAAACCCACAAATATAATTATTATCTCAATAGGATCAAAAATTTTTTTTGAGAACTACAACACTTATTCCTACCAAAAGAATAGGAATAAATGGAGCTTTCCCTAAAATAACAAATAGTATCTATCTAAAACCATCAGTAAGCATTATATGTAATAGGATAAGTTGAACACCTTCCCAGTAAGATGAGGGTTAATCAAGAATGCCCATTATCACAAATTTTCTTTTTTTTTCTTTTTACTAGGAATGCTAGTTATGGAAATGAGAAGAAAATTAAACTCAAGGAATTAGAATAGCCAATGAGAAAACAAAACTACCACTCTTTGTAGATGAGATGATGACATACTTGGAGAATTCTAGAGTATCAACTATAAAGTTAACTTTAGCACAATTGCAAAATATAAAATAAACCTACATAAATCATCAGGATTACACAACAAAGTCCAGCAGCAAGAGATAGAAAAAGAAATTCTATTTAAAATAATTGTAGACAATAAAAATACTTGGTAGTCTACCTGCCAAGGCAAACCCAGGAACAAGGAAACAAAATTACAAAACATATTTCACACAAATAAAGTCATATCTGAACAACTGCAAAAATATTAATTGCTCATGTGTAGGCTGAGACAATACAATAATAATGACAAGTCTACCTAAATTAATTTTCTTATTCAGTGCCAAACCAACCAAATTGTCAAGGGATTACTTGATAGAGCTAGAAAAATAATAATGAAATTCATCTGGAAGAACAAAATGTCAAGAATATCAAGGGAGATCAGTGAAAAAAAAATGTAAAGGAAGATGGCCTAGTCATATCAGAGCTCAAACTGTTTTACAAAGCAGTAATCATCAGAGCAATCTGGTAATGGCTAAGAGATAGACTGGTGGATCAGTAGAATAGATTGGGTACAGAATACACAGTAGGTAATTACCACAGTTATCTAAGGTTTGGTAAATGCAAAAATCTCAGCTTTGGGGACAAGAACTGATTAGTTGACAAAAAGTGCTGGGAAAATTGGAAAGTGGCTTGGAAGAAATGAGGTACAGACCAACATCTCACACTGTATACCAAGATAAGGTCAAAATGGGTACATGATTTAGACATATAGGGCGATACCATAAGCAAATTAGGGAAGCAGAAACAGAAGAACAGTATGCACAGTAACAGAATTATTATAAGATGATCAATTGTGAAAGACTTATCAGGACAAATGAAAAGAACACATAATGAAAATGCTATTAATCTCCAGAGGAAGAACTGATAAACCCTGAATGCAGATTGAAGAACACATTTTTACTTTATTTTTCTTGTTTTTTTTTTTGTCTGTGTTTTCTTTTTCAATATGACTTCACATCTATAATCGACATCAAATTGCTTGCATTCTCAAGGATAGGGAAGAGGAGAAAGAGAACTTTGAAACTAATTTTTTAAAATAATTAATATTCATTTTTTTACATGTAATTGTGCAAGGTTTAATAAAATACATCAAATAATAATAACAAAGAAGGAAGTGAATCTCTTTAGACTATATATTAACTTGGAAAAACACATATTAACATTATCTATGTTGTAGCATATTTATTTTGTTAACTAAGCCTTGCCCAATTACACTTTAATGTGGTTCAGGCTCCATTTGGAGCCCCCAGGACATGAGTTGACACCTGTGGGCTAGATAATGTTGCTACTCATTAGTGAATAATCAATTCAACTCAGTTATCAAATAAAATGGAAAGTCAACTTAACTATTCATGATTACTGATCCAATACTATGAGAAAACCATTATGATTGGTTACAGAGCCAGAACAGACCTTAGGAGTCATCTAACTCCAACCCCTACTCAGAATATGAGTAGACAGTTCTAGACCTGGAAACACATAATTACATCTCTAAATTTTGGAATCATAAAATAGAAAACCCTACAACACAACTAGTCTAACCCTCTTATTTTTACTTGTGATCCAGCGAGTTTAAGAGATTTTCCCATGATCACACAGCCAACCAGTGACTACAACCAAGTCTTCTGAACTCCCAGGCCATTGTGTCTTCTACTCTTTATTTTGACTATATCTTGACATGCTTCCATAAAGTATCTGAGTTGGTTGCTCTCTCTTTGTAGTGCATTGCCTTTTATTCCCAGTACCATATTAATTTAAGAAATAGAATAGAATTAGGGCAGAAATGTGCTCTTTTGGCATTATTTCCCCTTTTAACAGTCTGGGTTTGAGAAAAATTATCCTTTTGTCTGTTTCTTCATTCATAATACCAATCAATCACCTTTCTGGATGCCTGGAATGCACTCCCTCCTTACCTCTACTTCAGAGAGTTTCTTTTTTCCTGTAAGATGCATAGCAGGCATCGTATTCTTCCATGAAGCTTTTCCAGATCCCCTCCCAACTGACAGTGTGCTCCCTCCCAAACTACCTTGTAAACATTGAACTATTTTGTATATGCTAATATATTTATTAATTTTGTATTTATACTGTGTATACATATAATGTATATGTACATATATAATATCTTCCACTTTAGGAGTTTGCTTTCAATCTTGCAGACAATAGGAAACCACTATTGGTTTTTGAATAAGAGAATGATGTACATTAAGATGATTTTAGCATAATATGATAAGAATGGAATATAAAGATTCCCCTGTATTGGCTTGGTTTTCAAATTGATTGTGTTAAAACCCAGAGCTTGTTAATCCCACCTGTGGGATGGACTTGATGTAAAAAGAGAGTCCTGAACTGGGAGGAGCTGGTGATGTAGATTTGGAGAGACACAAGAGAAAGGCAGAAGAACTTTTTGGAAGCAGCACCTCGTTGCCTTGGACTTTTGAGACCCGCCCCCTGAGCTGCCAAGGACTGAGGAGACATGGCTGTTTTGCTGGAACTTTGTCTGTCTGTTTTGATGTTGTTTTGCCAGATTTGTCCACTGGTGAAAGACAGTCCTTTTGTTGAAGAAGTCCTGGAACCTGGCTGTTGGCTAAGAGCTCCTGAGACTGTCCTGCAGACAGAGAGTGAATACTGTCCACTGGTGAAGGACAGTGCTGTTGTTGCAGGGGTCTGGGAACCTTTCCGTTGCTTCAGAGCTACTGAGACTGTCCTGCAGACAGAGAGTGAATACTGTCCACTGGGGAAGGACAGTGCTGTTGTTGCAGGGGTCTGGAGACTGTCCTGCAGACAGAGTGAATACTGTCCACTGGTGAAGGACAGTGCTGTTGTTGCAGGGGTCTGGGAACCTTTCTGTTGGTTGGAAGCCCTGAGGAAGGATTTTCTTGTTGTATGCTTACAGAGGTCCTGGGAGAGGGTTTTGCTAATGTTTTCAGGAGTTCTAGGACTGTTCTGCAGACAGAGGATGAATTAATGAAGAGATTGGCAATGTATCTTGTGCCCTTGCTAAGTCTTGTCTCCCCAGGAACTAAGATTGCTGAGAACTTGCCTCATGTCAAGATGAAGAAAAGACCTCCATTTGGGTATTAAGTGCTGTGCTTAAACTTGATGTAACTCTGGGGTAGATTCAGTTGTGATCCAGGGGTGGGGAACTTTTGACCTTTTTGTGTTCTATGGTTGAACAAATGAATGTACTTTACTTATCGTTGGAAACTAATCTCCATTTGAGAAGAGGGGCTTTGTGGTGGACTAAATGAAGGTACAGCCTAGGGGTGGAGTAGTATTTAGAACAGGGACTGTGTAATTGATTGAATGAATGGAAGGTCCTGGGGTGGGGTAGTCCTTGGAGATTATTTAATCACACTTAGTAAATGCTGTATTTTGAATGATGTCATATTTTGATCTTCTCTGTTCTCGGTTGGTCACTGAATAAAATGGAGAGCACCTATGCTGGTATTCTGAACCTTGGGAAGTTGCCTTTCCTTGGCATTACTTTACACATCTGTAAAATGAAAGAATTGGAAAAGGGAGAATAATAACCTAAATAAAAGGTTACCCAGATGAGAACTGGGGTGGTAACAATGTAGACAATAGAGGGCAGATGACAGAGGAATTGTGGAACTAGGATTGGCTAGAGTTGGCAACTGAAAGAAGGCAGGGATTGAGGGACAAGAAAGAGTCATGGATGACCTCAACATTTTGAGCCTGGTTGACTGGGAGAATGGTCGTGCAATCAAGAAGATTAGAGAAATTGAGAGGAAGGAAAGATCTGTGGTTATGGAAAACCAGCAAGAAAAGTATGGAACCCTGGGCAGTATTCATAAAATTCACTCCATAAGGGAAGAGGGGAGAGTTCACTCAATTACAGATGTGGTATAGATCAGTTCTTCTGTTCTTGCCAGACAATAGGAATAAAAATCCAGACCCAGTGCCAATATACTGGATAACTTCCAGTGAGTATATAGGTAGCCAAAGGCTCAAAGAAGGTAACTAGCAATGTGTGAGCTCCATCTGCTATTTCTTATAGTGTCTCTCATCAGGTCAATTGACAATTGTCACTCTCCTAGTGCCAGTGTTGGAGAACACAATGGAAAGGCAACCAGCTATGCATTAGAGGAAGAAGCAAGGACCACTAGCTACTCACAGCAACTAAGTATACTCACAACTGATTTAAGAAAATTAAAATGTCTTCTTGACTCTAGTGGAAACTACACCTTGGTGTATACAAGCAGATTTGGGAAGTACAAAGTAGTTAAGATTTGAGAAGGAATAGGAGGAATGAGATCCTCAATGGTGGTGAACTACAAGAGTGGGGATGAGTTGAAATTAGAGGGAGTTGAGGGAGAATCCAAGAGCCGAGAGCCCCAGGTTTGGGGCACCACACAGGGTGAAGGTGAGTATATATGGAATAAGTTAATACATGTTGTAAATAATAGTATTCCCCCCAAACACAGTAATCAATGATAAGAAGCTATCAATAAAATTTGTTTTCATGTCATTTATTGAAATCAGCAAGAGGTGCAACTTCTGAGTCTCCAGAAGAGAAAGTCAAGGGGCATCAAGTGGACCAAAAGTCCATACTAGATGAGGCAGTGTTGTGAGTGTGAGGAGGTGAATAGGCCCTGACACCTCAGTTACTCTGACAGGCAGAGCTGCCATGCTAGCAGTCAGCCTTGCCACATAGCAATGACGACTATGGCTACATGGGTGGTCCAAGAAAATGCCATAAATACCTCTTACAGAACTTTTGAATAAGAATGTCTATACTCTGAGAAGTAGGTGGTGTGATGGATAGAGAATGTACCTTAAATCAAGGAAGACCTGCCTTCAATTCCTGCTTCTGATGTATACTGGCTGTGTGACCCGAGGCAAGTCACATGACCTCTAAGTGTTCTAGGCACCTCTCTAAGACTATGTTGAAGAAAAGGTGTTGGTTTACATTGGTAGGGGGATTTTCCTCAGCCAGGAGCTCCTTATTCCAATGAAATCAGAGGTCCAATCTCTGTCTCTATACAATTTTACTAGTACTAAGGTAGTTAGTCATACTGGAAAACAACATATAGAAGTACTTTTTAGAGACTAGGCAAATGGTGGAGTAGGAGGAAAGAATACAGCATGGCTCTTTGCCACAATTACTACACAAAGACCAAGAAAATACAACAGACTGAATCCTGATCAGGAAATCCAAATAAAAATCAGTGAGTCACTTTCCCAACCCATGTGTGCATAGGGAGATAAAAAGAGATCTTCTAGATGTGGTAAATGGTCTACTCAGGAGGGTACCAAATTGAGCCTTTGCATATGGGGGCAGAAGTGGGGTGAGAGGCTGGGCAGGATGGCAAGAAGTCCCGTGTTCCAGTACAGAGGGGTAGGACACTGTACAGGGAACAAAAATAGGTGCTGACTGGCATTTGGTCATTCACACCCCAAATCTGGATCACAGATGAGGAAGGGGCCTGTGTTTAGGGGTGGCAGACCAGGGCAGAATGCTTATGGACTTCGGGTTACATACTGAGCAAAGAACAGTAACAGTAACAGAAGTAAGCAGCAGCTGAGGGGGGTCTGAACACCCACACAAAAGAGCAGGGTCTCAGATCAAGTCCCCAGATCTGTCTAAAGACTGATCCTGAATAACCAAAGCAAGGAGCTCAGACCAAGTAGAAGGCACCTGTAGTTTGACTGCTCTGAACCTGCAGAGCCTTCCAGCTAACTGATGGTGGTTGGTTCCACCAGAAGTTTACTAGAATGCCTACCAACCACAGGCAAACCTACAGTTATGTTGCTCAGAACCAAACCTGAATTAGGAGCTGACAAATTCAGTTGAGGAGGGCAGCAATCAGACTTCATCCTAGATCAGACCACTGAGGACAAACTAAAAGCTTGTAGATCCCTTTTCCAACCTTTAAGAATTCAGCACTCAAATTTCCAAAGAAAGTAGCAGCAGGCATCAAAAGAATAGGAGAAAAAGGAATATGTAAAGCCCAGACATTCCCTCCAAAAGTGTGCAGAACCTGGGCCTAATATCAAGTATGAATTTAGGAGGCAAGATTGGAAAAAAGAATTAAAAAAAATAATCTCACCATTGTAGCAGCAAGCACCCTAGCATCCCCAGAATGGCTGCCAACACAGGTTCTTAGATTTGCTTTTCTAAAGAAAAGCAACTCAAAATGGGTTAACAATGTTGCTTTAATCAAACATATGTCATTTACCTAGTTCAGCACCCCAAACTTCAGAGAATACAAACAAGTTACAAGCAGAAGTTACAAGCAGAGAAGCAGATCAGCAGATAGGCTTCCAGCTGCTGACCATTACATCCATGCCTAGTCAGTTACCAGAGAGGGAAGCACCAACATCTGGGTTTTCAAAGCCAGGGGGGCTCAACGGCTGCCCAGAGTCTCAACTGGTCAAATAACACAACTCTTCTCAAAGGGAGCCCCCCACCAAAATCTCACATCAGGGTATATATAGCCTTCTCCTTGCTCAGAGAATGTCACAACCCTCTTGACCCACTGCCCAATCACAAAATATCAAGGTGTGGGCATTCCTGAAAAAACAAGCCTCCTGCCATAGGCTCCAGATGATCACATTCAGCCTACTAGGCGACAGAGTATATTTTCAAATGAAGGAAAGTTCTAAGTGTCACTTAAGCCTATCAAAGGGCCTAGGGGTAGGGAAGATCTTAGATTCCCATTCCCATAACCACCATTTAAAATGGGACACTAAAATCACACATTCAGAAGAGGAGAATGGCTTAAAAACATCTGCAAGCAAAACCTCAAACAAAAAGAAAATTAGAAATAAGACACAAATTAAATTAGAATCTCTAAAAGAAATGGAGCCAGATTTTTAAAAGTTAACATTATATATAGAATAATAATTCTAGAGGACAGAGTTAGTAAAGAAATGAAAACTATTGAAGGAAAGACTTAGATAATTAACAGTTTAAAACAAAGTTTACAAAACTTTACCCAAGCAACAGACTTCTTGAAAGTTAGAATGGATCAAAAGAAGTTAATTACTCTATGAGACAACAAAAATATTAAAAGGAAATAAAGACTGGGGAAAAAAGAAGAAAATAGAAGATATCACATATTAAAAACAACTAATCTTGAATCAGCTAAAGGAGATACCTTAAAAAATGACTGAAATACCTGAAAGCCATGAGCAAATAAAGAAACTCAGACATATTTCAAGAAATAGTAAAAGAAAACTGCCCAGAACTCTTAGAACCTGTTGGCAAAGTAGAAGGTATATGCCAAAAATCTCCTAAAATAAATGTCAAAAGAAAAACCACCTAAAACACCTTCCTCAAGATCCAGAGTTTCCAGGAAAAAAAAGTACTTCAAGAATCCAGAAAGAAAGAAATCAGGTATAGAGGATCCAGTCATGAACACACAAAATTAGCTGCCACCACTATATAAAAAACTTGGGATTCAGTATGTCAAAAGGGGAAAGATGCAGATTTATGACCAAGAATAACTGACCCAGCAAAACTGAATATAATCTTATAGGGGAAAAGTTTCCTTTAATAAAATAAGCACACACACACACAGAATCAAGAAAAATATATAAAGGTGAGTATGAATGAGAAATCACACTGGAGTGAACAATGATAAAATGTTTACATTCTAAAAGGTGAAGATAATACAAGCCTTCTTAGAATCCTATTAACATTAGGAAACATGGATGAAGTCAAATAAGATAGAGGGCCTAGGAGTGTTGCTCTATTTTGTGATCTTAAGAGAAGAATAGAAGGGGAGTGAAAAGAGAATACATTAGGGGAAACAAAGGAAGAAGGGTAGAAGAAATCATCTCATATTATTGGGATACCCAAGTAGAAGACTATGCAAATGAGGAGAAAAAGTGAGAGATTGAGTGACTTGACATTCTATCTCATCCAAACTGGTCAAAGAAAAGAATACACACAATTGAGTGCAGAAATATATTTCATTCAATTGAAAAACAGGAGTGGAAAACAAGAGGGAGAGTAAAATTCAGAGAGGGATCAGTCATGGACAAAATAAACTCTAACTATTAAAGAAGGCATTAAAAAGAAAGAAAGAAATGTTAAGAAATTATGATTAGGCTCAGAGTGAGGGAAAGTAAAGAGGGGCAGTTAAGTAGAAGCATATTTCATCAAACCTAGAATATCAGTGTTGAGAAATCTACTTGCTCATCACTCTTCTTTATAAAAAGGATACAGGAAAGAAAGAGGAAAAAATATAAGAGAAAAGGATGTAGGGAAATACACAACTAGTAATAATAAGTGTAAATATAAATGTTATGAATTTACCCATAAATGGAAGAATGTAGCAGAATCAATTATAAAAAAGAATCTTACAATGTTGTTCATAAGAAACATGACTAAAATAAAAATTTATACAAAAATCTTTAAAAGGCACTAGAGAAAACTTTATTCTGCTTCAGCTGAAGTTAAAATAGTAGGGGTAGCAATTATCATCTCAGACAACGAAAAGCCCAAGTGGACAATTCAAATAGATAAACAAGGAAATTACATTACTCTGAAATGTATTATAGACAATGAATTAATATCAATACTAAACATATATGAACCAAATGGAATAACATCTACATAATTAAAAGAAAAATTAAATTAGTTAAATGGAGAAATAGACAATAAGACTGTAATAGTGAGGCATCTCAATGTACTCTTCAAATTTAGACAAAACTGATAAAAAAAATTAAAGTTCCTCTGATAAAGGTCTTATTTCTAAGATATACAAGGAACTGAATGAAATTTATAAGAACAATTTCCCAAAATTGAAAGATGTGAAGAAGCATTTCTCAAGGGCATAAAACTAGAGTGTATTTTTGAATGTTCCAAATCACTAAGGATCAGAGAAATTTAAATTAAAGAAATTCTCAGGTTCTATATTATACCTACAGATTGGCAAAGATGGCAAAAAAGAAAATGGCAAATAAATAGAGGGACTACCAGAAAACAGGCATATTGATGCATTGTTTTGTGGAGTTGTAAATTAGTCCAGGGAATTCTAAATAGCAATTTGGAACTATACTTTGAAAAGTCATTCAACTATGAATACCCTTGAAGTATCCAGCAAACTTTGTGCCCCACTAGAATTGATGACACCAAGCCTCCATAAGAGTAGGCAATTGACATGTCCCTATATTTTGCTGATAAAAGCTAAACATCTTTCTGTATAATGGTGGCATTCAATGCCTGAGAGAACTTACACAACTGCAGCCTTAGGTGTCCCCTGCCAGAAGACTGGGGAGTCAGGTGGCTTCTCATGTAAACAGCTGTATGAGAAGTGCCTCAAGAATTGATGTGGGCTGAAGACCAGCAGCAGATGTGGCACTTAATTTGTAGCAAGAATGATGAGGGGAGGGAGCAGCAAAGCTCCAAGAATGCCCAACAGAGCTGGCCCCTGACTCTTGTAATGAAAAGGGGGTAATAAACCTGGCTCCTGTGGCATTTGCAACCATTATGCCTTGGTGGAACCAGAGCTACCAAGAATTAACTTCCTTTCCTGAAAGGCTATACAGCTGTGAGTCCTGGAACACTCAGCTGGGAAGAATTTACTATAAGTGAGGAGGAAACTGGCTCTCTAATCCCAAAGAATCACCTATGTGACCTCAGGAAGTCAGTTCCATTCCCTTTCCTAGGCCAGAAATTAATATATACTCAAAAAATTTTACATGGAGGTACCTGCCTAACTGGTTATTGTGCTGCTAGTTTGTTAAAGTCAGTAACAACTTTGATTTTTTTCTCTGTTCTTTAGAACATTTCATTATAGGAACTCTGCTATATATAAAGCAAAATGGTGGAGAAAGTGAGTGGATTTCAAAGGCATCATATAAATGTTGCAGAGAATACATGATTAATTTAAAAGTAGAAACGCCAAAGGTGGCAAGATCTTTTTCAGGCTTGTAATATTATTTTTACAGTGAGAATTATGGTTTCAAGTGATGGAATAATTACTGTGTTCTAAAAGCACTTGAAATAAATGGAGGGGGAAAAACCTTAATTTACTACTATTCTCTCTTATGTTTTTTTTTTTACTTACAAAGTTATTGGGGAGATTTTATTAAAATTCTCCTTGCAGTAATTCAATAACAACTTGGCCTTCTGTGATAATTCACTTCAGCAGTAGTGTATAACATATTTGTTTCGAATCTTCTCTATAATCCTGTCACTAGCTTTGAAAAAAGTACATCCTTTAATTCTGGGGATCATGTGGATAAGGAGACAGGAAACATAGCTCATTTTAAGAAAATATCCTAATTTGATATTAGAACTACATAATATTTTTTGTTGCACAGTCTTTTTTAGTTATGTCTTGGCAAAGATACTAGAGTGGTTTGTCATTTCCTTCTCTAGTTCATTTTACAAATGAGGGAACTGAGGCAAACAGAGTGAAAGTGACTTGCCCAGGGTCACACAGCCAGTAATTGAGGCCAAATTTGAACTCAGGAAAATAAGACTTCCTGACCCAGATCTGGCACTCTATGCACTGTACCAACAAGCTGCATATTCATAATACACTCTGGAGGAAACCATAAGAGCATCAAAGACTATATTTTTAATTTTCTTAAAAACAAATTATCCTCAAAAGTCATTAAGAGAAAGGACACTATACCTACAACCCATTATTATACTGATTAGTTTCTACAAAGTTTCAAAGCTGTGGTTAAATTTTCTCCTGAGCATAATAAACTAGATTCATGTCCTCTCCTTAAACAGATTCCTTTTCTTCCTGTCACTGATTAAGTATTAATAAGTGAGTATTTGCCACAGACTGGAGCATTAAAATATTCAAACTGGAAGGGATTTAGAAATTATCTAAGCCTACTTCCTCATTTCATAGATAAAGGAACTGATATCCAAATAGGTTAAATAATTTGCCCAATGTCACATAAGTAGCCAGTTGATGTCAAGAGTAAGGATTAGAATATAGATCTTTAGACTTAGTTCAGTGCTTTCAAGAATCTTCATATAATGCTGTTTCTAATTTTATGAGAAGCATTGTTAGAGGCAGTTAGATGGTACACTGGATAGAAAGAATGTCAGACCTGGCGTCAGAGAGATGAGTTCAGTCTGATCTCAGACAGGTCTATGTGATTCTAAGCAAATCACTTGACTTCTGTTTGCCTCAGTTTCATCATCTGTAAAACGGGGAATGATAATAGCAGCATCTATCTCCAAGAATTGTTGTGAGGATAAAATTAGATATTGGCAAAATGCTTTACAAACCTGAAAGTGCTATATAAATGTTAGCTATTATTATAAAGCATTTTAATGTATATTGACTAATAAAATCCAAAGGTAACTTGTTTTATAGAATGTAATGACATGGAGTAGATGAGACAGGTGCACTGGGGACAGATAAAACAAGGAGGCTAGCTCAGAGATGTGAAAACCTCCTAATGAGGAATTCAGTCCCAGAAGTCACAAATCAGATTCAGCAACATGAAACTGCAGGTCAGGCTTTTGAATCATAGATAATGATCTCAATACACCCTTCACTCAACCCTAACTCTTTAGTTTGGGAAAAGATTCTTAGAATGTTCCTCTAGCACATCAGTAATTACTAATGTCTTTGAAACATTAAAAAATATCACATGCAAAAATAAGGTTCTCCTCCCTGTTCATCTTTCTATTGTGACAAACTATGCCCCATCAAAGGAATGGACTTCCCTATTACTGTATTTTCATTGCCAAATCCCAAACTAAACTGTGAATCCACAGGGGTTAGGACCATATATCAACATACCTTGGTTATATCTAGGATGACAGGTGATAACAGTCCAACCCTATAGAATACTGTACCTGCACAAACATCACCAAAACATAAAGGCATTGGTTCTCAATTCATGTCCATCTTTAGCCATCAGTTTTCTTCAGAAGCTACATCTCTCATGCAGGAGACATCTGAGTCTATAGCTGTCCATTACATTGAATACTGCAGTTGTGGAAAAAGACCCATGCCTCCTAGCAGCAAGAAATGGGGAAACGTCAACTGTCTACTCTTACAGAACCTAGAACCACTAAATCTGGCAGGGTGCTAAGTTTTCTGGATACTAGGCTCTAGACTGCTTCAACAGAACAGCATTTTGGTAAGACAGCTGAGGCACACTTGTCCAATGCTTGTTTTTTTCCTGGGATTCTACCTTCCATATCTTCTTGGTGGCAGTTATGTGTGCCTTGCTCAAATTCTGGGGACACTGTCAACTGGACTAAGAGAGGGTTGTCTGGTCACTGTTTTCAGAAGAACAGAATTAATTTATGAAATTCTACAATAGCATAGGTGGCAAGGGACAATCCTTCCTCAACTAATCCTGGTAAGTAGTTTAACAGAGAACAGGCTACCAGACAACTGTATGAGAATAAGCTGCTGTAGCATTCTACCCTTGCTCTTCCATCTAGTGTATTAACTCCCACCCTAGGGCTTTGTACTTCTGAATGGTGTGACAGAGTTTACCATATGGTCCTGTGTGGTCATCTTCCTGCCATGGAGTTGAGTGTGTACCAAATGAACCCAATCCCTGCTTTCTACCTTTTCTCTGGAGATAGTCATTGAATCCACATGATAATTCATGGAAAGAACATGTCAAAAATCACTCTATGATTCCATTCACCCTTTGTATGACCAAAACACCCCTCTTTAGCCACCAAATAATAACAATAGCTAATAATACCTAGCATGTATACAGTATTTTGGCAGCTATATGGTGTGGTGGATAGAGTACCAGACTTGGAATAATGAGTTCAAATGTAGCCTCAGACACTTACTGACTGTGTGACCCTGAGCAAGTCCCTTAACACTTTGCCTCAGTTCCCTCATCTATAAAATGAGTTGGAGAAAGAAATGACACAGCACTCCAGCATCTTTGCTAAGAAAACCCCAAATGGAGTCATGGAGAGTCAGAAACATCTGAAAAGATTAAACAACATAGTACTTTAAGGTTTGCAAAGCACATTACATATGCTATTTCATTTAATCTTCAACATAAACCTATGATGTAGGTACTCTTACTATCCCAAGTTTACAAATGAAGAAACTGAAGCAAATAAAAGTTACATGGTTTTCCAAGAGTCAAACAGTTAGGAAGTGTCTGGGGCAGGATTTACACTCAGACCTTCTATGACATTTAGCTGCCTCTACACTTAGCTATATATGCTATCTTCTCCAAGGAGAGGGTAAGTTCTTTAAGGGCAGCATCTATGTTGTTTTTTTAATTTATCTCTCCAGAATTTCGCATAGCAAGTTAGTGTTAGTGGCCTTTTTGCTTTTCCTTGTAAAAGACGCTCCATCTCCCTACTCCAGGAAGTTCTGTTGGTTGTCTGACATGACTGCAAGTCTCTCCCTCCCCATCTCAGTCTCTTGGCTTCCCTGGCTTCCTTCAAGTCTCAGCTAAATTCTCTCTTTCTACAAGAAGCCTTTCCCAGTTCTCCCTAATCTTACTCCCTTACCTCTGAGGTCATCTTCCATCTATCCCATATCAATCTTGTTCATGCATAATTCTTTGCACATTGTCTTTCCCACTAAACTGTGAGCTCCTTGAAAGCAGGATTTTTTTTTTTACCCTTTGTATTTCAAGTGTTTAGCACAACTGATGATTCAGTATTGAACAAACATTTTGATGTATGGAGAACTCTAGGCTAAGTAATAGGGGAGATATAAAGCACAGATAAGTAATTATTGTCCTTAAGACATTTAGTCTAATAGAGGCAAAAGAAGCTCCAGGGATAGTTACAATATGCAATGTCTCATAAATCTCTATGTGAGAACTGAGAGAGGGAAAGTTGTTAGTGATCTAGGAGAGCAGGAAATATGTCTTTGCAAATGGCAGCAAACTGAGCTTTATGGTAAAGATTGATTCTTAAGTTGATCTGCTAATATTTTCTCCATAAAACGATCAGCAGTCATAGGAAAAATGCCCTGAATCATTTCATAAAGATATGCAGTTTTCAGTGGTCTTACCTCAAACCCAGTAAATTTTGCAAAAATAGAATTAGTCCATTTACGAGGGGTTGGAGGAAGCCAGGCATTACTCTACTGCTGGTGGAACTGTGCCTTAGTTTAACCATTCTAAAAAAGGAATTTGAATTGCAGAAAGGTCACTAAACTTTGCATGTTCTTGACCCAAAGATTCCTCTCCTGGGCATGGGTCTCAAGGGGATTAAGAACAGAGAGAAAAACCTTACAAGGACAAAAATATTCCTAGTAGCATGCCTTTTATAGCAAAAATAAGAAAACAAAGTGGATGTCCGGCATTTGAGGAATGACTAAATAGACTATGGTATGTGAATGTGGTGGAATTTTATTGTGTTATAAGAAAAGATGAATGTAAATATAAGATATGCTGTCTTTTTACGATCCTTTTCACAAAGAGAAATTAATGATGAAAAGAGAAAAAAGGTTTTTTTTGTAAAGGAAGATATATCTATATTTATACATTATCAAAATATAAGATCTTGCCACTATCACAATTGAACATATCTATACCTGGCATGAATAGAAAAGGAATACACACTGATATAGATAGATAGATAGATAGATAGATAGATAGATAGATAGATAGATAGATAGATAGATAGATAGATAGATAGATA
>NW_027186296.1:102836584-102858015 GCF_028583685.1 Petaurus breviceps papuanus
ATAGATAGATAGATAGATAGATAGATAGATAGATAGATAGATAGATATAGATACACACGCACATATGTGTGTATCTATATTTCTCTATATATATATATCTATAGATATGCCTATATCTATCTATCTATATATGGAAATGTAGCTTTCTGATGAGACAGACAGTTTGGAGTAAAAAAAATTCATCTGTTGTATAAATCTGAGAACTTGTATCCTTTGTCAACAAGGTGGAGTAATACCTTGTTTATATGGGGACAATTTAAGGTTATGAAAAGTCAAAAATGTCTTTTAATTATTAAAAACTAGAGAAACGTGGATGTAAAGAAGCACCAAAAAGAAAGACTCATATGTCAGAAGCTATAGGTTCACAAAGCAAAATGAGAATATTCAACTAATTTGCATACATAAAGAATAAGAAAAATATGTATACATTTGTAGTCTGAGGTTTGACTTGAAAAAGGACCATTTCACTGGGGAAATGTGTAAAGTGGTGACTTTTTAGGAGAAAAGCAATGACTAGGAATGAGGAGGCATCCCTTTAAGCCATTGGACAGAGCAGAAACAACAAGAGAAGAAAAGAAACTAAGATGTGGATACGTGGAAGGAGGACTAATAAGCTGTGACAGTTTAGAAGCATCAGACAAAAGAAAGCTTCACCTGAGAGATTTAAGATTGGCCTGAGAAAGAAGTGATGTCATTAGTCAAGAGTTCCAATGGCAGCTATCGCTCTTGACTCCCTCCTACAGTTGGAGAAAGGGCTGCTACTTCTGTCTCCAGGAGGGAGGAATAACATGAAGTCTTCGGCACTCAAGCCAATTTCCCAGGTCCCCTCCCCTCTACTTTTGCAGGGTGGGAGGAGGAGTGAGCAGCAACATCAAGGATGGCAAAGCCTTCCCTTGTGGCTGTCTTCATACTACAGCTGTCCCAGTGTTAAAGACAACAAAGCTTCCTTCTAAACTCCCCAAAGACACTTGAATGTCCTCTTGGGGCTATGGAGAGTCCCTCCAGACATAAGAAGTAGCCAATTAATTCTGGCATTCAGACAAGTGTGATAAAGGCAAAAATGTACTCTTTTCACCCTTGCTCTGTAGCATGTGCTTTGGGCCAGAAAAAACATGCTGTTGCTGTTTTATCTCTTGAGAAAATGCTACTCAAGTATCCCAGTGGTAGAGACAGGGGCGGCTTAAGGAATGAGTCTACTGACTACCAAATAGTATTAATTCTGGCCTTAACTGGGAAGAGGAGGATAAGGGATGTAGCATACATCTTTTTTGGCCGAGCAACCTAGGATTAGTCATATTACCTAGTATTTATATACCACTTTACTGTTTTCAAAACACTTAACATTTTTTTTTATTTGATACTTAAAACAACCCTATAAAGTAGGTGCTATTATCATCTTCTTTTTGTAGATGAGGAAACCAAGAGTCAGGGAAGTCACATGGCCAGCAAATATCTGAGGCAGGATTTGAGCCCAGATACTCCTAATTTGAACATCAGTGCTCTACTTACTAGGTTATCTATCTTCCTAGGAAGACAGAAAAGAAAATCAAGAAACAGGTAAGAGTTGACTCTTCTTTCCAGAGTACCTAGTCATATAAGCTGATCTTCAAGAAATGGAAATTTAAAAAAAAAACTCCAAAAAATGGAAATAATAATGGGAACTACCATTGACCTGGGACTGTAAGTTTTTCCAGAGTTTTACTGTCAGTATCTCTTTTAAATCTCCTCAAAAAGCCTAGGAGCTAAGTTCCATGGTTATTGTTATTCCCTATTTCAAGGAGAAGGAAACTAGAGCTAAGAGAATTTCTGTGGTTTGTACTTTATTATATGTCTAGTGACAGTCAGATGAAGTGTTTGATTTCATGTCTTCCTAACTTTGAGTTCAGCCCAGCAAAGGAATGAAACTATGAGCTTAAAGGTCAACAGATACAACCTGATGAGAGAAAAAACAAACAAACAAAATTAAGAAGAGACATAATAGAGTAGGCATATTCACTCTTATGCTTAGTTTGATCACAATTGTTGATGTCATATTAGAAGCATTGTCTAGTTTTGGTCTGATGCCAAAGATATTTTATATATTACATGCATAAGTACATATATCTAATCTCTCTGGGCCTTACAGTAACCAGGTGTAAAAGGAACAAAAGGTCTACCCAACTCCTACAGTAGTTGGGTAAGTAAACTTATTGTAAGATGTGGAATGTTCTTTGAAGGACAGATTGTTAGACACAAAAAAAGGCATTGAAATGAAAGAATGGAACAAAAATGTCTGCTGCAGCTTTAATGAGAAACAATGTTAAAATCATCTTTATCTCACAATCTCAGGCTGCTATCTAATGGTATATGTATATTTTGTTATTGCTCTGTTGTCCTTTTTTTCTTTTTGCCTTCAAACTTTCCCAACATCAGGGTCTTTTCCAATAATTCCTGTATTTTCATTATATTGCCAAAGCATTTAACATTCACCTTCAGTATTTGATCATTCAATGAATAGTCTGAATTAATTTCTTTAAGTATTGACTGCTTTGATCTCCTTGCTGTTCAAGTGACTCTCAACAGTCTTCCACAGCAATTCACATGTGTCAATTCTGCAGAGCTCAGCATTCCTTTTAGTCCAACTCTCACAGTCACATGTTGATACTGGAAGAAGCATAGTTTTGATGACATGGACCTTTGTCAGCAAGGTGATGTCTTTGTTTTTTAATATACTATTCAGATTTGCCACAGATTTTCTTCCTTTCTTGCTCTTCTTTGGAATATTCTTTGTTGTTGATTCCTATAAAATATTGTGAATCTCTGTCCATGGTTCTTCAGGCACACCATCAGATCTAATCCTTTACATCGATTTACCACATCCACTGCACATTCTTAAGGGATGTTATTTAGGTAATGCCTACACATTATGATGGTTTTCCTACTTTTAAAAAATTTAATTCTGAATTTTGTAATAAGAAGCTCATGATCTGAGCCACAGTCAATTCCAGGTCTTGTTTTAACTGACTGTATAGAACTTCTCCACCTTTAGCTGCAAAGTATGTAATCAATCTGATTTCTATATTGAATATCTGGTGATGTTCATGTATAGAGGCACTTTTTGGATTGCTGAAAAAGAGTGTTTGCTATGACCAGTGAGTTATCTTGACAAA
Organism: Petaurus breviceps papuanus; assembly: GCF_028583685.1. Taxonomy (NCBI): domain Eukaryota; kingdom Metazoa; phylum Chordata; class Mammalia; order Diprotodontia; family Petauridae; genus Petaurus; species Petaurus breviceps. Next base: position 102,839,734 of record NW_027186296.1, read on the forward strand.
ACTCTATAAGTATTTGCCCAGCTTCATTTTATATTGCAAGGCCAAACTTGCCTATTATTCTAAGCATCTTTTGATTTTCTTCTTTAGCATTCCATGATGAATGTGACATCTTTTGGGTGTTATTTATAGATTGTAGGTCTTGGTATTATTTCTAGAAGATTATATTTCTTGAATATTATATTTCTAGAAGCTGTAGGTCTTCTTTTACCTTTTCAGCATCGGTGGTTGGAGCAGAGACTAGTATTATTGTGATGCTGAATGGTTTACCCTAGATTTGAACAGATATCATTCTGTCATTTTTGAGATTATACCTCAGTACTGCTTTTCTCACTTCTTATTGTCTATGAGGGCTACTCCATTTCTTTTTTTTTTTGAGGGGGAAGGCAGAGCAAGGGGGTTAAGTGACTTGCCCAAGGTCACACAGGTAGTAAGTGTTAAGTGTCTGTAACAGTAATGTAATTTGAAGATCTCCTTGTATTAGCAAGCACTTAGCACCTTGTTTCAAGTGTGATTGTATGGTGGTGGAGCTTTTTCTGAGAACCAGCTGAAACTTCTGCTGAGAGCTTCCAAGAACCATCTGGAGCTGCTGAAGACTTCTGAGGGACAGCCAGAGCTGCCAAAGATTTCTGAGGGCCAGTTGCAGCTGCCAGAGGAAGCATGTCTGTGGTGTTAGTACTTTGTCTGTCTGTTTGAGGAATATGTTGATTTCACAGGCTTGATGAGGATGCCAGTAATGTGCATGCATGTTATTGTGGCTTTGTTAAGCCTTGTCTTCCCAGAAACAGAAACTGTGAAGGACTTGAGGTAGACTGGACACTGTGAGCTTCAATATGGACTGGGAACTGGACAAGGAACTGGGAGCTGCCTGCTTTTAAACCCAGATGACAGTTTGGTAGATTCAGGTAGGAGCTGGGACCATGGAAGAGGAACCATGGGAGCTGAGAGCCTTCCTTCAGTCAAGATGAAAAGACCTCTCCTTGGGTATTTAATGCTGACTAATGAGATTGTAACTTATTTGTGACCTAGGGGTGGATGACTTTTGTATTTTCCACTACCCCTTAAGAGGGTACTGAGTAGTGACTTATGATATTGTAACTTAATTGCACTCTATGAGTGGAGGACTTTGACTTTTGTACTTTATGATTGAATTAAGGACTTTGTGATTGACTAAATGAATGTACTTTGCTTAAAATTATGTGACCACTTTGGTGAAAACTATGTGGCTATTTTAGTGATAAGATGTAACACTGTGAATGCTGTACCTTGATTTTTTTTTGAATCTTTTGTCTTAGTTTGTTACTGAATAAACAGATAGTTTACTATACTGTGTAATCAGAACTTGAAAGCTGTTCAGAGTCACAGTCCTCTGGAAAGCTGCTCATGCTTAGCTTTACAGTGTCTGAGATCAAATTTGAACTTGGGTCCTCCTGACTCCAGGGCCAGTGCTTTATTCACTGCGCCACCTAGCTGCCCCCTACTCCATTTCTTCTAAAGATTCTTGACCACAGAAGTACATGTAGTGATCACCTGAATTAAATTCATCCATTCCCATCCATTTAAGTTCACTGACACACTGTTTAATCTTTCCATCTCCTATTTGACCAGATTCAGATTACTGTGGTTCATAGATCTCGCATCACAGGTACCTATGCAATATTGATCTTTATAGCATCAGACTTTCCTTTGTCACCAGACACATCCACTGCTATGCTTCATTTTTTACTTTGGTCCAACTAAGCACTAGAGATACTTGTAATTGTCCTCCACTTTTGCCCAGTACCAGTCACATAGCCCACACACTCAGACATGAGTGGCTTATCTTCCAGTGTCATCTCTTTTATCGTTTTATTACTGTTCATGGGGTTTTCTTAGTAAAGATACTGGAGTGAGCTACCATTTCCTTTTCCAGTGGATCATCTTTTGTCAGAATCCTCCACTAGGACCTGTCCATCTTCAGTAACCCTCTACAGCATAGCTCATAGTTTCACTGAGCCATGCAAGCCCCTCCACCATGACAAATCAGGGTTTCAGGATGTAATATAGACACATATATAGATATGCATATGTGCATATGTATGTACATATATCTATCTATATGTGTGTGTGCACACACATCTGTACATATACATACACACATATATTTAATGTTAAATTGTTTTTAACATTTTGAGTAGAAATACAATAGTAATTGGGATGGATAATGAGGTGTCTATTACTCCCCCCTGTATTAAAGCCCTCTGGGGGAAAAAGCAAAGGATGATTCTTCAGTCCATCAACAGCACTGCAAAGAACAAATTCAGAATCTCCATGCATTTTTGCCATCATTGTCATCTTTAAATGGAATATTTCAAGTTAATAAATTCTTTTCTTTTACTCAATAAACTTGAAATTTTCTTTTCTAAGCTATATTTTGAAGACAGTGTTAATATTCATTGGATAAATTCTTTGCCATGAATTTTTTTAGTTCTCTTGATGTCTTTAGCTCCTCAGGATAGGTAGACTGCCAACAAAGTGTTTCTTAAGGAAAGCAATCTATTTCAGTCTCATCTTAATATTATGATTCATTTTAGGCAATTGTGATAGTAAAACAATGTCACAGATAATCAGAGGTGAGACTTCCAATAATCCAAACTCCACAACACATTCTAAAATATATTTTTTTAAAGATTTTTCTTAGTATACTAAAATAGCAGTCACATAGCCCACACCTTTTTCCTTCCTTAGGCTTTCACTCAGAGCGTTACTGACTCTTACTCAACATATTATTCTAACTATTTTAATATCCTGTTTTCTAACCCCCCAAAAAAGAAAAAGGGCAACTGAGAAGGGGATAAGTGGTGCTTTTGGAAGTGCAATGACAAAAGTAGAAATGATAGCTGATAACCTGACATCTGCCAAAGAGAAAGAAAAAATAAAAATAGAGTATTTCATTGCTACATAATACAATGATAGATTTCATAGTGATAACTGTAGTACTTGTGTGTGTGTGTGTGTGTGCGCGCACGCGCGTGGGCTCCACATTCTCTGTTTAAGGAGGAATGAAAATTTATAATACTTTTTAAAAGATTTCCAACAAAAATGTATACTATTTTTTAAAACTTTGGCACTTGACAGGGGAAACTTCGATTATCTAGTTGGTGCGATGAATAGAGTGCTAGGCTGGAGTCCAAAAGAATTGAGTTTAAATCCGGCCTCAGAAATTTACTAGCTGTGTGACCTTGGCAAGTCATTTGACTTCTGTCTGCCTCAATTATAAAATGGAAATAATAATAGTGCCTAATTCACAAAAGTTGTTGTGGATATCAAAGGGCGTACTTATAAAGTGCTTAGGCAAATGTAAAGTACTCCAAGATCAGTGGCAGTTAACATTACCTTTTGCTTCTTTGGAGGTTTGTTCTTTTTTTTTTTTTTTCAGTTCCATCTTTTGAACATCATTTTACATGACCAAGTACTCTGGTAAAAATAGCCAGCTCTTTCCTGTTTCTTAGAACATGGACAGTATCTTCCACAATTGGAAGAATCAAATGAGATAATATTTGTAAAGCACTTTGCATGGTGCCTAGGACAACAGTTGCTTAATAAATGTTGTGCTTGCTTCTTCCATAGCAAATTTACTTATATAGAATAAGCTCACTATTTAACAATGGCAGAAAAATGCTATCCTTTAGGATGACAATGACAGTGAAGACAGTTTTTAGGACTTAGCAATGGAAGGAACCTTTGACATAGTTTCATACTCATTTTAAAGATAAACTGAGGATTTGAGAGGTTAAATAGTAGCCCAACATCACTCAGGTGGTAAAGAGTCGAGTTGGGGTTTAAGCCTAGGATGCCTGCTTCTACAAGCAGTGTTCCTTGTGTTCTCTACTACCCTGCTTCTCAATCAACAAAGTTCACAACAAGGTAACCGAGCCAGAACCAAATAACAAGCATTAGTAGCATGACACAATGGCCCCGGGCTGTGGGTTTGAATCCTGACTCTGCCACTAACCCACTGTGTGGCTGATAAAGTTACTTCCTCCTGCTAAGTTTGAGAAACAAAAATGAATACCAAACTGGGGGATATGATGTAAGAGAAAGAACATTAGACCATAAATAAGAAGATCTTGGTTTGACTTCTGCCATTTCCCTCCCCTGCTGTTTGACTGACCTTAGAGTCTTTTTTCTCTGAAACAATAGTGGGTTTGGGACAAGACAATCTCAAGGATTCCCTGAGCTCTGTTAACCTAGGAACCCACAAATACAAATAATTACCAAACAACCACAATAATCTTATGGAACCCAAAGAAAGTTTCATTTGTTCTGAATGTCAATGCTAAAGGCAAGTGCCTTGGCTTTGACCTGCAGGGCCTATGCTTCAGTTCAGCTGAGACTGTAAAAATATAACTAGAAGCTATTTTCTTTGCCACTTCCACTGTGTGTTAAGAAGCATATTAAGAACACAGCCTCTAAACTTCAAGAGTTTATGTGCCCTGGGGTGGCTAGGTGGCGCAGTGAGTAAGACCACTGGCCCAGGAGTTGGGAGGCCCCGAGATCGGTTCCAGCCTCAGATACTTAACATCCACACACAAAAAATCTGGCCATGTAACCTTGGACAATTTACTTAACCCTGATTGCTTAAAAAAAAAGAGTGTATGTGCCCAAACCCAGAGTTTTCAGTTTGGGGACTATTGTACTGCTAACACAGTCACAGGGTTTGTTGGTCTCAGGCCGGGGCTTGCAAAAATCTCAGTGCCATGAACTGGCACAGCCCTCCAAATTGAAATCATTAAAATGTTCAGAGTTTTATGGGGAAATTTAATTTGTACTAGTAAAGAGCCATGTGGCCTTTACATGAACTTAACACTGCCAGTATCCAGGTCACAAGACAATGAAAAGAGTAAAAAAAAAAAAAAAGATCCTGTTCACAATCTAAGAATCATGGATGTAGAATTGGAAGTGACCTAAGAGGTCATTTAGTATGACCCTCCCATTATAAAGAGGGGGAAGCTGAGGACCAAAGAGGTAAGGTGATTTGTCCTAGGTCAAACAGATAGTAAATAGTGGAGCCAGGAATTGAACCCAGGTCCCCCAAATCCAGCACAATTCTTACAGTCTTTTCATTCAACAGTTACAAAAAAAAATGGAGCCACTTTCAGGCAAGAATCATAGCTTAGAACCCAAGGAATAACTTTTTCATGAAGCTCCAAAAAGTTTTCAAACACATAGTGAAGTTTTAAGTTTCTCAAAGGCACAGTTTTGAATGCTGTGGATAAGTTCACTTACCTTGGTAGTGTACTTTCCAAGGATGTACACATTGGTAATGAGGTTGACACATGTAGCTCAGTGTTCAGGAGACTCCAAAGGAAAAGTGTGGGAGAGAAGAGGAATTACGCTGACTACCAATCTGAATGTCTACAGAGCCGCTGTGCTGGCCTTATTGTTGTATGCCTGTAAAATATGGACAGCATACCAGTGCCATGCCAGGAAATGGAATCTCTTCTATTTGAATTGACTTAGGAAGATTCTGAAGACCACCTAGAGGGATAAGATAGCAGACACTGATGTCTGTTCTCGAGCTAAACTGGCAATCAATCATTTGAACTGCTTCAGAAAGCTGGCCACATGGGCTGGCCACGTTGTTCGAATGTAAAATGTAGGCTTGCCAAAAAGACTATTTCATGGAGAACTCACACAGGGCGAGCGTTCACATGGTGGTCAGAAGAAGCAATACAAAGAAACTCTCAAGGTCTCTCTTAAGACCTTTGGAATTGATTTGTGACATGGGATTCACTGGCACAGGACTACCTAGCATGGCATGCCCTCACCAGAGATGGTGCTGTTTTCTATGAGCAAAGCAGAATTGAAGCAGTTGAAAAGAAACATGAGAATGTGCAAATTTAGACAATCCACCCCAAATGTTCACATGGACTATTTGTGTCTAACCTGAGGTAGAACATTCTGAGCTTGTATTGGTCTGATCAGCAACAGTCAGGCACACTGTATCTTAACTCTAACATAGCCATGTCACTTTGGTCCTCTTCAAGAACAAAGGACAACAACTAACTAGTATTATCTTAGAATGATACCCTTTTTAGGCCTCAGTTTCATCATCTATTATAAAAAATAAAAGGATTGACAAAAGCTCTCTGAAGTACTTTCAACTCTCAAAATCTCTGTGTCCAGTTTACTTAGGGACTTAGACTTAATCTTTCTGATTTCAAATCTAGTTTAAGATACTTACTAGCTGTATAACCTTGAGCAAGTCACTTAACTTCTCTTGGCCTCAATTTACTCAACTGTAAAATAGGGATTACATTGTAAAGATCAAATGAGCTATTTTAAAAGTATTTAGCACAGTGTTTGGAACACACAAGGGGTTTAATAAATGTTCCCCCATTCTTACCACCCAGGGTCCTTCTGGCTTCAAAGCCACATCTCTATTGCCAATTCCTTTTCCTATACTTCCTTAACAGCAATCTGTGCAAAATATGTCAACATCTTCAGTTCTCCCAGTTTCTCCCTTATCTCCTACCAGTTCCAAATGGAATCAGATACATGCCTGAAATAATATTCCAGATGTAACAAGCTGTCACAGCATTTACTAAATTAACAAAGACCATGTCAACTCATCTCATATGAAAAGAGTCCATTAATTACTACTTCACAGTCTTCTATTACTTCAGAAAAGTTTTAAGGTTATCCCCACTGAGCCTCCTAGTTGACAATTCCATTATGGGAAAATAACAATTGCATTTGAAGGCAAAGTATCTATTGGCACTTGACTACCAACAAAATGGGTGGTGATATACTGATGGACACTTGAGATCAGCACCTTCCTTGATTCTGAAATTGCATCTGGATTGCTATATGCCACCACATATAAGAAAGTCCCAATCAACTAGTTACCAATCAGTTCATCTCTGTTTAAATGCCTTGTGTTTCTCCAGAATGGAATTCCTAGATGGGGTGATGGGGTTGGAAGGGACCTTATTGATCCTCTGGCACAAACTCTGTATTTGAAGAGATGGGGAAAAAAGGAGAGATGAAGAAACCAAACACTAGAGAAAGTAACTAGCTTGCCTATGGTCATTTTCCTGCTATTAAACATTTCATTTCTGCTCTTTTCACTTTACTTAGAGGTCATGGATCATCAACCATATTCCTACCCATCAGAGGACCAGATCTTATTGTTCTGGACCAGGCTTTCTGAACCTTACACCTACTCTTCAGATGTAAAAGAGAGAACCTCTGGCTTCTTCAATGGCCTTGAACCCAAAGGGTAATCTATACTGTAGGCGTTGGAAAGCTGGAGCAACAAGTCAAAGACAGAGCAGGGTAATTAGCTCTTCAATCCCCAGAAGTTATTGCTCTGTCCTCCGAACTCTCAAAGTCCATGGTTTATACCTCTGTTGAGTACTTTCACAGATGTCACATAGCAAAGTAGGGTATCTGAGTAGTGCAGTGAATAGAACATTATCTGTAATGGGGATAAACTTGAAGCTTTCTCAATAACATCAAGGGTAAAGCAAGGCTGTCCCTTATCATCACTATTATTCACTATTAAATTAGATATGCTAGCTAATGCAATAAGACAAGAAAAAAATTGCAAGAATAAAATTAGGCAATGAGGAACCAAAACTCTGTCTATTTGCCAATACATCTTGGTATATTTAGAGAATCAATGAGAAAACTAATTGAAATAATACAATTTAAGCAAAGCTGCAGGATATGAAATAAATCACATAAATTGCAAGCATTTCTATATACTACCAATGAAATCCAGCAGGAAGTGCTAGAAAGAGAAATTACATTTAAAATAACTGCAGACAATGTAAAATACTTGGGAGTCTTCCTGCCAAGATAAACCCAGGATTTACATGAACACAATTCCAAAATACTCTTCATACAAATAAAGACAGATCTAAATAATTAGAGAAATATTAATTGCTCAAGCTGAGACAATATGATAAAAGTCACAAGTCTACATAAGGTGTTTTACTTATTTAGTACCATACAAATCAAATTACCAAAGAATTATGTTGTAGAGCTAGAAAAAAAAATTATATTCATCTGGAAGAGCAAAACATCAAAAAAAAAACCCTATATTACCATATAGGAAGGAACTACATTACAAAGTGGTAATCATCAAACCAATCTGTTATTGGCTAAGGAAGAGTGATGGAATAGGTTAGGTAAACAATACACCATAGTCAATGATCATGGTGATCCAATGTTTAATGAATCTGGTGTTTGATGAACCTAAAAATCCAAGTTTTGGGGGTAAGAACTCCCATTTGACAAAAACTTCTGGAAAAACTGGATGGAAAGCCATTTGGCAAAATTAGGCATAGACTACCATCTCATGCTATATACCAATATATGGTGAAAATGTACAAATGATTTAGATATAAATGGTGGTATCATAAGTAAATTAGAGAAGCATAAGAAAATATATCTGTCAGATCTATGGAAAAGGGGAGAGTTTATGACTAAACAAAAGGTAGAGGGCATTATGTGATATAAAATGGATAATTCTGATTATGTGAAATTAAAAGAGAAAGATTTTGCACAAATAAAACTAATGCAGCCAAAATTAAAAGGAAAACAGGAAACTGGGGTGATTTTTTTAGACCAATTTCTTTGAAAAAGCTCTTATTTCTCAATTACATAGGGAACTGAGTAAAATTTATGAAAATGTGAGCCATTCCTCAGTTGACAAGTGGCCAAAGGATATGAACTGGCAACTTTCAGAAGTTGGTTAGTTATTTGGTTAGTTGTTGTCGTTCATGCTCAAAGAGGACCAAAATGACATCACTACGTTGGGTTTAAGGTGCAGTGTGTCTAACTTTGGCTGCTCAGATCAGTGTGAGCTTGGAAGGCTCTACCACAGGTCAGGCACAAGTAGTCTGTATTAACTTTTGGAGTGGAGATGTCTCTCAAATTTTTCAGCTACCACAATTCTGCTTTACTTATAGAGAACAGCATCTTCTTTGATACAGGCATGCCATGCTGGGAGGCTTATGTCTCATATGTCTCTTGTGCCTCATAATCACATTAGAGAAATCTTGGGGGGTGGCCAGGTGGCGCAGTGAGTAAGAGCACCAACCCCAGCGTTGGGAGACCCAGGATCGGTTCCGGCCTCAGATATTTGGCACCCACACAAAATAACTGGCTGTGTAACCTTGAGCAAGTTACTTAACCCAATTGCTTAAAAAATAGAGAGAGAAATCTTGAGAGTATCCCTAGAGATTTTGCACATTTTTTGTGTGTTTTGATATCACAGTAGAATCCCCACCTGCCATGGTAAGCAGACCAGGGATAGGCTAGATGATAATTTTTAGGGCATCTTTTCTTGTCGTTTCCTCACAAGAGGTGGGCAGCAGTGCAGGCTTTAAAAAAGGCTGCTCAGACACCCATGGGGCTGCTGAATCCCACTACTGTTTCAGTCCAGTGATAAGACCTGTGTGCAGGGTTGTGACTACAACTCTTTGTGTACCTATATGTGCTCCTTTGTCACTTGCCCATAACTACAGGACTTCAAGGTAGGTAAAAATGGCAAAATGGTATGGGTAGTGTTTAACTTGTATACAAGCTCTACTTAAGTGAAAGAGAGCTGGGCAAAGTCATTGACCTCACTTTGTCTTCCACAGTCATTGAAGTTCAATGATAAGACAAAAATCAAGGTGACTGGTGATGGCCTAGGATACAGTGGATGACCTCGGTGTCTTCTATGTCTAACCAAGCTCTAAGCAATCCACAGCACCTGCTTCTGCCACCTTCATGGCCATTGGAACAAATTGTTCTCCTCTGCCCATTCTACCAAAGGAAGTCTTTACATGCTTGGGGTAGACACTCTACTAACTCACAGATGGCTTGATCCCTTTGTTTACCCTTAACCTGGTTTAACACATATACCAAAATAGTTTAGGGGTGTGTGGATGCTGTACATGCTATAGGCTTATTAGAGCTACAGAATTGGGTAGCAGGTGAACACCAAAGGTGTAAAGCAGCCCTGAAAATGGCTTGGCAGCCCTCACACAGCCTCCCAGCATGGTATGCTTGTATCAAAGAAGATGCTGTTCTCTATAAGTAAAGCAGAATTGTAGTAGCTCAAAAGAAACTTGAGATGCAAAATTTTAGAGACATCTCCACTTTAAAAGTTAATAAAGACTACTTGTGCCTGATCTGTGGTAGAGCCTTCCAAGCTCACTCTGATCTGATCAGCCAAAGTTGGACATACTGCACCTTAAACCCAACATAATGATGTCATTTTGGTCCTCTGAGCATGAACGACAACAACTAACCAGATAACTAACCAACTTCTGATGTGTGAGGGCTTGTTGTGTCAGAGGCACTAATCTTCCCTGAACACCTGTAGACCATAGTTTTCAGAAATAGAAGTAAAAACTATTAATAGTCACATGAAAAAATTATCTAAATTACTATAGATTAGAGAAATACAAATTAAACTGAGATACCACATCTCATCTCTCAGACTGACAATTGTAACTCAAATGGAAAATAAGAAATGCTGGGGCAGGAGGATAAATGTAGAAAAATTGTGATATTAACACATTGTTGGTGCAGGTGTGAATTAGTTGAGCCATTCTGGAGAACAATTTGGTACTACACCAAACGGCTATAAAACTGTGCATACCTTTGACGGAGCAATGTCATTACTTGATCTATGTTCCAAAGAGATAAAAAAGGGGAAAAGCACCTATTTGTACAAAAATATTTGTAGCAACTCATTTTGTGGTGATAGCAAAGAACTGAAAATCGAAGGGATGCCAATCAATTGAAGAATGCTTGAAGAAGTAGCGGTATATGATTGTGATGGAATACTATTGTGCTAGAAGAAATAATGAGTGGGATGGTTTCAGAAAAACTTGGGAAGATTTATATGAACAAAGTCAAGTGAGGAGAACATTGCAAATGGTAATAGCAATATTGTAAAAAAAAAAAAGATCAATTATAAAAGACAGCTATTCTAATCAAGACAATTATCCAAAGCAATTCCAAAAGACCCATGATGAAAAATATTATCTATTTTCAGAGAGAGAACTGATGTACTCTGAGTGCAGATGGAAGAACATTTTTTACTTTATTTTTCTTAGATTATTGTGGATAATTTCTTTTTCAACATGGCTAATATGAAAATATGTTTTGTATTAAAAATGGCATTTACCTAGGCAAAAACATATCAAAACAATAGCACATGCAAATAACTAATCATTGCAATCATAATCAGTGTCTGATTATTCCATATGATTCTACACTATATGGACTAAGAAGAGTTCTGTACAAGGGCTCCAACCATTTAATAATTACCCACACAGGGAACACAGAGGCGGAAGGAGGGGATATGGCAAAGATTCTTTACTTACTTTCTCTGATGTCTTCAGGAACAATTTGGGATTCATAGTCTCCATTTGAAACCTTGTCATGATTCCTGGTCTTTTCACTTTTCTTATTGCCATTTTTGCCTATGGAAAGGAATACAACTTTATTTTTGTAGTACATGCTTACATCACTATATAAAGATGAAAAATAGTAACACCACCACAATAGCTAGCACTTGGTAAGTTTTCCAAAGAGCTTTATAAATATTTCGGAAATGCTTTGCAAACTTTAAGACACAGTGTTAAGTGCTAGCTACTATAATTATTTTTAATTTTTATTATTACAATAACCCTAAGAGGTAGTTGCTATTATTATTCCTATATTACAGATGAGGGAACAGAAGCAGACAGAGGTTAAGTGATTTGCTTAAGGTCACATAGCTAGTAAGTGTCTGAGATCACTAAAGTTTTTCTCATGCTTGGTCTGATATTATATCTACTGTGCCACCTGGCTGCCCCTAATTAGTAACATAATTAAGTAAAATATTTTTAAATTCCTCCAATAATATATCTCTAGCTTCATCTTCGAGATTTATTTCAAGTTTCTCTCCTTTGTGTATTCTACACTATGGCCAAATTAGATTACTTATCATCTCTCAAATGTATTCTACTTTCCTACCTCTATATTTTTGCTTATATTATTTCCCTATACCAGTCCTCCCCCAAATGACTGCATCCATTGAAATTCTAACAATCTTTCTGGGTGAAGCTCAAAATGCCATTTTCTCCAGGAAGGTTTCCCTGACCCTGCTGCCCCACCTCCCAAGAAAGAAAGGAGCTCTCCCTCTTTAGTTTTCATTACCTCCATATTCATACCTCCTCTTGTGCATTTTTCACACTTTATTTTCTAGTATAGTTATGGCGGTATGTGCCTCACCTCTCAACTGGAGTCAGAATATCTAAGAGTGGATGCAATCTATGAGATTCATGACCTTTCACCTATCACACCACAGAATGTCAGGTCCTTGAATGTCAATACCTTTGGAACCATAGTAAAGCATAATTGATTAAAATATCCTTTGGATGAATAATACATTATGAACATGGACAAATTACTCTCGTTTCTGAGCCTCAGTTTCCTTAGCAATAAAAAGGAAAGATTTAGGGTTGAAAGTATGTTCCAGCTTTTTTTTTCTATGAATTCTTGAACATAATGAATTAGGTGATTAGGTAGCCAGAAAACTTGGTTCATCAGCATTCACAGTGCTTGCAACACTGTCTGGCTCAATCCCTCCACGTCTAGTGCACTGAGCTGAATCTTGCCAGAGTCAGAAGCTCCAATTCAGCTGTGGAAGGTATTTTCAGGAAAACTCCATACCAAGCAAAAATGTGAAATTCTCTTCCTGAAACTTTCAGGATATGAAACCTTACCCTTCAATACCATACTTCTCAGTGATTACTGCTGTGTTTTACTTGTATTTTAAATGCATGCCTGAACCTACAAAATGAAAAGTCCAGATGAGAAAAAATGCCCCAGACTGTCGTTCCCAAGCAGCTGGACAATCAGTGCATAGTTTCCCACAGAAGGGGAAATCCCCTTCAAAGTCAGCTACCTAAAAACAGATAGTGAAATGCTGAGCAACAGAAGCAGGTAGAAATGTCTTGACATCAAGAAATGACAGTTTTCAAGAAAATTGTCACTCCACCATTGTGAGGTGCCAGCAAAAGTTCTAGATTTTGACAACTGCCCAGACACTTTCTGGATTTGTTCCCACACTAAGCCTAAGTTTGGGATAAAGACAACAAGAAGAATGGTGAATCTTCACTTTCCTTTATGCAGAAGCTATAGGATGATCACTGAAAGTCATAAGTCCCTGCACCTTAAGAAGGGAAGATGACAACTTTTTTCCCATTATCTTTTATCTCTGTAAGATCATATCATAACTAGGAGGGAAAGGGATGGAGAGAGACAGACAGACAGACAGAGTGAGGGGGAGAGAGAGAGGAGAAAGAGAAAGAGAGAGAGAGAGAGAGAGAGAGAGAAACTGAGAAACTGAGAAAATCTAAGTGTGCAGAAAAAAATGAAAAGAAAGAGGCAGAGAAAAATCATGACCTTTAGCTCTCTTTTGAACCAATTTTCTCATTTGTGAAATGAGCAAGTGTACTAGATGAACTCTATAATATCTTGCAGTTCAGTCAGAAGAAAGGAAAGGAGGGAATCCTTGATAATAGCTTATGGTAACCCAGCATATTTAGAAATCCATGATCTTATTTGATCCTCAAGGAAACCCTATAAGACAAGTCCTACAAGTATGATTATCCCCCTCTCATAGGAAAGGAAACTGAAATTCAAAGAACTTAAAAAATTGACTGTGATATTACATGAAATCAATGTCAGAGCAAGAAAAGCAGAGGTTTCTCATTCCTAGTGCAGGGTTCCTTCTGCTACACCCCACTGAAGAAAGGAAGGGAAGGAGTCAGAAAAAGAAAAATTAAAAATTCCATCTTGGCCCACAAGGCAATACACTTCATTGGTTGTGATTTTACCTTGTCACTTGGCTCCTATGAAACCTCAGTGCAGCTTTTATTTCAGATGCAATTTCAGATGCAATTATAGCAAAAAAAGCAAATTTGATGAAGACAAAGAGAAAACTTTTAATTTGAATTGAAGGAAACACAAGTTTTCATAATTTATATGTATATATGCATATATACATACATATATATTTTTCAATGCATTCTTATAAAACCAATTTCATTTTAAGATCATAGACTATATTGGGACTAATATTGCACTTTAGCTGTTACAAAGATCTACCGGTTGTTTTAACATTTTTTCTTCTCTCTTCAAGAGAGATAAAATGCAAGTGCTTTTTGTTTCAGGAAAATGCAATGTTTTGTCTTCTTATGTATCATGCCACACAGTAATGATATGTCAATTTATGCATTTATGATTTCAATAATGTGAGTACTTCTCCATTCCACACTGATTGCCATTTTGGGTAATTCTTATGCAAAAAATTCAATAAATAATCCAAAATACAGGTATAAATGTACAGCAGATACCTGGAAACTCAGAATGAGAGATCAAGATCAGAAGAATGACTGAATATAGGGACATTTCCATAACCATAATAATCGAAGCCATGGGAATACAAAAGGCCTCCCAGTGAAAGAGTAGAGAAAGTAAAAAGAAAAAAAAGACAATGGATAGAGTCGTGAGGGTCACTAGGAAAAAAGAAGAGGAAGATAAAACAGCAAAGGAGACTGAGAAGGGGTGATCAAACAGCTAAGAAGATCAGGACAGAACAGTACATGAAAGCTAAGAGAGAAAACAATATCAAGAAGCAGGAGGTCAACAAAATAAAAGACTGGAGGAAAGGCATCTTATTGATCACAGGTGGCTTTAGAGTGAGCAGCATCAGTACAATAATAGAGATGGAAGCCAAATTGAATTGAGGAATTAAGAGATGATAAGGAAACAGTAGCACTGATTGTAGGCGATTCTTTTTAGAAGCTTAGGAGTGAAGGGGGACAAAAGAATTATAGCATGAGTTCTTGTCCTTGCTATTGGTACCTAAAAATATTTGTAGGCAGAAGGGAAAGAGCCAATTGAAAGAGTAAGATTGAAGATGGAGTGACACTAAGCAATTACTGATAAAGCAACATCCTAGAGGGAACAAGAAAAAGATGGCCTTAAGATCAAAAGTGGAGAAGTTAACTTTAATAAGCAAGGAGGCTAGCGCATCCTCTGTGACTATAAGTAAAGACATGTAGATTGGTAAAGATATAGAGAGGTTGAAAGGTCTGAAGATGAAAGGAGATAAGGGAGCACATAACAAAGGGCCAGGTCATCCGCTCACTGGGGAGTAAGGGTCTAAGTTGGGAACTCAAGAAAATGAGTTTGGAAAAGCCACATTAAGAACTATATTAGGGGGCGGCCAGGTAGCACAGCGAGTAAGAGCACCGGCTCCAGTGTTGAGAAGACCTGGAGATCGAATCCCGGGCTCAGACACTTAGCACCCACCCAGAAACACCTGGCCCTGTAACCTTGAGCAAGTTACTTAACCCCAATTGCTTAGGGGTGGCCAGGTGGCTCAGCAAGTAAGAGCACCGGCTACAGTGTTGGGATGTCCTGGGGATCAAATCCGGGCTCAGATACTCAGCACCACACCCAGAAATAACTGGCCGTGTAACCTTGAGCAAGTTACTTAACCCCGATTGCTTTAAAAAAAAAAAAAGAACTATATTAGGGGAATGGCTAGGTGGCACAGTGAATAGAGCACTGGCCCTGGAGTCAGGAGGACCTGAGTTCAAATCTGGCCTTAGACACAACACTTACTAGCCATGTGTCCTTGGGCAAGTCACTTAACCCCAGTTGTCCTGCCTTCCCCCCTCCAAAAAGCAAAAACAAATATGTTATTGGGTAAATCAGAGATGGAAAGGCTTGGCATGTACCAATGAGAGTCCAAATAAGCCCAGCTGATAGTTTCTTTCTCTTTAAGACTATTTTTAAAATCTATTCTCTACACAACCTTCCATGATCTGACATTAATAATGACTTTCCTCCCAACCCCCACTCCATGACCTACCAACCACTTTACTTTGTAACTCTCAACTGCAATGATTGTGATATTAGCATATTAATATCATTGTCTTGTCCCCCACATATATAGTATGATATTTAAGAGTAAGGACTAGGCTTTATCCAAACTTCCCATGGGGGCCTGCAACACTACTCTGCACATCCCAGGCTCTTAAAAATGTCTATCATATCTTCTTTTACAATATTTCAAAGTCTCATCACCTGTGAAAATAGTCCCTGAGTTCTCAAAGTTAATGCCACTACTGGGCTACAAGTTCTGGTATGTTGGACCAAGCATGGAAGCTTTTAAACCCTGGCAACTGACTTTGTTCATTGTCCTAGAACCAGACTAACAATAAGCAGAGAGAGGCTGCTCTGGGTCAAGCCTTATTTAGGCCAATGTGATGGTAAAGATTTAGGATTGGAACAAAATGAGACATTCATAGACCATATATTCAGCAAAGGTGGTCCAGTGGGACACAGCTCTCTTTTGTCAATATGGGGACTCAGCCAAGAAGGTACACACATAGCAGTCTGTCAAGTCTTAGGAATGTTAACCATTCTGTGGACCAAGTTTCAAAGATGGTATCATTGCTTCTTAGGGGAAAAAACTATCTTAGTCTATGTGACAGAGACTTCCCAGTCTTAGTAGATATAACTGTTTTTATAGGTGAGGAGGGCATGCTGACCCATACAGCAGTCTGTTATGTCTGAGAAATGCCAATCACTCTGTAGACCAAATAAGTCTCAAAAATGTTGTTACTGTCTTTTAAAGAAAAAAGTAACCTAGTTTATGTGGCATGGGTCTCTAGTCTTATTTTTTAGTCCACTCAGACCCCTTTCATTTCCATAACAATATTGCAAAATTGTGAAAAAAAAAGGAAAATTCTAAGAATCATAGTTCCTACAGCAGTGGATTCCAATATTTTAGTTACATTAACCCCTTACAGGGCAGCTAAGTGGTAGAGTGGACAGAGCACTGAAGTCAGGAAGACTCAGCTTCATGAATTCAAATCTAGCCTTAGATACTTACTAGCTAGGTGAGCCTATATGCAAGTCCATTAACCCTGTCTGCCTCCATTCCCTCATCTAGAGTAGGAAATGGCAAACTGCTCCAGTATGTTTTCCAAAAAAATCCCCAAATGGGGCCACAGAGAGTAAGACATGACTGAAACGACTGAACAAAAATGAAGCCCTTATAACAACAACAACAACAAAATGCATTGGGAACAACCAGGATAACTTAATATACCACTCATAATATAATTTTAGAATTATAACAGTCACGACAATTTCACTTTACTGTAGAAACAAACCTATAATGCTTCAAACAATCATGTGCTTGTCTTATGAAAATTATGTTTGTAACATAATTATGCAGCTATTTGCTGCTCAAGGTCCCATTAAATAATTTTGAGAAAGAACCAATAGGGGCGGCTAGGTGGCGCAGTGAATAGAGCTCCAGCTCTGGAGTCAGAAGGACCTAAGTTCAAATCCGGCCTCAGACACTTAACCCTTACTAGCCGTGTGACCTTGGGCAAGTCACTTAACCCCAAGTGCTCTACAAAAAACAAACAAAAAAAGAACCAATAAGTGGTAACCACTGTTCAAGACCACTTACAGACATTAATTTAACTTTCAGTACTCTAGATGTTCATATCTATGTCCAGAAGACAATAAGTTGGTGTTATCCTCAAAGAACTGAATCAAATACACATTCTTGCTATAAATTAAACCAGAAGTCAATGGAATTTCAACTAAGTGGAGGAAAAGCTTACTATCTCTCCTCAGAGATGAAAAGAAAGGATTTGGCCTAGTTGGTTTCATCCTTTGCAGAGGGAACAAGAAATATCTGACACTTGGTCCTAGCACTTAGTTGTGCTTTTGATGCACACAAATAAAAAAGATAACTCATAAGGTACCTACCAATATCTCTTGCAGATAATGAAGTAAGGAAATATGATGATGAGCTTTACAATGAGCTTCAAATCAAGGCAACAATGACTATAATTTGGTGACTCTAATGGGAAGGTGGGTAAGAAACAAGTGGGAAAATGCTGAATAATGTTGGCTGGGATTAGGAAATGAAAGAAAATAAAAGTTTGGGAGTTATTAAAATGCCTCATGCCTATAGTTTTTTCAATAATTAAGTTATAAGGTGCTAAACCCAGCAAACACAGCCCAAAGAGAATAAGACCAGAAGGAAAAAATGAAGAAGAAAGAGGAGAAAGAGAAAGGAGAAGGAGGAGGGGGGGTAAGGGGAAAGGAAGAAGAGAAGGAAGGAAGGAAGGAAGGAAGGAAGGAAGGAAGGAAGGAAGGAAGGAAGGAAGGAAAGAAGGAAGGAAGGAAGGAAGGAAGGAAGGAAGGAAGGAA
>NW_027186296.1:102858115-102870306 GCF_028583685.1 Petaurus breviceps papuanus
AAAAAAGAACCAAATTAGGAGAAAGGATAAAGATAAGGTGTGTCAATACCAAAGCTCCAACCCAACTTATTTAAAGAAGCCTGACATTTCAGTCCATGTAACTGGAAGCACATCCTATAAGCATTATCCTGATAATTTAAAAGCCATGTTAGAGAATAACATTTTGCCAAACATTGAAACTTAGTCTTCAGGGGTGGAGCCAATATGGCAGAGTGAAAGCAGGAACTTGCTTGATCTCCCACACCAACCATCTCCAATATCTGTAAAATATGTAATCTAAACAAATTTAAGAGCTATAGAACCCACAAAGTGACAGAGAGAAACAAATCTCCCACTGAAGGCAGCCTGGCAGGCCGACAGGAAGGGAACATTGCACCAAGCTGGGAGATAAGCACAGTCCCGAATATGCCGTTCAAGCCCAGACCTGGGACAACCATGACCAGCAGCACAGCCAGGCCAGAGCCGACTTTAGGAGAGTGAATCACAAGCAGCTGTAGTGGTTTCCAGATGTCTCAACCCATAAACACCAAAGAGAAAGTAAAACATCAGTGGGGAACCCTGTTGATCCAGGACGAGAGAAAAACATGGTCTGGCCCCTGGCCCCGGGGTAAGAGGTGCATGTCAGTGCAGTGGCAGCAGCTGCTGCCTTGCGTCTGCCTCCAGAGCTCCTGGACTGCAGATTCTACCATGTTTCCCCAATAATAAGACACTGTCTTATTAATTTTTTTGGACAGAAAAACACCAGAGGGCTTATTTTCAGGGGAGGGCTTATTTTAATGAACATTGACAGCAATTTTAATAAACAGGTAATTGTGAACAAAAAAATGTACCTTTATTCAATAAGCAAATCACTGGGGAAGAACAGGATGAGGCGCGCACTGCTGCAGCTCTGATTGGATGCAGCTCGGAGCGCGGCGTGCGTTTCACCGGGGGGGGGGCACGGTGCATACAGAGGGTACCATAATGTAGCGTGTAGCGCACGGGATCACCTTCACTACAGTAGCAATCTCAATAGGGCTTATTTTCGGGGGAGGGCTTATTTTAGAGGAATCTTACACAGTAAGGGGAGGGCTTATTTTTGGGATAGGTCTTATTATCAGGGAAACACGGTAGAGGGACCAAGCAACCATTGAGAAGGTAATCGTTTGTGCTTTAACTTCCTTGGATCTGGGTTGCAATCTTGGGTGGTGGTCCTAGAGTGAAGAATGCTAGTGTGCCAGTGTTTGTGGTGGCTGTAGAGAGGGCACCCTCCTCATAGCTCTGACAACATTTATGAAAACCCCAGCAATCTGGGACACAGCTCTTTCCACTCTGGAAGCAGAGTTCTACCATGGCAAAGAACTCAAAAGTCAAGTAATTTGCTGGCAAGATGAACAAACAGAGGAATCACAATCTGACCATAGAATCTCTTTTTTATATGTAACTGGGAAATAAGATATACAGGCACTGGGGTATGGAAATCCATCTTGCCCTACTAGAAAGTTAGGGGGGATTGGGAGAAGATATAAAAGAGAACAGATTAAGCTAAGGGGAATTCAGTAGACTTGCTATCTTGGGGTGGAGGTAGGGGAAAGACAGGAAGAAAATTTTAACTCAAAATCTTGTAGAAATGAACGTTGAAAACTATAAATAAATAAATTGAAAAAAACTTGGTCTTCTCCATTTTCTCCATTTATGTGTACAGTATGGTTTCCATGGGTGGGTGTGATCATCAGCTTCCTCCTAGTCTTTTCACTGGCTGTCCTTCATACCTGGATTGTTCTCCCTCCTCACTTCCAGGTCTCAGCTTTCTTCAAGACTCAGTTCAAATCTCACATTCTTCAGGAGGCCTTTCTTGTTTCCCTTACTACCTTCCTTCCTAGATTATCTCTAAAATATGTGTCTGTTAGTGTGTACACACGTACAGACATATACACACATACATATATATGTATATATAGTATACATAATATATACATATAAATTATATATACATATATTTATGCTGTGTGTATATATACAATTATGGGGGTATATATACATTATATGTGTGTGTATATGTGTATTTATGCATATATGCACATGCATGCATATTATGTGTCTAGTTGCTTTGACTCCTCCATTTAGAATATGAGTTCCTTGAGGAAGGGAGCTGTTTTTGCTTTTTTTTGTCTTGTCAATGCTTGGCATATAGTAGATGCTTAATAAATACTGGTGATTATTTAAGAAATCCTTTCCTTTAGCAGCTACTTTTGGAGCTGGTGGCATTGCCCTTCCAAGATACTTGAATTCGGCTGGAAATTCTGTCTAATGTAAGATCTAATATACGATCCTTGCACAGGAAATCTTGATTTATATTTGCTTTTACTCAGGATTTTCTGTGGGAGCCTTTAGGATTTTTGCCTCAAAGGAGCACTTCATAATTGAACCTAGATAGTGCCCATTTAATCAAAACACTCTCCTTACCATTCTAACTCCCACCCCCACCCATAGCCACCTGCTTCAAGAGAAAAGGATTTTCATGCTGGACCCTAAAAGACCAAGTCCCAGAGAGTCAAAACAGAAAGCAACTTGAGCTAAAATACAGCATGGGTTAAAAGTGAAGCAAGTCCTTTCAACCACCACAGCAGAAAAGAATTCTGTTTACAAGCAAGTATGTTCAGACAACAACTCTTTTTGGTGCCTGGCCCTCCACCCCCTCCAGCTCAGTGACAACATAGTACCAAAGACAAAACTGCTGTGGCATTGGAAATAATTCTGGGCTAAGGCACACAAACAACCATGGCACGCTGCCCACCTGCAAAAAGTCCCTGAAATAAAGAGCACTAGGCTGGATGGATAAGTAGGGACATATTCAATTGCAGAAACTTCTCTGCAGGGGAAGGAGAGATGCTAAGCATTTTGTGCTCATAAGCAGGCACCATCCTAACAGAACAGGAAGGAGCTAAATCCTAAAATCTGCTTGGAGCACTGTGGCTCTAAACCCAGGACAGAATACTTGTCTGGTCTCCTGCAACTTTATCTATAGTTTTGAGGGATTCTATTTCAAAAGGGAAGCAGAGGGGGATAGGATGGATAAGTTATATATCTATATGGTCCTCTTTTCCCCACCACACCATAAAATAAAGTTCAAGCCCTGGAGGTCTTTGGTTGTTTCAAATGGTTCAGTGTCTGATATATTTTTAATCAATGGGCACGACTCTAAAGAAGATTCACTACCATATGTCTTGATGCTCCCACAGGGCAGCCATGACATTCTCTACTCAGGATTCTAAGCTGAAGATGGCTTTCTGGCATTATAGCTCATAAGCTCCCTTCTTCTAGGTTATGAATTAATATTAGCCAGGATTTAGTTAGATTTTAGAAGTGTAATTACCATGGAAGTGTAATTGTCACAAACCATTCTTCCATCCAAAAGTCTGAGACATACTCTCCCATCACTACAAAGAGGGTCCAGGCACTAGTGAGCTCAAGCTTAGAGAGCACACATGGAAAAGGGAAGGCTTTTTGCTAGAAGTCTCAAGATGTTCCCCTTAAGCAGGGTAGCTGTTCTGCAGAAATCCTTGAAGAACCTTGAATTTACCTTTCCTCATGGTATCCAATCATTCCTTGTCTCGTGAT
Source organism: Petaurus breviceps papuanus (assembly GCF_028583685.1). Lineage (NCBI taxonomy): Eukaryota > Metazoa > Chordata > Mammalia > Diprotodontia > Petauridae > Petaurus > Petaurus breviceps. Next base: position 102,861,716 of record NW_027186296.1, read on the forward strand.
GCACGTTCTGTTGCCAGCTGCTGTCCAAGAGACACTGATAGCATCCCAATGTGTTGTTGTTGAGTCATTTCAGTCATGTCTGACTCTTTGTGACCCCATTTGGGGTTTTCTTGGCAAAGATACTGGAGTGGTTTGCCATTTCCTTTTCCAGTTCATTTTACAGATGATGAAACTGAGACAAACAGGGTTAAGTGACTTGTCTAGGGTCACCCAGCTAGTAAGTGTCTGAGGCTGGATTTCAACTCACAAAGATGAGTCTTCCTGATTCCAATCTTGGTACTCTATCCACTGTGCCACCTAACTGCCCCTACTTATTCAAATTATCTAGTCCTCAGAAAATCATAAGGTCCTTCAAAGTTCATGTGGTCCTTCTTCAGATAAAGGGGGGAGAAAGGGAAGAGACCAAGACCTTGGTCAAAGTGTTTTTCTTCCCACCTTATTCCTCAAAGTGATGACTTCTCAGGGGCTTGGCTGGAAGTTTCTGTCTGCTGCCAGACACTCAGATACCCTTCAGTCTTGAATAGGTCACTATTATATAGACAACCCACAAGGTGTGACCAAACTCCCTCAACCAATTTGAGTACATTTTCTCTGCAACACTCTAATCTAACAGCTTCCAAAGGCATCTAAATTGATCAAAGACTGTTTCCATAATGAGGCTAAAGACTGTGACTAATTGAGAAAGAAACGTTATAACCTGCTTAAGGTATTAGGACACTACATATAGACACTCACTTTAAGTAGTAACTGATGGACTCAACCCCACCCTCACAAAAAGAAGCAGAAGGAAAAGGCCCTGTTCTCAAACAGTTTACATATATAAATCAGAATATACATGATCCATAGAAGGTAGCCTTAGAGTTGAGGGCACATTTTGTTGGGAGAGATCAGGAAAAGCCTTCTGAAGAAGGCAGTGCTTGAAGTGAGTCTTAAAATCAGGGATTCTAAGACAAAGAACCTAGGAAGAAAAGTGTTGTATGTGCAGAAGACGTCCAATGCACAGACATTGGGACTGGAGATGGAGCATTGCATGGAATAAACAGCAAGTAATCTCACCATCATCATCTATGACTCTACAGAGCTTCAAGATGTACAAAGCACTTTACATGTGATTTCGCTGGATCCTCACAGTCATGGGGGCTATTATCACTCATTTTAAAATGAAGAAGAAAAATTCAAGTAACTTTCCCAGGGTCACAGACATAGTATCTGAGGGAGAATTCAAATGGGGGTCTTCTTGACTCCAAGGCCAGGGCTCTATCAACTGTCACATAGCTGTCAATATACAAGCCAGTAGATTAAAAACTTAAGTGCTTGTATATCATTTGATGGATGGTGGTATCTCATCTCCCCTATAAGGCTTGATCCAAATGGCATCTCCTCCAGAAAGCTTCCCTTGATCTTCCTCAGATAGAATTTATTCATGCCTCATCTAAGTTCAAAATACTTTTTTCTCCACATGCATTTCTTTAATATGTATTATAATCTATGTATGCATCTTAGCTCCTCTACTGGAATACAAGTTCCAAGAAGACAGACTTTGTAGCTGTTCTACCACCTAACACTTTGCATTTGCACATAGTAGGTATTAAATATTTGAATCGATGAATATCTTAACATTGTCATCAATGCTCTTGTCTAAAGGGAGTTTTAGAAATAAAACATGGTTTATTTTAATTATGTAAAAGGTCAAAGCCTTGACTTGGAGAATGACATGAACAACAAGTAGAGTCACAGAATTTTATATTTGTTGAGAACCACAAATGACATCCAGTCTAATCCATACTAGAACAAGAATAGTCCAACAGGCTTCACTTGAAGACCTCCAGTGAAGACAAGTCCACTGCCTTCACAAACATTCCATTCCACTTCTGAATATAGAAATTTGTCCTTATATTGAGAACAAAATTTGCTTTTCTTCAGCTTTCACCCCAAATTCTTCTGGCTACTGGGGTCAAGCACAAGTCTAACCTAATCAAATAATACAATGCTGGCACATCTTTTAGCACAGTGTCTGGCACACAGTCAGAGCTTAATAAATGTTTTCCCTTCCTTTCCCCAATCTGTCATTCATATGACAGCGGTTCATATTGAAACAGCTGCCATTTTATGATAGATGTTTAGTTAGACCCCAATTTTATTTCACAGTATTAATCAGTTTGAAATAATTCCATAGGGGTAGTGTTTATACATAAGTTCCATATATTAGGCACCAGAGCTGTGAACTACAGACTTGCTTAAGTTCACTTTGCTTCCACTCTTGTTTTTGCCCTGTAATGGTGACCCAACCCGGCACAGTGGAGGTGACTCAATGACATGGAAAGTCCCCCAGCTATTTTTGTTGCCCCTCCATCCCGAGTTATTCGTCTATTGCCCAACATGGGGAAATGACCATGAGAATTTTGTCAATAAGCAATGCTGTTTGTCAATCTGTGAACTACCTTTCTACTGGCCCATTGGCCCAAATAGATGTTTTGACATCTGTTTATCAGCCCAGTCTATACGTCTGCTCGTAAGCTCAGTAAAACCTACCAAAAGGTCGAGATAAGATTATCAAGGTCTGCTCATCTGCTCATTTGTCAACCAATAGGGATTTGTATTTTGTGTAGACCTTCCTGGAGGGTCAAGGGCAAGGTCTATAAACCAAGGGATGGTTTTTTAGTTTGCTTCATCTGTATTGTCCAGGTATTAAGAACTATAGAACTAAGGTCCTAGAGAAAGGAGACATCTCAGATCATGAGAAAGCTCTAAGGTCCACCTCACTAGAGGGGACCATAGAACCTTTAATAAAGTGCTATCAACTTGGAGTTTTGCCTCAGTTTCTTTTATTGTAGGTTGAATCATTTTGGACCCCACAATTTCCACCATCCTTACTGCCATTAAGCCTTTTCTTTGCCAGGCTAGAAAACCCTGGTTATTTCAACTACTCTTCACAAGGCATGACCACGTGACCTCCTTGTTACTCTCCTCTGGACACACTCAGGCTCATCAAAGTTATTCTTAAAATGTGGTATATATAATTGGCCACAATACTCCTGGTATGCTCTGACCAAGGCTGGGAATTGTAAGCAGAGCAATCAGTCACCTTACTAGTTATGAACATTTAACCTATTTTAATTCATCTTGAGATTACATTAGCTTTGGAGGCTTCCAAAGCATACTTTAATCTAGCCACATCTCCTCCATCTTGTTATGGAAAAATTTATTTTGTAAATCAATGTGTATGATTTTTTTTTTACTTTATTGCTACAAACGTCATCCTTTAAGATTTAGCCCAATGCTCTAGCTTGTCAAGATATTTGTGGATCCTGCTTCTGCTATCCAATGCATCAGCCATCTTTTCCATCTTTGTATCTTTCCTAAGTATGCTATCAAGGCTTTTACTAAAATTATTGAAAAAAACATGTTAAAGAAGAAAAACAATAACACAAAGCCAACCAAAAATTGTTTGGGGACTCTTTACTGGTGATCTTCTAAGCAAGCATAGATCTATTAATCAATAGATCTCTCCACCTCTGGCCAGTCAAGCAGTTAGTTTCAGGAGAACACTTGCCTGTTAGTACCCGTGGTGCGAAGGAAGTCCCATGAGGATGGTGTATTCCGTCTATCCTAGTCCTACTCTAAATCCAGAGGTAAATCCAATTGACCTTACAGGTACGCAAGAATGGAACATGGTTCAATATGCTTTGTAATTGGAGTTTTCTACCTTACAATTAAGCAAAAATAGGGAGATCTGTAGGGAAATCACTTTATGATATGATAAGCTACATTACATTTACCCAGTTATGATTTATGCATTACATAACACTGTATTATCACAACCACATGGCAGAGGTAATGGGAGCATTATTTCAAAACTTCAGAAGAACAGTGAGACAAAAAGCACTAGATTTGGAGTCAGGAGACTTTGGTTATAATCCTGGTTCTGCTGCTTTACCCACAAGACCTTGAGTAAATCACTTTATCCTTCTTAGCTTCAGTTTTCTCTTCTATAAAAAGGAGGTCAGGTTAGATGATTTCTAAGGTCTCTTCCAGTTGTAAACACTATGATTTCATCAATGAGGGTATTCTCTTCACCAATAAAGATTTCAAAGCTCATACTCCTTAGTGGATGGTTTCAAGAGTTACTGTGACAAAAGCATGTATCACTTGATTGCCAAAGCAAAGACTGTCTCTGTAGTTGTTTGGACTGGTCCTCCATTGGGCAGGTGATACTAAAATCTTTCCATTTGGAAGAACCAATGAGTTTAAATATTTCCCTATTTCACAAGTAACATTTAGAGAAATTATATGACTGGACATAACTGTTCAACTAAGAAGTTTAGAATGAAGAACTTTCCCAGGTCTTACAACTCCAAGGTTTGAGCTCTCACCACTATTCCAAACTGCTTCAAGCCATGACATGTCAGCATCATTCCATTTCTGATACAATTAACTCACCTTCTTGTAACCTATTAACACTGCAGTCAGGAATTATTCCTCGTCTACAATTTCCTACATAAAATAGTCAAGAGAATTGTGTTGTGTCATTATTGATACCCCAAACCCAAATGTATATGTAGAATTAGAGATGACACAATGAATAGGAAATGATTTGGATGTAGCCATATTGGTATCTGCCCTTCCTAGAACTAGAATCAAGTCACTGTTCCCTAATGAAGACACAGAAAATCCTAGAAACCTGGACTATAGTCTTGACTCCTCTATAAAACTGTTGTGTGACCCCAAGAAACACAAATACAACACAATTATCTATTAAGTATGTGTTGTGATCAGAATCCAGTGCTAGGACTAAGGGAGACAAATCTTAGATATGACTGGGTCTCTGCCTGCAAAGAACCTATATTGCAGTAAAGAAAAACCTCAGTGTTGATAGATAGAATTCACAGTGTTTCATCGTTAGTGCATGAAGGAGTTCTTATATAATTGTTATTGATGGTGAAGTGGAGAGTTGATGATGGGAGGAAAGGAAGCACGAATGTGGCATCTGAATTAAGGTTAAGTTGAGAATTAAAGGATAGGTAGGAATTCACCAGGCAAAGAAAGAGCCTTCAGTTACATTCTCTATAAAATGAAGTAGTTGGACCAGATGAACTCTAAGTTTCCATCCTGGTTTGATATACTATGAACCTGTGGAGAACATCCAAAAAAAAAAAGAGTAAGCAAGGTGGTAAAAGATCTCAAGTGCTAGCAAATGAAGACTGGTTGAAGGAACTAGGAATGTTTATATGGGAGAAGAGGAGACTTTGTGGTGTGGGGAGAGCAGCAAGAAGAAGGTAGAGTAGCAGTCTTGGTGTATTTTAAATGATGCCTCAAGAAAGAAGAAATAAGACTTGCCATGCTCAGCTTCTGATGACCAAAATAGGAGTAATAAGTAGAAATGCTAGGGAGGGAGAGTTAAATTTTGATATAATAAGGGGAAACTTCCCAGCAAAGAAAGCAAGATACTCAAAAATGCAATAGCCTGTCTCAGAAAGTAGCAGATCCTCCCTCACTAAGGGACTTTACACAAACCCTACATGGTTACTTCTCTGGTATGTTATGGAAGGGATCATTGATTAGGTCTGTGTTATATTCAGTGGTCTTTGAGGTTCCTCTGAAAGTCTGTGCTTCTGGGTTAAATTCAGGCCACAGTGAAGCATTTGAGGAAAAGTGATAAATTATTAGCTTTGGAAGTCCTAATCTAAAATGTGCTCCTATGGGTGAAGTTTCTGTGATTAAAAAGAAAATGTTCATGTTTGCGACAATGGAATCATTTCTGTTGCTGTGAAACACAAAATGGTAAACTTAAACTACAGTCCCTTGGCACTTACCTGGGTAATTTGTTCAAAAAATACCAAGTAATTCTTTATTAATGTAATTTAATTATATTATTATATAATTATATAATACAATTTATAATTATATTAATATAATAATTAATATAAACAGTCTTCTCTTAGGATGGAGCCCATGGGCTCCACATTTGTCTTCAGCAAAGAAAAGCTAAACTGGCCAGACATACCTATGTAGGGCTCTTCTCAACAACTTCTAGGAAACAATAAATATAAAATTTTCCTTAGACTTTGAACCACTGCCAACACAATTTAGGATCCATAGGGAAGTATCACAGACTACATTAGGAGTCACCGTGCTTTAAGAAAGTTTAGGGGGAGTCTTGGTTTAAGAAGAATTATCTTCCAAAATTAAGGAACTATTGAGAGACTGGTGCAATTAGACACCACAACAGGAAGATGATTTTTTTTCCACTTTGTGAGCAATAGCTCCTAGGAACCTTATGCATGTGTAGCCTGTGACACCAAAAAGCCATTTGTTTGTCACCCAATTCTACTTTGCAACAAACAAGTTGCCATAATACTTTCCCAAGATATTAACACAAGAAAGGGACTCTGGCAATATTTGTAGGTACTGAATCTAGAATATGTGATGCTTGGATACATAATCTTATGCTTGACATAAGATGGGATAATACTTTTGTATAAAATCTTGTTGATTCTTTTATTTTTATTTATTATTTTAGTATTTTGACTTTAGTCTTTATGGATAAAAGGAAATCATTTTTGAGGCTGACACTATTATACTTAATAATGGCTCAAAGGAAAAGCATCCATGCAAAATGATTCTGTAGTAATCACTAGAATCACAGATTGTGAGAGCAAGAAGGAAGTATATCCCAGACTATTGTGAAACCTCAAGATCCCTTCTCATTTTATAGAGGAAGGAAATTTTGCCCCAGGTCACAGAATGAATCACTGGGAAAGCTGGAACTAGAATTCAGGTCCATTATGCCCTTTCCAATTACACCATTCTGAATCTGAAGTTATTAACTTGAAATTCAAGCTAACCTAGCTGGGAGTTTCAGAAAAACCTAGCTAGCAGCGGAATTCACAATAAAAAATCAGAAATTACTAAATGGTACACAAAGCATGATATAGACACTGCAAGTTTTTGATAAGACAGTCTCTGCTATCATGGAAAGGGATATAATATCAATGCTGAAAAATGTAAAATAAAATAAGCCATGCTAAGTGCATTAAGGATGTGATCCCTAAATTCAAGGTGAGATTGGAGAGGAATGGGAGTTTATTGATTAGGGGAGGAGTCTAGGGAAGATTTGATGGAGAAGATGATATTTGAGTCAGGGTTCAAAAGGATAGAAGACAAATGTTCACATAGTAGCATACTGTTAGACTCACAATGCAGAATTTTAAAACAAATGAAAAATGATTTTAACTTTTCATGGGAATATTATGTGGCCTTTGTTATGGGTTGTGGCTTACTAAAATTTTAGTAGTGCTTCAAGGTCCGAAAATTCCATAAACATACAACTGTGTGGTCCTCTGCTGTTCTTTCCAATCAAGCTGAGAATTCACTTCCACTCACATTAAAGTGTCCAATAAATATAATGAAATAACATTTCATTGGTCTGGAAAAATTTGCAAATGGAATGTTCTGGTTAATTGAGGATCATTATGTGTATAATACACATAATAACTTTTGACAACTTGGTTAAAAAATGCTTAATATTAAAATCATGACACATACTTTAATATTTTATAAACAATTTCAGGATTTCAGTATATTGTAAGGACTTTAGGTCACCATTCACCCAACCACTATTTATTAAACTTCCAATATATGCCAAACCCTATATTAATTGGATACTTACGGGATATCATTAGACTCATAAATCTAAAGGTAGAAAGGACTTTAGAAATCATCTAATCTACCTCTCTCATTGAACAGATAAGGAAACTGAGGCCCAGAAATTTTAAGTGATTTGCCCAAGATCCCACATCTAGGAAGTAGCTGAGCCAAGTCTTAAAAATTCAGGTTCTCCAATTCCAAGTCCAGTGGTCTTTCTGTTATGTTGGTTTAGAAAGCACTTTCTTCAAAGCATTAAAGCATCTTGGCCTATCTGGCATGTGGGCAGAGAAAGTACAGCTGAAGAAACTGAGACTCAGAGAGACAAAGGAAGTTTCCTAAAGTTACATCCCATGGTGATTGAGTATAGACTTGCTACTAAGCCACATGACAAGAGTCTGGTGCTTTCATTTTATAACATAGATTAAGATTCTATGGCTTTATTAGATACAAAGGCTTTTACAGGTCATCTAATAGACTTTTCCTTACCATGTAGAAATTTCTTCTATGAGATAGATAGGTGGGTGGGTGGGTAGATGGATCAATGGATGGGTGGGTGGATAGATAGATAATATATAGGTGGATGAATAGATAGATAGATAGATAGATAGATAGATACATAGATGGGTATATGATGGGTGGGTGGATCGATAGCTAATAGATAGATGGATGAATAGATAGATACATACATACATAGATTGGTGAATGGATGGATGGGTGGATAGATGGATGGATAGACAGACAGACAGACAGACAGACAGACAGACAGACAGACAGACAGACAGATAGATAGATAGATAGATAGATAGATAGATAGATAGATAGATAGATAGATAGATGGGTAGATGGATGGATAGGTAGGTGAGTGGATAGATAATAGATAGAAGGATGGATAAATGGATGGATGGATGGATAGATAGATAGGTAGATAGATGGATGGATGGGTA
>NW_027186296.1:102870316-102872835 GCF_028583685.1 Petaurus breviceps papuanus
TAGATAGATAGATAGATAGATAGATAGATAGATAGATAGATAGATAGATGATAGATGAATGGATGGATAGACAGATGATGGATAGATATCCCTGAAAGATGATCATCCAACTCCTCTATAGATATTTCTTGTGACAGAATACTCCAATTTATTCTATGTGTAGCTTGTTTGCATGTAGTCTCCCACTTCAGATTATGAGCTCCTTAGTGGATGGAACTATCTTTTGTATTTCCAACACCTGACATATAATAGGCACTTAATATGTGTTTAGTGACTAACTCACCCCATAGAATTAGGCAATGAGATTCCTTGTAACTTCTGGCAATTGGTTTTATACTCTTGAGTGATGAAAAGCAAATCCAATTCCTCTACCACATGATGTATGTACTCCCTCCCCTTGAAAATGTGGACAGTTCCCATATCTCCCATCTTTTTTTCTCCAGACTAAACATTCCTTATTATTTTCCACTGTTGTTTATTTGGTAGTTTTGTATTTCCTGCTTTTCCTGGTCACCGTCTTCTATGTGTACTATAATTTTTCAATGTTCATGCTCAATAAATCCCCCTGGAGCAAAACATAACATTTCAGATTTCATCTGACCAGCTTGGGGAGCTAAGAAAACATGGAAGCTGTCTTCAAAGGCTCAAGAGGCTGGCTATCATGTGGGAGGGTATCAGACTTAAATCCCCAAAGAGGAGAACTAGGACCAGAAGGAGGGAGGTATTTAGATGCAATACAAAGAAAGAACTTCTTAAAACACTTAGATCAGTCTTTAAATGCCTTACAAAAAATACTTGCTGATTTGAACTGAAACTACTGAAAATGAAGATTTTGCAATTTCCCAACAGTAGCCATGACTGATTGGTGCCTAACCTGATAGGTAATGAGCTCCCTTTCACTGGATGTATTCAAGAAGAGGCTGGATGATCATTCCTTAGGGGTGTTGTAGAGAAGACTCATATATCAAGCAGAAGGTTGGATGAAATGTCCTCTAAGTTTGTTTTTGTTTTTTTTCCCAACTCCAGAATTTTATTATTCATACTACCTGGGCTGGCACTAAACTAATATAGAACAAGAGCAGATTAATTTATGGTTCCCTATGTTAAGTCCTTCCTTCCTACAAGGATCAATTCAGAGGCCACCTCCTCCAGTAAGTCTTCCTTGACTCTTCAATTGAAAATGATTTCTCCCTCCCTAAATGTTTGATAGCATTTTGCCTGTACCTCTCCTTTATCCTCATCTCATTTGTCCTTGTATCTTAGTTATTTGTGTATATCATTTTGTTATAATAGACTGTAAACTCCTTCAGATAAGGGCCTGTATCCTGTTTATCAGAACAGTACATTGCAGACAGTGACCATTTAACAAGTATTTATGAACTGAATTGTCTCTCCCAAAGAGACTCTGTGTGGGCCAATCCTCACTGCTTCTGATCAAGGCTAAACAAATAAATCCTTGTAAACTTAAAGATGGCGCAGTACAAAGAGTGCTGGGCTTGAAATCAGAAGTCCTCAGTTTGAATTCTGGTTTTCCAAGACACTAAATCTCTCTGGGGCCTCAGTTCTTGAATTCTTTTAAAATGAAAGAATTGTACCAGATGATCTCAGTTCTGCCTCCAGTTAAAGGTCCCTTTTAGTTCTAATTGTATGATCCACTAAACAGCAAAGCTTTGGATTTTCCCCAATTCCCTCAGAGATATAAGTAATTAAATCAGTGTCACCTTCCTTGATCTTACTGAATCACACATACTCATAAACCTGATATCCTGCTTTGCAAATATGTCTTGCCCACAAAACAACTGAGGAATTCCCAGGAGTTTTTCTACAAATTTAAATGCAAGAGTGACCAGAACATAAAAGCAAACGTTTAAAAAGACTGTGATTCCATTTTAAGAAGTTTGGAATTCGTTTGTTTTTCCATGTGGACTTTTGCCTGATATTCATGAATATATTTTAAACTGAGGAAACAAGGAACGTCTTTTCCATGCCTGATGCAGTAGCAAAAAGAGTAGAGAGCAGAGTTGAGTCTCAGCTCTGCCATTAACGCACTGTACTACCCGTGAATCACTTCCTCTCTCTAGACTTCAGTTTTCAAATCTATAAAATGAGGGGCTGAATTAGATCCTTTTCTGTTAGAAAATTCTTTGATTCTGACAATACTCCAAAACAACACAAACAATTTGTAAACAAATCTTTTATGTCATATGATTCGGTCTTGTTAGACTAGAAGGAACTGTTTGGGGGAAGGGGGAAGGGAAAGAAGAGGAGGAAAGAATTCCAAGGGGAAGGAAAAAGACACACTGCAAGAACTAGTGATAAGTCTATGCATGAAGTTCCTGAACACCAGAGGAATTATACCACTTAAATACTGTGTTCAAACTTATCTATCCAATTCACGATTAACACATTCAAAAGTATCTGAATCTGCTTATCCCAGATCAGAACATCTGTAAAGGACACCAGCTCCTTTCATCATTCTGGGTATAACATAGTGACAGTCCCAACCATGAGGGGGCACT
>NW_027186296.1:102872845-102902154 GCF_028583685.1 Petaurus breviceps papuanus
GTCCCAACCATGAGGGGGCACTTAGAATTAACCAACTTTATGGGCAAGGCTGATTTCCCAGAATGATTATATGAGCGTCTTCATTTTCAATGACTAGAGCAAGATTGAAATTAGCCCTAAAGATCAAAGGAAGGAACTGTGGATGTTTGTCTAGAGAAGATGTAACACTCATTCTTGGGTATTCTTCCAACTTGATCTTAAAAGGTGGATTTCCAAAGGGATGCTCCCTCAGGCTCTAAGGGCCTTAGCGGGTTTGAGCTCATGAGCCCCTACCAGTGTGCTCCTCAAAGCTAGGCAGTGCTGTGGATAGAAATAGAATGCTGAACCTGGAGTCACCTGAAAGCTGAGCTGAAATCCCACATAATGTTTACTACTTGTGTGACACTGGGTAAGTCACTTAACCACTGTCTGCCACATTTTCTCATCTGTAAAATAGGGGTAAAAGCACCTACTTACTTCCCAACCTACTTGTTGTGAAAATAAAAATGAGATAATATTTGTAAAGTATTTTACAAAGCTTAAGGTGCTATGTAAATACTAGCTATTATTACTGCTGTTCAGCTTAATTGAGAGTGCTGTAAATGTTAGGGGTTACCCAGAGGGCATTCTCAATGACATTACTCTCTTTGGGATCATTCAAGGAACTTGTTCACATTTCACAGTGGGATCTCCTGGTGTGGTTGAAATTTTACAGTTTGTTTAACTCCTTTAAGTGACTCCTTTTCTGTAATTAAGGCCTAGGTTTTCAAGGACTTCTTTATAAACTTCTCACTATTTGTTGCCTCTAGCAAATCAACCAGGGTGAATTTTGGCAATGTCCATTCATAAACAATCTAGAAATTAACAATCTATTATGTAAATACAGGCCTACCATCACTAGTGATCCTGGGATTACACTCATTTCCAAATGGTTATACAATTTTGTGAAGTATACATAATTTTACAAAATTTTTATAGGTTACCACCTGTTTTGGTGCTTGCAAAAGCTTTCCATGACCCAAAAAAATAAAGGAAAAGGAAAGAAACCCAGTTACTGAAAAAATGCATGGAAAACTCACAGGGTTGGAAAAGAAGAGGCCTTGAAAAACCACATGGAGCTAGAAAATGATGAATTCAGCAAGAGGTAGCTTTTACAAAAGAAAAGGGGCTGGACTCTAGGAGTGAAGCTGTTTGTGCTTTTCCTCACAAAATATTGGGGCAGGTTCTAGGTTGCTACACAAAATACAGACCCCTGGCCATAATCTTATACCTCTTTTGTAGCCTAAACAACTTTTGTTTGGAAAGTCTATTCACCTTTCTTTAAAATAGAAAATTACTTTTTCCTTATAAACAGTGTTAAAAACTGACCTTTGATGTACTTATTGGAAATCAATTGAGAGAAAGCATTGAGAGGGTTAGGGAAATATTCATATCAAACTAAGAAAAACAGATACAACACTAAGGTGTTTTGCCAGTATACTATTTCTGGTTGGGAGTTCTGGGCTTTAAAAAAAGTATTATAACTTCCCAGAGCAGAGAATGAATATTGGTTCATACAAAGAAACACTTACATGCAATGATTCAAAAGGAGGAGGAAGGGGAAAAAATAGAAATGTTTCAACAACCCTGCTCACCTTCTAGATCCCACCTTAGCCATCCACAGGCCCAGCTACCAAGAGAAAACCCAGGAGATGAGATATAATAGCCATGTTCAAATGTATGAAGGGCTCCCATGGGCAAAAGGAATTGGACTTTTTTAATAATTAATGGAGATGAGTTTGTTATTATTTAAAGCAAATAAGAAAATCTTTCCAAAAATTAGAGACATTCATAAATGGTTTGGAATGACTTAGAAGATAACAAGTTCCTTTTTTTCTGTTTCTTCTTTCACAACATGACTAATGTGGAAATATATTTAAAATGATTGCACATGTATAACCTATATTAAATTGCTTACTCTCTTGAGGAGGGAGAATGGGAGGGAATGAAGGAGAAAAATTTGGAACTCAAAATCTTATAAAAAATAATGTTGAAAATTATCTTTACATGTAATTGGGAAAAAATAAAATACTATTCACAAAAAAGAAGATAATGGTTTCTCAATCTTGGGAGTCTTCAAGCTGAAGCTCAATGTCACTTTTCAAGTATGTTTTAATAGACATTCCCTTTCAGTATTGGTTGAATTAGAGAGCTGCCTCAATTCCCTCTTGCTCTCAAATTCTATGATTTCAAGAATCTAGGAGTGGCAGTAAAGTGAAATATACTTAAAATCTCTTTCCTTGTATACTCTTTGCATGTAAAAGTATCAACGGTAGATTATACACAATCAATACATCAGGTTGTTAACAATAGAGTATGAAGTGGCCTCTGTTCCATAGATCCCAATCCAGATTAACAAAACATAAACCACCACAAACCTTGTAGATAAGATGAATGCAGACTTGCTCTGCCAACTTCTAAAAATCAGAGATAGAAAACCATCTCTAAAATTTTGTAATTTAAGGTAAATTAAGGACATATTATAAGGCAATCTACTTCAACACAATTTGACAGATATTCATTAAGACCTTATTGTGGATATTAAGGTCCTAAATTAGACAATGGGGACACAAAAAAGAAAAAAAAAACAGTAGAACCTCTGTCCTCAAAGAGTTTGCAGTTTATTAGGGAGATGTGACATATATAAATACAATGCAAGCTGATTAATGACAAAGTATATGAGAGGGATCAAATGGGTAGCCTGAGAGATTAGAGAAGTATCAATTTTAGGCTGGATGAGGTGGGAGAAATTAGGGAAAAGCATTAGGGAAATAGATATTTGACCCAGAATTTCAAGGAGGAAATGGGTATCAGTATTAGCTAAATTCTGAAGGAGTTTTATTTCAGATACCGAAGGGAAAATGATCACAGAAAAAAGAAGAAAGGGGATTGGGGAACATCTAGTATTCCTTTATGACTGAAGTGCATAGGAACAAGATATCAATTGAGAAACATGTTATGAAGCCAGACTGTGGTGCATCTTCAATGTGATTATGACTTTTTATGTAATTCAGCCTATAGAAGTCTTAGAGTCAGAAGAGACTTCTGAGATCACGGGGTCCCATCAATACCTGAGCAGGAGTCCCTTCTATAACATCTCCAATAGGTGTTCAAACACTATTTGGATAATTCAGAATGGGGAAATTCTCTCTACCCCAATCTCCCCCTTGACCATCTCTAATTGGTAGGAAGATTACCTTTATATTAAGAAGAATTCTACCTCTCTGCATCTTCCCCCTCCCTCTTCCCATTTTACCTAGCTTTGCCTTTGACGGACAAATAGAACAAATCTAATCACTCTTCTCCAAGACAACCCCTTAAATACTTGAAGATAGCTTCCAAGTCCCTACCAAATCTTCACTTCTCCAGACTAAGCATCCTCTGTGCTTTGACCAACCCTAGGATATGATTGTGAGGTCCTTTGAACTCCTACTTGCCCTCTTCTGGACACATTCCAGTCCATAAATGGCCTTCCTAAAATGTGCCCTCACTCCCCACCCCCAACACATTATACTCCAGACATCAATTTTGTCAAGGTACTGTGCATTTGGACTCTCACCTCCCTTGTTCTGGACACTATGCTTCTATTAGTGCTGCCTAAATATCTATTTTTCCCATTAATTTTCTTTCTTTTTGCTGCCACATCCCACTTGTTGACCCACCATCTCCCAAGAAAATAAAAACTGTTAATTCAATACATCCTTTTGGTACATTAAGTAATTTTAATCTCACAAAAGTCCTAGAAGGTAGGAAACACATAATTTACAGATGAAAAAGCTGAGGGTCATAGTGGTTACGTGAATTGGCAGAGATTATAAGTCTTAGTAAGTGGTAGGGCAAGGACTAGACCCCAGATACTCTAATTCCAACTCAAGGGTAGGCTGTTTTTACATCTAGAACAATGCCTCACTTGTGCTGCAATCCTGCTGATGGCAAGTTGGCTATTAATAATATCGTTTACATAGCTCTTTAAGCGTTGCAAGGCACTTTACAAATATCATCTCATTTGAACCCAGGATTGTAACGGCTATTATTTCCTTCATTTTAAAGAAGAACCAACTAAGACAGAGAGGTTGACCTGCCGGGAGTCACACAGCTTGTAAGTGTGAGACAAAAGTGGAACTCAGGTCTTCCCAAACCCAGTCTAGCACTCTAGCCATAGTACCACTGAGCTGCCTTACTGAACCCAGGATGAAAATTTTTGCTGCTCCTCCCCCCTCCCCCCACTATCCCAAATACCTCATCTTGGGTTATCCCTGCTATTACTGTAGAGATTTTCATAAGATTCCCTGGAATTAAAATGGACATTCCCGATGGGGGTGGAGTCTGGGGAAAGAAGAAGCTAAGAGATCGTCTCATTAAAACTTCTAGTCTCTTTTTCTTGGGAAGCCTTTCTAGTGAAATCAAAGAGTAACTCCTCCCAAACAAATATGAAGTTTACTCAAGACAAAACCATAAATTTTGGAAGCAATAGCAAAGTCTTTCCTGGGGCATTTTGAAACTGGTAACTAGGAACGCAGGTCTCTTATTGCACTCTGCAGTATAAAAATCCCAAAACAAGAAGGAAAGAAAACATTTGCTGAAACCCAAGAGTCAGGTTTAATTAGTGGATTTCTGTGAATAGCTAGCTCTGGTGAGATTTGATGATGGTGATAGAAAATACCCAGGCACTTCCCAGAAGTTTAGTCTTTAGAAGAAAGATCGCATCAGCATCCTTCTACTAGTCTCTCCTCATTAATTGTTTAGGAGCAGGAGAAAATAGACGTTTGCAGGAGTTGGAGGAGGGAAAGGAGAGAGTTACCTGGAGGTGTCTCAAGCATCAGTTTTTCCTTCTTGGCTTTCTTCTGTTTTAACTCTTTTTTGGCAGGTTTGAGTTTGGGGGGCTGCCGCCTCTCTTCGGGGCGCCCCAGTTCCTCCACTTCCTCTCTGGGCTGCTCTGTGGCAGCCTCCTCCTCAGGTTCCGGGAAGGCATAGTAATGATCTCGATTCAGGATCTCCTGAATATAATAATCCTGATCGTCGGGGGTTCTCCCCTGAGCCACTTCCCCCATGAGAGCCAGGCTCAGCACCCAGAGGGCAAGTCTCAGAGGGGATGCCCAAGCCTCCCTTGCCCTCATCATTCTCAGACTCGTCTCCTCTCTCCCTACACTCACTGAAAAAGGCAAAGCAAAGCAAACCAAAACTTTCCCGACGCCCCCCACCAGCCCACCCTTATCCCAAACTCTGCAGGCTGGGAATGAGGGGCACCAGACTGCCTTGGGAGCCGGGGAAGCCCAAAGCTCGCGGCGCGAGGGACGCACTGCGAGCTGGGTCCCGCCGGCGACCAAGGCTCTGGTCTGCCAGCCGTGGGACAAGTTTGCGCAAAAGAAGCAGCGGGGAAAGTTGTGAGCGGGGCAGCGGGAGGGAGCTGGCTAGGACTGAGAAGGAGCCGGCGGGGCATGTGATTCTGGCCTGGGCCAAGCAGGCAGAGCGCACACAAGGCGTGGGGAGAGGGGGCGGGGAGGGAGGAGAGGGGCCAGAGGATGGTGAAGGGCGGGGAAGGGCGGGAGAGCTGGCAGGGGAAAGGGGGGAAGGGCGAGGGAGCCAGGCCCAGTGGGGAATGGGGTGGGGCCGTGAGAGGAGGGCCTCCTGGGCAGGTGTGCTGGGGGGGACGCGCTAGCTGTCTCGGGGCCCTTGTCCAACTTCACCTTCCCAATAGCCCCAGGGAGACTCGCACTGAGGCGTAAAGAGAAATGGAGTAGAGGAGCCCCCACCCCTCGTAAATGAGAGAATGATTGACTGGACCCTTGCTTGGCACGAAAATCGCCCCTTGCCTGCCACCTAGAAGGCGGGAGTTTCTGGCTGGCATTGGTGAAAAGGGAAGAAAAGAGAGTTGGGTTCGTCTGGGGAGTGGAAAGGAGGGGGAAGAAAGAGGTCTGAGGCCGTGGTTGTTCTGCCTCCCCCGCTTCCACACCCTCCCCCGTTCTCCTTCTTCAGGAGCTTGGATTGACCTAACTCCACTGGGCGATGTGCCGCTGTCCCCATCCTCCTGGAAGTGAGCAGAAAAGGGCCAACCTCCTTGCACCAACTGCAGAGACCTAGTCTTGCTCTGTCCTAAGGGAACACCTTAATGAAGCAGGTGACAGAGGCCTAGGGGGCTTAAATGTGATGTGAGACTTTTGGGGACCACTGGTAAATGTTTAACAACCTGCTGTGTGCACAACATACTTTAAGTTTAATCTTCATCATTAATATTTTCTCTATCACTTTCTTAAGTCTATACAATCAACTAAACAAACAAACAAAGCAAGGAAGCAAACCCGATTTGTACAGTTTGCTGATTTCTGAGACAGAAATGTTCCCGATGAAAATTTAACCTGCCTGTTAGATTTGGCTCCAACACACCATATTCTGTAGTTGTATTACTAAATACAGGAATCCTTCTAAGGTATACCTGAAGCTGTCATAAAGAAAAAAAGTTATAACACAATTTATCTGCATTAGTCGTCCTCTTGGATAATGTTCCATTTGGGGATGCCCAGGCCCCAGCTCCAAGTGCTTTCCCTTTCTTTCTAGTTACTTATATTTTTATGTGCACTATAACTATTTCTAGGACCCTATTAGTACAGAATTGCTGCACAGGGGCCTGTGTATTGGTATCATTAATAGCTATATCTCTAGCCCTTTCCTCTGCCTTAAACTCCAGTTCTGACTTTCCCCACTATGAAGGATGGAACAGTGAGGAAAAACCATAAGGTCAAAAGACCTTGCTCAAAATACAAACCCTGATACTCTCTGTGTGACCTCAACCAAACCACTTTACATAATAATAATAGCCAACACTTATATAGTACATACTATGTGCAAATATTATCTCATTTTATCCTCACAAAAACTCTAGGAGATAGGTGATACTATTACATCCATTTTACAGTAGAGGAAACTTAGGCAAGCAGAGGCTAAGTGGTATGCCCAAAGTCACACAGACAGGGAATGTCTAATGCTGAATTTGAATTCAGATCTTTTCTACCTCAGGTTAAATACTCTACCCACAATACCATATTTCTAGGAGTGTTAAGTTTTTGTATCTGTAGAATGATGGAATTGAATAGATTAGGGATTCTTAACACATCTGTGGGATTATCTAATTCAATTCCTTTGATTTTACAAAGGAGGGATCATATACTTAATCAGCCCATGCAGTCTTGCACATTAGTGGACATATCATCAGAACTTCAAATGTACCCATTACTTGATTGCTTTTAAAAATAAAGAATACAAAGAGGGTTTCTACAATCAGTTCATTTCTTTTCTTCTCCCTCTCTTCTTAACACGCTCCAGTCTGACTTCTGATTTCATCGTTCAACTGAAATGGCTCTCTCCAAAGTTAACAGTGATCTCTTCATTGCCAAATGCAATGGACTTTTCTCAGATTTCATCTTTCTTTACTTCTCTGCACGTTGTGGCACTGTTGGTAATGCCCTTCTTGATATTCTCGGGGTTTTCATGATGCTACTCCCTCCTGATTCTCTTTCCACCTCTCTGCTTCTTCTCAGTCACTTTTGCTGGACCTTCATCTAGGCTGCACCCACTGAGGATGTCCCAATGGACCCATGTCCTGGACCCTCTTCTCTTTGCCATCTATTCTTTTGCACTTGGTGAGTTCATCAAATGTCATGGATTCAATTATCATCTCTATGCTAGGGATTCTCAGATATATTTTCCAGTCTTAATTTCCTTCCTCATCTCCAGACTCACATATCCAAATGCCTATTGGACATCCCTAACTGGTTGTCTTATAGACATCTTAAACTCAACATGTCAAAAACTGAACTCAACTTTCTCCTCAACCTTTCCCAACTTCCTGATTTTCCTGTTACTATGAAGAACACCATCATCCTCCCAGTCATGTAGGCTTGCAACCTTGATTCCTCTCTCTCACTTTCATATCCAATCAGTTACTAAATTAGGTCAATTTATCTTGATAATATCTCCTATGTATATCCCCTGCTTTCTTCTGACACTGGTCCTACCCCAGACCCTCATGACCTCATAATTATGCTACTGCGACAGCATGATAGCAGTGGGGTTGTTCCCCCACCTCAAATCTCTACCCACTCCAAGCAATCCTCCATTCAGCTATCAAATTGATCTTCTTAAAGCAGAAATCTGATTATGCCATCTGCCACCCACATTCAACAAATTTCAAGGGAACCTCATTACCTCTCTATCTTTCTGTCATTCAAAACCCCTTGCAACCTTTCCTCCTACTGCCTTTTAATTTTTCTCCTACCATATCACCCTCTACTCCCTGCCAGTACTTTGTGGTCCAGTGATACTGGCTGCCTTGCTGTTTCTTGCAAAAGACATTCCATCTCCAGACTCCCTGGCTTTTCGTTGGCTGTCTCCCATGACTGGAATTCTCTCCCTTCCCATCTCCATCTTTTGGCTTCCCTGGATTTCTTCAACATCTAGCTAAAATCCTACCCTCTACACAAAGCCTTTCCTGTTCTTTCTTAATGTTAGTGCTTTCTTTCTGTTGATAATCTCCAATTAATCCTGTCTATCTTGTTTGTATATAGCTGTCTCTCCATTTAGGTGAACTCTTTGAGACCCAGGACTGCTTCTTGTGTTCTTTGTATCCCCAGTTCTTATCGTAGTGCCTGGAGCATATAACAAATGCTTATTGACTGACTGACTATTATATTATAATAAAACTCAACAAATTCCATAGGAAAAGGCCATCTTATTGATACTAACATTTTACCTGTTGTTTATGCATGTTATAAGGCATGATGTGAACATGATGTGAATGCAATTTCTTCTTTTTTTTTTTTAAAGCAATCGGGGTTAAGTAACTTGCTCAAGATTACACGGCCAGTTATTTCTGGGTGTGGTACTAAGTATCTGAGCCCGGATTTGATCTCCAAATCATCCCGACACTGGGGCCGGTGCTCTTACTTACTGAGCCACCTGGCCACCCCAGTTTCTTCTTAAGAAATAAAAGTGAATTTCACATAGTAGTGGAGAGGCCCATGGTTGCTATGAAAAGCCTGTGGTATATAATCAACAAGAAACTCTGAAGACAGGAGTAAAAGACTAAAAAGATGTCATCAAGAAATCTCATGATTAGGACAGAAGATGGACTTGGGATGTGCCAAGAATGAAGTATGATAAGTAGAAAATGAGAATCCTCCACTTACAACATCAGAGGAAAGTGAGTATGGTTTAAAGAACTCCGGATATATGGAAAACATAGAAGAAAGCATGGGTCAAGACTTTAACAGGATGGTCAAGCATGCATGGGTTGTATCCTACATCATTGCATCATTTGAAGAGATAACAAATCCCATTTGGGTGTTTGAGTTTGATTTCTTTGGGCTGTGGTGTCCCATAATGTTAGCGAGGGCTTGTCTCCTTTTAGGCAGAAAATATCCAAGGAAACAGAAAAATGAAAAGAACTTTGCACATTGTACCATCTGTTACTAACAATGAGACAGATTTCCTTCCTAAATATGAAACATATAGATGGTCAAACTGAGTAGATCTTTGTCTTCCATTGGATTATGGCAATGGCTATGTTTCATCCACTGACTTGATTCAATAATAACATGACTGCAAATCTTGCTTTCTGAATTGGTAAGGCATATCCATGATCTTTTAAGTAAAGGCTGCATTCAGTATTTGGGATTATCAACCTAGAATATATTGCTATGTTGCCTCATATATAATGGACACTGACTTACAAATTTTTTTGTTGAAATATGGCTGCCAAATCAATAAAATTTATTAATGTCATGAATAAACTACAGCCATGTGCTATTCCCAAGTGCAGGTGGGTATTTTACTGATTCTTTTTAGCTCTTCAAAAAATCAGAATCAAAAAGATGGCTTATTAGTGTCATTTAGGAGCTAGCCACTTGATTCCCTAGCTTTATCTTTTTTTCCACTATGCTTTACAGGTTAGAATAGAATTAGACTAACTGTAACTTTAACTCATCTTCAACTCTTATTTAGTTAAGCAAGTTTGATATAGACTGCTGATCATTATTTTTACATACCTAGTCCCTAAAAGTTCAAAATATGTAATGGCAATTTCTGTCCCTTCATTCCTCTTTTTTTCTTGCCTCAATATAATTTGAAAAGGCACTTTCTCTTGCCATTTACATTCGAACTGCTAAAGGTAGCTCATTCTGAGTTTTAGTGCTGGAACCTTGCCTTTCTTGTATTCCTCTTTCTTTACCTCATGTTTTTTCCATCTTCTTGATGAATTGGCTCTTTATATACATCTGTCTATTTAAACAAGTCCTCTTTCTGCCTCATCAAAATATATTATGCTGATATTGCTACAATTCCATTGTTGAAAGATTCCCATGTCTCTTAGGCTGCCTCTCTCTCCAGAATTTTAAGATACCAGAAGATAAATATTCTTTCTCTGAACATTTTGAAATGCATTTGTGCAATATATAGGTGGATGTCACATTAGGGCCATCCTTAGACTTTTGCTATCACTAAATGCAATGATAGAACAGTCACTTTCTCCCAAGATTCCCATTATTTCTACTGTTGCAAACAGTCCTTGTTTAGCAGAATCATAACCAAAACATCAACTCCTTTCATTGTTCTCTTTATGTTTTAAAGAATGAAATCATTATGAGAAGTTAGGATAATTTGGGGGAGTTACAATGCTTTTGTTGAATTCTTATAAAGCAGAATACAAATTCTGGCATTTAAAAATTATTGTAAAGGAAAATTCTTGAACTGTATCACTTTACCTGGTACCTCATAGTTAAAATTCATTTTTTCTTTCTTTTTATTGAATTGGTGTATATGTGATTTTGTTTGTGTATATGTTTTAACAGTTTTCAAATGACATACCCCTCATGGAGCCAGTCTTGGATATCAGCAGTGCAGAGTGTGACATCACTTTGGTTATCTTTAAGGATTGAAGGAAGGAGAATGACTAATCCAATACTAGGAAAGGGTTAGATTCAGAGATGGGTAACCTATGACCTTGAGGTCACAGGTGGTTTTCTAGGTCCTTGGATGGGGCCTTTTGACTGAATTCAAGTTTTACAGAACAAATCCTTTTAGTAAGGGGATTTGTTCTGTGAAGTTTAGATTCAGTCAAAGGGCCACATGTGACCTCAAGGCTGAAGCTTCCCCACCCCTGATGGAAAGTCCATTTTTTATGAGCCTTGAAAAAGTCAGGTTCACAGTAACATTTTCCAACAGCTCCAAATCAAATTAAACCTGGAGCAAGGGGAGAATTATCCATTGTTCTTTTTCCAGACCACATAGTCTGTAGAGTTGAAGTCCCTTATCACTACTATATCTGTTTTCCAGGTTTATGATCTATTTCCCGAACTCCTAATCTATTTCCCAATTCTGTCCAGGGAGGGATCTGTAAAATAATTCTATGCAATATCGCCTCTGTTTATCCTTCCATTAATACTTACTCAGTTGGTCTCCACCATGATTTCATCTTCCAAATTATATGTTTCTTCATGTGAGTGTATTCTCAGAATCACAAAATTACAGAAGTGGAAAAGGTCTAAATGGTCAGCTAAGCCAACCTATCTATACACAAAAGGAATCTTTACCATTACATAGCAGACAACTGGTCATTCGGTCTATGTTTTAACATCTTTAAAAGAGATGTCACCACTCTCCAGGCAGATCATTTCATTTTTTATCAACTCCAATTGTTAAGAAGTTTAGTGTGTCCCCTCCACCACCCCCCCACATCAATCCTCAATTTTCCTTTTTTTTCCCCCAAATTTTACCCATTGGTCCTAATTTGGCACTCTAGTAACAAAAGAAGCATATTTAATCTCTTGGCCTCATGAAAGCCCTTCCATTTAATTCCATTCATTCCATTCGATTTAATTTAATAAACTTGTGCAAGACACTATGGTATGTTGTGGAGAGACAAAAAAAAGCCCTTCCTCTAATGAGCTTGCAATTTTACCAGAGGGAGATATGTGTATGTATACATATATATGTATACACACATATATATATACACACCTATGTGTATATAGCCTATGTATATAGTATATGTAATATATTATATTACATAATTATTAATTATATCATATAATTAATATTATTAGTAATATATTGATTAATTGTAATTATATGATAATATATAATAGAATATATAATATATTCAATGTGCTATATAATGATACATCACAATATATAATATAAACACAGTATATCATATATGTAATACACTTTAATTTGATAAGGAAAAGAGTTTTCACAGCTGGGACAATAAGGGAAGGCTTCAGAAAAATTATACTTGAGCTAAGCTTTTAAGAAAGAGGGATTCTGAGTAGCAGAGAGGAGGAGGCAATGCATTCTGGGTATGGCAGACAACCTATGCTGGTTTACAGAGGTAGGTAATGGAGAGTGATTTGGAAGTCCTTCATCATTCTAGTTTTGGTCCTCTAGACAATCTCTAGCTTTATGTCTCTCCTTCCTTAAATGATATTTGACCAAGCTATGTTTTTCACTGTCCTTTTTAAAGTATATTATACCTTTTTTAATGTGGTCTGAGGTCATGATAGAGTTCTAGCTAACATATTGCCTTATTGCTTTACATTATTAAGATGACAGTCCACTTGAACCTCAAATCTTTTTTTAATGGACTGCTAGCTACACTTAATAAGATGACTTTTTAATGCTATTATAGAATTTAACATTTATTGCTGTCAAAAAATTTTTTAAAGCAATTGGGGTTAAGTAACTTGCTCAAGGTTACACGGCCAGTTATTTCTGGGTGTGGTGCTGAGTATCTGAGCCAAGATTTGATCCAGGTCATCCCGACACTGGAGCCGGTGCTCTTACTCGCTGAGCCACCTGGCCACCCCTAAGCAATTGGGGTTAAGTAACTTGCTCAAGGTTACACAGCCAGGTGTTTTTGGGTGGGTGCTAAGTGTCTGAGCCCGGGATTCGATCTCCAGGTCTTCTCAACACTGGAGCCGGTGCTCTTACTCGCTGTGCTACCTGGCCACCCCTATTGCTGTCAAATTTCATCTTAATAAATGCAAGCCCAATGCTCTAGACTGCCAATATCTTTTCTTTTTTGTTGTTTTTTGTTTGTTTTTTGCCTTTTTTGGAGGGGCGGTTGGGGTTAAGTGACTTGCCCAAGGTCACACAGCTAGTTTTGTGTTAATTGTCTGAGGCCAGATTTGAACTCAGGTGCTCCTGACTCCAGGACCAGTGCTTTATACACTGCACCACCTAGACACCCCAAGATCTTTTCTTAATCCTGATTCTGTCAACCAGCATGTCAGCTATCACAATTCAGTGTCATCTGTAAGTTTGATAAGCATATCATATATACCATCATTGAAGTCATTGATGCAAGTGTTAAATAACCCAGGTCAAGGCCACTGATCCCTATAATCTGACTTACAAGAAAGGGAGCATCGTGAAAAAAAGTTGAAACCAGTTTGTGGAGGGTCTTTAATGAGAGTTTTTGTTTAAATTTGTGTCATTCAGAAAGATAAAAATGAAATTAAAGTAGTGACTGTAAAATCAGGTGTTTCTTCACTGGAGATTCAAGCCAAAGCTTCTCCCATAATGATGGTTATACAATTGTAAAATGTGGCGATGATCATCACCAAACTAATAGAACACACCTATATTTACCATTCTATTTCCAACTTAAGGATGTGTTTATATACCATATGGCTACAGCCTGTCTTCTTATTGCTACTGCTCAGTCATTTTTCAGTCATGTCTACTCTCCATGACCCCATTTGGGATTTTCTTGGCAAAGATACTGGCCATTTCCTTCTCCATCTCATTTTACAGATGAGGAAACTGAGGTAAACAATGACTTGTCCAGGGTCACACAGATAGTAAACGTCTGAAGTCAAATTTGCATTCAGAAAGATGACTCCTTCTTACTTCAGAACCTGCATTCTTTCCACTGCACAACCTAGCTGCCCCTGAAGTCTTTCCAAAGGTCTATTAACACCTCAAAATCATAATACTGGAATAGAGCAAAGTGCTCCTAATTGTTGGACATTAGATACAGCCCATCCAGTAGATCAGCATTCTAGCTGGTGACATCAAAGAAAGACTGGAAGCTTCAAAACATCAGGATGAGTCCCTCCAATATGAGTCATCTTCAAACTCAAATGATTAATTTTTTAAGTTTAGAATGCTGTTCACTGAATTTCTAAGTCAACCTGTGCTTATCATCTGTTCCTCAAATACCTTAAAATCTAATAATATTTACACTCCATATGAATGATATTTGTACTGAGCCTTCTGACAAGGAACAATAGATTACAGGTCCAGAGAACATTCTGTTTAAACAAATGTTGTCAAAATATCACCACTTTAACACTTTTCTAGCACATTTTAGTATGGACTTTTGCACCTGTTCATTTGACTAATTATTCCCAAGCCTTTTTACACTCTCAGAGAGAACTAAAAAGGCATATTTTTTCTTGAAAGATCAGTAATTTGAAAAATTAGTTGCTATATAAAGAAAAATACATGTTCATGCAAAGCCAAAGCTAAAAATAAAGACATGAATAGGATGCTGCATGGGGAGAGATACTAAGTTGTTATGGTAACTATGATTATAATTAAGAGACTAGAGGTTTTTTTCCTGTTCATTACTATGTTGAGACGTGGTAGTTAAAATGGCATTGTCTTATTTAATGTTCTCATCTCCATTTACTATATAATTATCCATTTCAAATTTAATTTCTTAATGTATTTTTTCTTGGTTCTACTCTCTTTATGCCTAGTACATTTTAATGTGCATTGTTCTTAACTTATGTTTGCTTAAGCTCAGCTTTTAATTCAATCCTTTTCAACATTCTTTTCCTGGATGATGAATGTCACTTCCTTTTTATAGTGACCCACTGGGGAGTTTTTTTCAGCCTGAGAGACTTGAAATGGTAAATAGTAAGATAGAGTTGTGAAGGTTATTTCATGGATCATTAAAAATGAATACTAATTATGGCCAAGAGAGACATTTTAACTCATAAATACAAAGGGTTGTTAAGTCTTATTATCTCAGCCTATTGGGCCAGTTAAAACCAAAGGTCACACAACATTCTCTGGGTCAGAGCATGGCTAAAGATAGACAAAAGGTGAGCATTTAATCTAGCCAAAATCCATTGTAAAGATTGTCAACTTATAGACACAATTGAGCTGAGAGAACTCCATTTTAGACTATTAATGTAGATCAGCTTGGGAAGCAGTGAGACAGTTTAGGGAAGGGCCACCCATAGAGGAGAAAGTGTCCTTTGTAGTAGGACATCTTACCAGGTGAAAGAGATGCAGGAAGGAACCAAGATAGAAGTTCCAAGAGTAACACACTAGTGTAGCCAAACATAAAGTCCAAGGACATTCAATTTATTGCCATGTGAAAGAAGAAAGCTAAGCCAAGCAGGCCAGATGAAAGAAAAAACTAGAAGTAAAGATAAATTCAGTCCTAAATAACGGTGAACATGAATGGAGACTGAAAGCATACTTCCAAGAGGATTGTTGAGACTTGTTCATGACTGACAAAAGCAAGCAGATTTTGGATTCCTTTTGAGAAGTACAGCATTCATGTGCAATCTGAGGTTTTATATCCATTTTGGCACTGGGATCCAGGATCCCAATGCCCTAGAACAGAGTCTTTCATAGAAACACATATTCCATTTTATCATACATTTCATTGGTGACTTCCTTTCTACCAAATTTCTTATAAATCATTAAAATTAAGAAGTAAATCTAATTACATAAATTTATATTTTAGATTAAATTAACCTTAAATCAATTTTATTTCAGATGTGGATCCTTAATCAGACAGTCCAAAGTGTTGTTACAAAATCAAATCTGCAAATTTTTAACCTAAACTATGCCCAATATATAATTGCTGGTCCTGTTCTTAAAGATTTCCAAGGTGAAAGAGTCTATAACCATCTCTACTTGCCTTACTCAATTCCAAAGAAGGATGGAAATATTTCACTGGTTTTTCCCATTCTCACACTCCATCATCAGCCCCTTCCTTTTCTTGTCACCAATTTCTCAGATAATATCCTTCATGCTACTTCCCCTATTCATTTCTTTCTTTTGTACTGTTTTGACCCAGCTACTCTCCATTGTTCTACTGGTCATCTGAGACTTTATTTCTTCTGTGGCATCCCAAGACTTACAGCCATATAATGTTTATCGAAGAATACAGATATTAGGAAAGTTGGGTCTTCTCTTCAGGGAAAAAACTTGGGATCACTAAGCCCTGCACAGTTTCCTAAATTAATCCAACTCACATTCCTCCTTTGGTTTGATTCTAGTCCATTTCATCAACCATCCACAGTGTCCATCCATTATATATGTTCTGAATTATAAAATCTATAGTCTCTCCATCCAACCATCTATCATGATCCGGACAATAGGAATTTTTCTTCCACTCTTCTGCCCCTCCCCACCCTGGTAAAAAGGGAGACCTAATTCTTTTGGATGATTATGTATCTGATGGAGGAGGTTCTTTAATGTTTCTGGCCATAATCCATACAATGGCATCCATCTGAACACAGGATACTCTGGAGGACCAACTATCAATAGAGAATCCTTCTTCCATTTAGACTTGGTGTAGGAACTCTCCATGACAGTGGCAAATATTTTTGGCAAAAGATCATATGTCCCCCTGTTTCGCACTTCATTTGATATCAATAATCAGTTGTCAAACAACTATCTCTTTTCTTATGAAGGATACCAGCTCTTGAACCAGAAGGGTCCTCAATGCCATTAATTCCAACTCCTTCATTTTGAGAAAATAAAGGCCAAAGAAGTTGTGATTTGTATAAGGTCAGGCAGGTAGCAAGTGTCAAAGGTAGTGTTAAGCCTTTTAACTAACAGAACTAATATTCTTTATATTCTGTCACTCAACTCTCTACTTTCATTGAATTTTTTTGATTCAGACATGTTCATGGAAGACATCTTGTTCAAAGAGAACCTTAAAGGCTGTGTTTCGTTCCACTAAACCAAATGCTTATTTCCAGGACGTGTTAATTAACTGCTGCTTCTTCACGGTGTTACAACTGTTTAAATCCTGAGAATTCAGGCAATGAATCAATTGTTTATATTCTCCTACTCCTTTCACTTCCAGGAAATTGGATCATCATTTAAACAGTATTTGGAAGGAAGAAAACAAGAATTTAAGTGTTGACCATGATCCAGGATGTCAATGACTTTACAAATGTTGTCACATTTGATCCTTAACAACAACTCTAAGAGGTAGGTACTATTATTTTCCCCATTTCAAAAATGAGGAAATTGAGGCCAACAGAGATTCAAAGACTTGCCAAGGGTCACATAGCCATTAAGTGTCTGAGACCAGATTAGAATTCATGAAGATAAGCCTCCTGATTCCAAGCCCAGTCCTCTATCCACTATGGTACCACCAAGCTGTTCTCTTTTAGCTGAAATGTATTTCTGCACTCAACTCTGTGTTATATGTGTATTCTTCCAAAAGATATTAAACCTTTATTTTTCCCAAAGCACCTTACACTATTTAGATGAAGACATTTAGACAAAGAGAGGAGGGAGTAAAATATCTTTTGTGGGTATACTCCAGCCAACATGATTAATAATTTATGTAAAGATCAATGGGATTTTTTTGTTTTGCTTTTTAAAATTATATTTCCCTTTTTTACCCAGAATGGAAGTGTTACTCACAGGCCCAGTTCCATTCTGATTGTCATGGATGTTTTACCCTGTTCCATTTCTGACCTGGGCTAGTTTACCCCTCCTTAGGCATTCTGGTGGCCCCATACTCCCAAGGACTCACCATATTAATGCCAGACTTAAGACAGATACCAGGCTAGCTTAGTTTAGAACATTAGAATTCAGGAAATCTCCAACTTCCGTTCTATCCAGTAGTAGGGATTATATAGGCATGCCCTACTATACCCTGATATTAGGTTAAACAGCATTACAAGGAAAATTAGTTTTGGTTAAATGTGTCATAGCAGGGTTTTATGGCATTATATAGAGTTTGGTTATAAGGCATTAATTATATCATAGTGAAACAACACCCATCAAGAGAAATTATGTGGGATGTTACTTCATTAAAATCCCATGAAACATGTTTATTTTTTGTATTTTTTTTAATCCAAGGGGTGGCTAGGTGGCACAGTGAACAAAGCACTGACCCTAGAGTCGGGAGAACCTGAGTTCAAATCCAGCCTCAGATAATTAACACTTACTAGCCATGTGACCTTGGGCAAGTCACTTAACCCCAATTGTCCTACCTTCTCCCCTCCAAAAAGAAAAAAAAATCCAAGCATAATATCTCCTTAATATTTTATATAGTAAGGGTAACAAATATAAAATTATTTAGAACTAATTAGCTGATTACAATAATAGCACAAAACATATACGAAAGCAGATTTAACATGCCTGTCCTTTGGGGCTAGATAACAAAGTTCTAGGGGAAACAAATATGAAATATCTGGCATTGTTTTTTCACACCTTGATTTCACTGAAGAATGCCTCCATATTGTAAGTCACATGCATTGAAATTCAAGAATACCTTAGATAAACTGAAATATAAAATCATGACTGGGTTTCAGGATCAGTAAATGTTTTGCTTTTCTTCCAAAAGTGGTTTCCCTTCAGTATATAATTTTTGGCAAGTTGTCACATTAGGGTAAGGCATCTGTAGCTAAGAATTTATTTTCATTTGTATTTTGAATGCCAGATTTAAAAGATTTGTAATTAAATACTTATGTGTATCAAGCTAAAATTTGGCATACTTATTGACAACCTGGATGCAATTTTAAAAAATCAGTTTAAGAGAATGCTTCCAAAATCCAGTGGGCAAAATACAAAGCTTTTTCTGTATTTTAATACCCTTCCTTTCCACATTCTGGAAAAAAATATTTTTACTTGAATTTTGCATTAAAAAAATGTTCTCCCAAAATAATGCAGTGGCCTCATAGTTTAGTACATAGTAAAAAGCTGAGAATTAAGACCTCTATGGCATGAGTCTTAAATGATGCCCTCTAGTGTTTTAGAGTTACCTTGGATTTATCTTAATGGAGACCCCTGTTTCATATCCCATCTGACTGCAGCAAAAGATAGGGCCAGGGAATTGGGAGTCTGGTCATTTTCCAGATAAACAATCTCAGCTATCCAGAGCCAAGGTATGGTCAGAATCATAGAATAGCAACAGATAGCCAGAGAAACAAACCATTGCGGGAGGAGAAGAATGTGGAAGGGAACCAGATACAGAAGCACAAGCTGTCAAAGAGATAATTTCTGTTGTTGATCTAGTCTTTACTGATAGACCATCTCTCAGTTGGAGCTGTGTACAGGCCCCTGCTCCAATGCTTAGTGAAACATATTTTTTGTTGTAGCCCAGACACACTGATGTCTGAGTATCTGAACTATATATTGTTTAAAGAGTAGACACCAAATTCTGGTAATGTTGTAAGAGATAAGGTGAGATTCAGAACCTTCATGACCACTGTAACAGCCCATTGGACTTAATTTATAGAAGCATGGAGGTCAATACTATTTATTTGGCTATATTTTTTTCATGGCTTTGCATTACTAAATATCTTGCATTACCTTGTATCTTCTTGTGTTTAGACAACCTGATGTTGAAGTATTTGATTTCTGTCTCAGAATTGGTGGAGGAGCCTTAATTTTTACCTACCCTATAGTGAGTGATCCCTACTGGGCTATTTTGTGGTTTCTTTTGTGTGACCATTTTGCTGACCAATGTATAGAAAAGCTCATGCTTATATTCACCATTTGGGTCTTAGTCACCCATCTAGAGTCCAGTGAACATCTGCTGATACTAGCCATGGGACCTGAGAATCAAACCATAGCATCTATGCCATTGATTTAGAGGCTAGAGATTCTCCTGGTAAGTAAACTCGATCAAATCATTTGCCATTCATCTTCATAACAAAAAAAAATCACAGCAGACAAACTTAAACTATTATGTAATGAGTCTCTTGATCAAATGGCTAAGAAGAATCTCTTATGTAAACCATTAATCTCCACTGCTGTCCCAATATTAAGTCAGAGGTATAACAGAGGCTTGAATTAAGGATCTTGTATCCAACATGCCTATGAACTACAGGGCAAGGAGCACACAGACCCTACAAACTAGTTTTGGTCACTCCTTTTCTGTTTCTTCATATTTGATCCATTGACACAAGTTCCACAGTCTGCTTCCTCAATTTCACTTGTCATATAACCTTGTCCTTGCACCCCTCTGTTTTCATTCCTGGATGGAATTCCCTGCCATGACATCTTGCTAGCATGAACTATTAATAACAGCAAACACTTCTTCCAAAGCTTTGTCCTCAAACATGCTGGCACATTCACTAGATACAGCCAAATGTCCAGCCATCCCTTTCTACTGTTTAGTATGGATTCACAACTTGGCAGAGTTGACTAAGTCATCAGGAGACAGAAGGGTCTGGAAGGTGTCAGCATCTATTGAATTGGATCACACATGCTTCTGAATAAAATGGCCTAAACCTCTAGGAAGCAGCTTGAATTTGGACAGAATGTCCACTCTGCTCCCTTCATTTTGGCTCCACATTCTTCTCCCATCTTTTAACTTGGAGTGGTAACCAAGTCACCACGAGTCATAGCTACCTTTTCTCACCAACCCCCAGGTTTAAATTGTGCTTTTTGTAGTAACTCTACTAGTAAATGGGTCTAGCTTTTGTATTACTACCGCTATCCTCCCTTCTTTGAGATTTTGACACCTTCTACCCCCAGGGTGAATTGCTCTCCCCCCTTCCCTAGTTATTGGCAAGTTTGGGTCTTGCCTTGCTTATAAACATAGCATATTTATTCAGAGCTAGACCTGCACTGAGGTTCTGTAATTCTGATTTTTTTTTAATTTCTTCACTCCCTCTCACATTTCCTACATCAACTTTTCCAAATATTTACCACTGCTGTCAAATTCCCAACCTTCCTCTCCTCATTTTTTCTGGCCTGACTATTGTTTCTTCTTCTCTACTGAGACAAGTGAAGTCATCCAGTGAGTTCCCCCAGCTCCTGTCTTCCACACCTCAAAACTTCTGTTTATTCATCTCTCTTTCCATCTAAGAGAATAAAATGTGCCCCATTATTTCTACTCATACTCTAACCCACACCTTCTTCTTCATTCCCTTGCTTTGGCAATCATCCCCTCTCTCCTATATTGTCAATGTGTTCTTCTCTGTTGACTTTTTCCCATCTGACTACAAACATATTCAGGTTCTCCATCTTAAAACTGAACAACACAAAACTTCTTCTCCTTGATATTTCTATTTCTTTCCCATTGATTTCTTCTGTTCACTGACAGACTTCTACATCCAATGATCCACTTCCTTATCAACTCCTTACAATCTGATCTTCTTTCTTACTAATACTCAGGGATCTCCTGTTGTTTAGTTGTTTCAATTGTGTCTAACTCTTCATGACCCAATTTGAGATTTTCTTGGTTGAGATACTGTTTTGCCATTTCCTTCTCCAGCTCATTTAACAGATAGGGAAACCGAAGCAAAGAAGGTTAAGTGACTTGCCCAGGGTCACACAACTAGCAAGTGTCTGAGGTCACATCTAAAATGAGCAAGATGAGTTTTCCTGACTCCAGGCCCAGAATATCTATTACACCACCTAGATGCAGATACCTACAAGGGACTTCCTGTGATCTTAGTGCTCACCCTCAGTGACCTCTGACATATTTGACACTGTCAATTTTTGCCTTCTTGCCATGCCTTCCTCTCAGCTCCTGGATGAATTCATGCTCTCACTATA
The DNA here is from genome assembly GCF_028583685.1 of Petaurus breviceps papuanus. Lineage (NCBI taxonomy): Eukaryota > Metazoa > Chordata > Mammalia > Diprotodontia > Petauridae > Petaurus > Petaurus breviceps. The sequence continues at coordinate 102,894,635 of NW_027186296.1, forward strand.
TCTTCATGATTCTCTTACCTTTCTGAATACTTTTTTCCACGCCTCCCAAATTCAAACAACTTCCAAACAATGTTAGGTCTGTCTCTCTAACAAAGTTTTGACCCATTTCCATCTTTCTATTCCCACTTCTACCAGACTCATCCAGTCTTTTATTACCTATCAATTAGGTGATTGAATAGTCTTAAATTGATCTCCTACCTTTAATCTCTCTATTTTTCTATCTGTCATGCCTCAAAATCATATAAATTTTCTTAAATTACATCTCCTACCACTTCATTCCAGTGTTTACAAACCTTCAGAGCTCCCAGGCAGAATGGAAACATTTAATTTAAATGCCTTGCATTCAAAGCCCTCCATAATCTGAGTACAAACAACCTTTTCAACTTTATCTCTTAAGTCTCCCCTTACCTACTCAAAAATCCAGCCAAACTAGTTTATTCCTTTCACACACACACACACACACACACACACACACACTCCATGCTTTCCCACTTTCATGACTTTACTTGTGATGTGTTCTACTTCTAAAATGACTATTACAAAAATATGAAATGGTTTCCCATCATTCATAGTTCAACTCAAACATCACCTCATCCATGAAGATTTCCATCATCTACCTCCCTTCCCCTTTTTACCTCAAGCAAAAAATGATCATTGTCTCCTTTGAATTTTCATAGGATCTTTTACCACTCATGTATTTCCACACTTATCACATTCTACTTTGTATCAGTACTATTTATATACATATATGTATATGCATATATATATATATATATATCCTTCACCTAGATTATTAACTAACTGAGGGTATCTAGGTAGCACAGTGTTTAAAATGCTGCACCTAGAGTCAGAAAGACCTGAGTTCAAATCTGGCCTTAGGTGTGACCTTAGGCAAATCACTTAACCTTTAATGGGAATAATAATGCCACCTAATTCCCAGGGTTATTCTCAAAATCAAATGAAATAATATTGTAAAGTGCTTAGCACAGTTCTGTCCACACATAGATACTATAAAATGCCAGTTATTGTAATTACTATTATTGTTATTATACAACTCTCTGAAAGAAAGCATAATGACATATTCCTCTTTATCCTCCCCCCAGCATCTAAAAAAAGGCCTTGAACTCATTAGACACAAATTGAATGTAATTAATAATCTGATAGTTTGTTATACCCATTTGCCAATCAGATATCAATTGGAAATGCAAAAACAAAACAGAAGGGTTCCATGCTGGTTGTGGGTAAGGGAACCTTAATTTTCAAGAGTGATAATTAGAACCAATTATGTGAACTCCTTTCAAATTTGAAAATTATTTGGTGTGAATCTCTTTCTTAGAAATATTTCTGGAATTCTGGTTTTGAATTATATGCAATTTGAAAGAGCCACGTCTCTATCCAGTCTTAATAATGAAAAGGAGCTAACTAACCACCTAATGATTTCTGGAGTACTGCAGAAGTACGTTCACAAGTGTTGGGTCTCATTAACTCGGAGAAGTTGAAATGTTTTCTCTGAAGAGGTCTCCTTGCCTTCTTCTCCAGCACTTCCTGGGAAATAGATGAAATGATCAAATACAGTTTTTCTTCTTTAATTACATAGGCTTTTGACATGTTATGCTTAATTTGCTGGTGAAGTGGTTACAGGACTAGAATATTTACTTTAAAACCATTTTCTAAAGTTCAATGCCAAAGTTACTCACCTAGGGACTTGATTTGATGGAGGCAAAGAGAAAGTGAGGCAAGGGACACCTTTCTGTTCCATCACATCCCCATAAATTACAGGGAATAAATTTGAATAGCAATACTGAGGAAGGAAGAATGCGTGGCAAATAAAGCAGGGCAGTCATTTGTCTCCCCTCTAAAAACAATCAGCAAGCATTTGCTGAGTATCTTTTGTGTATAAGATACTGTGCTTGGCATTATAAGGGATACATAGTATAAGATGGTGCTCTTGCCCTCAGGGAATTTAAAACCTAGTGGGAGAGAGAAGACATATACCATGAACAAATGGCATATGAACATGTATTGTTAGTTACCTGCCAAATAAAGGGGACTGAAAGAAATTCAATTCAAGTCCAAAAATATTTACTAAATTTCCTATATGTTCAAGGCACTAAGGCATTCAGAGGAGGCTAGAGTGACCCAGGAAGTGTTTGTGGTTTGGGACTTGAGTTAGTTTTTACCACTAAAGTCCAAAAGTTGAGGAGGAATTGGAGAAGTGGAAAATAAGAGTAACTCTCAATAGTTATACAATCCTGAGGAAGCCACTTTGTTGACCTGGGCTTCAGTTTTCGCATATGGAGAACCAGGGAATTACATTAGAAAATCTCTGAGGTTCCTTCCAGCTGAGAGACAAGGCTGGAAGCCAGAGTGCAAAGAATGGACAAGGGGGAAGAGAAGAAATAGAGAGAATGAGTACACCCTGCATTTTCTAGGAGTCAGATTGAGAAAGGAAAGGAGATATCAAACAACCGTTTGAGGAGATGGTAGGGTCTAAGGAAGAATTTTCTTTTTTAAGGATGGAAGGGACTTGGATATGTCTGAAAGCAGTAGGAAAGAAACCAGTAGATAGATTCTGGAAATTAGAGGGGGGTGGGAGATGAATGAGAGGATGAATAGCTGGAGAAAGCAGGAGGGGATGGGATCAAAGGTAAGATGGTCAAAAGAAAGGCCCTCTTACTATCAGAGATTGGAGGATTACTGCCTCAGAGGACTGTCATAGAGAAAATGTTCTGCAAAGTGTAAAACAATGCTTAGTGCTATTATTCTTTGGCTTTATTGCTGTTTTGTTTTGTTTTGTTTTTAAAGCAATCGGGGTTAAGTAACTTGCTCAAGGTTACACGGCCAGTTATTTCTGGGTGTGGTGCTGAGTGTCTGAGCCCGGATTTGATCCAGGTCATCCTGACACTGGAGCCGGTGCTCTTACTCGCTGAGCCACCTGGCCGCCCCTAAGCAATTGGGGTTAAGTAACTTGCTCAAGGTTACACGGCCAGGTGTTTCCGGGTGGGTGCTAAGTGTCTGAGCCCGGGATTCGATCTCCAGGTCTTCTCAACACTGGAGCCGGTGCTCTTACTTGCTGTGCTACCTGGTTGCCCATTTATTGCTGTTTTTTGTTGTGACAGTCTTCCATGTGTTCACCTTTAGCCTACCATGTCTTTATGTAGCTGTCTTTAATTCTGTCATGCCAAGTATAGCAACATACACACAGACTTACACACACACACACACACACACACACACACACACCCCTTAAAGTAATATCCAATGGCAGTGTGATAGAATAAGCCTCTTCCTTCCATTTCATTCTGAAAAGTGAAATTTTACTTAAGTTCATAAAGGATAAGTCACCCAAGCATAATTCAAATTCTTAAATTACAAAAAAAGTGATTTATTGGCTATCATTTCCATATTAAATCTCATAGTATGTCTTATATCTCAAAGGAGGAAAAGTTGGAGTCAAACCAATTAATTTTTAAAACACTTGCAGGATCCTAATTAAGCATGGTTTGCCAGGCATATCTTTAGCCTAGAAAAAATAGATTTACTAGAGAAAAAATTCAGTCAATAAAATGTGTTTGTCTGACCAGAATGTGTGCCATTTTTATCAGTTTCTACACATGTATAATCCTTGTTAATTTAACCCATCTTGGTTCATATTAAATCTTATCTATCTTATCTTTAAAAAGGCAAATGTGGAAACTTATGAAGTGGATGAGACATATTGAACAAACCCTAAAGTTCATGCAGTTGTGTTTTCATATTTGGTCTTTGCATGTATCAGTAACAGGAACACAGATACAGAGAAAAGCATCAATACAATTGCATTTTAACCTTTTACCTTCAAAGATTATACGTGTGTGTATGTGTGTACTACATTGATTTGATATCCTTAGCTAAGAATATTTTAACTGGTACCTACAGTTTAACGTATGTTTCTATCTCAAAATGAATTCTACTGGAGGAAAAGAAACAATTAGAAGTATGATATATAATATACTGCAAGTGTGTGGTACTTAATGGCCTCAAGGCCACATGTGGCCCTCTAGGTTCTCAAGTATAATCCTTTTAATCAAGTCAGTCACAGGGCCACACTTGAGGACCTAGAGGGCCACATGTGGCCTTGAGGCTGAAGGTTCCTTACCCCTAGAAAGTGGAAAAAACTGTATTTAGAGTGAAAACATTTGGATCATAAGCAGGTCTTGAAATTGACAAGTAGTATAACCTTTGGCAGTTTACTTAGAATCTCTGGATGTTAGTTGACTCTGCAAAGTAGAAGTAACACCTGTAAGAAGGGAGCAGGCCCATATGTTGTCTTGTGGTTTCTTCCAACTGTAAGCTCTATAATTCTAAGATTTTACATAGTCTTAATGGAACCTTCTATTACCAGATGTCCTTTAAACACTAATGGTCCAAACGGCCTTTACACATGCCTGTCTTTACAGCATTGCTTTAAAGATAAGTTGATGATTTATCTATTAGGTCCATACCTCAAAGATATCAAAGAGGGAGAAAAAGGTCCTGTATATACAAAAGTTATTTATAGTAACTCAGTTTGTTGTTCCATAGAACTGAAAATTAAGATGGTGTCAATCAACTGGAGAATAGCTGAGCCAATTATGGTAAATTAATATAATGGAATACTATTGTATTGTAAAAAAAATGATGAAGTGGATGATTTAAGAGAAACCTGAGAAGACTTGCATGAATTGGTACAGAGTGAAGCTAACATAAATAGGAAAAAAACTTTTAACATCAATATTGTAGAAAGGAATAAGTCTGAAAGATTTAAAATCTATGATCATTTCAATGATCAATCGTTATCCCAGATCACTGGTGAAGGAGAATGTTGCCAACTTCATAACAGAGTAACAATGGACTAATACTCAGACTTTAAAATACATTTTTGAATATGTTTAATGTGATAATTTGTTGTTTTGGACTGTGCTTATATGAGACAAAGGATTTATATTTTTTTTCTTTCAATGAGGGAGAAGCTGAGAGGAAGAAAAAAAATAATTGCTTGATAATTGAAAAATGTACTTAATTGGTGACATCATCAAATGTATAAATTAATGACGTTCTAGTTACTATTCAGAGCATATTAAGAAGATGTAGTCCCTGCCCTCTTGCAGTTTATAATCTCAAGTAAAAGGTATTAGAGGACAGAGAGACATTACTTGAACAGTCTAGCATTACCTTATCTCTGAAGCCAGAGTTACCATTTCCCCAAATTCCTTCCTCAATTCTCTGGTTGTTCCAGTGGCATTATCATTTCTTTAGTCACCCAAGCTCCAAACCATTGGGGGTGATTTCTCACTCCTCTATTGCTCTCCTCTCAATCAAGTCATTCAATTCTCTCCTTTATTTAACAATATCACTTTTATTTAGCTCTTTCTACTTTTATGATGTTTTCATTTAGCCCTTCTTATTTACTCTCTAGTATCCATTCCCACTTCCATGACTCTCAGTCTAGTCATACCATATTGTATCTAGTTTATTCCAATTACTTCCTAGCTGGTCTACCTATTTCTAATTTCTCAACTTTGCCTTCACCCTGCCTCCCCCTTTCACCCACATATATCCTGAAATTTCCTGACAGATTAATCTATTTAATTCACAAATTGAATAATGTTGCTTCCATCTCAAAACCCTTCAATGGCTACATATTTCCTACAGATTAACAATCTTTAGTCCAGCATTTAAGGCTCTCCACAATTTGTCTCCATCCTTTCTCACCTTATTTCTCACACTTCTCCAAATCTTATCTTTCTCTATATTTCTCCAAATTTAACCCATTCTTCCCTTTTCTATGGATTTTTCCACTTCTTTACTTTCTAATCAAATTATAACATTCTGTTGGGCAGAAACTGTGCCTTATACCTCTTCATGTTCCTATTAATACCATACATATAATAGTTGCTCAAAAAATCAGCAATATAAATAAACGCATATTGAAAACATAAGATGTATCAGCAACTTCAGAGTACTATTTGATGACTTGAATGTTTATGCACATAGTATATGAAATATATTTTCTATAATTTTCTCTTTTAACATGATAAAGACTTATTTTCCACTTCCATTAGCACATTTAATCCCCATAACTTCCCTGTAAGCTAAGTAGAAGAGTATCATCTCTATTTTAAATATGAGGAAAAGGAGGTTGAGAGAGATAAAGGGACTTACCCCAAATCACACATTTAGTAAGTAGTGAAGCTTTCTACTACACCACTAGTAATATTAGACATAAGTGAATGTAATAACTCAGAACCATGTATTCAAATTCAACATGGAGCAAATATCATTAACTTTTATTTTGCCATTTTTCATCCTGATACTGTTGGAATCTTTGGACTCAGAGATTCTGGGTTCAACTCTTGGCTCACCCACTGTCTTTTTATGTAACCTTGGGAAAGTATTTTACCTACTCTAGCTCTGATTTTTTCTGCTATAAAACAAAGGAGGCAGGAGGACAAGATGAGTATTGAGTCTCCTCTGAGCTTTAATCTATGGTCCTATGAGCCATACTGCAAGGAAGACCTGATCCTTAAGGCTTTGTGCACAAGTAACAGTAGCTACTGCAACCAATAAATACAGCACTTCTGCTTCTCTTCCCCTGAATATTTGCATGTTCCACTTGTTTCCTGCCAGATCGTGCCCCAAGCCATTTATGTTATTCAGTATTTCAAACACATTAAATTGCTTTAGGGCCTCTAGGCCTATGAGTGACTTAGAAGAATGAAATTTAAATTAAATCCAGCCAGTAAAATTCCCCCCTAAAAGGGAAACTGTAAATTTCCCACCACAAAATGCTAACTCTCAACAGTTTTGTTTTCAATACTATATCTTGCAGTCCCACAAACAAGGACACCACCAGAGTTAGCTGTTCCAGAGATAAGGAATATACATGGAATAATATCCCACTTCCAATTGCCTAGGAGTCAAACCATAAATTTTCCTGGAACAGACAGAGAAGCTGGGTCCTAAACCACATCATGTTTTATTGATTGAAGTCAACATTAAAATGGTACTTGGAGGAGAGAGGGCACCAGAAGAAGTACACAGTGGTGTTACATTCCATGGAGTTGCCATAACTGAAATCAACAACCCTTGCCTTCTTCTCTCTATGAAATCCCTACCTGTCTGAGAGGAACAGGATATATCATTGTTACTGATCTAGAGCTCCCCAAGAGTATTGTGTGAGCTTTATTTACCTTCTACAGGTTCAAATAGAATGTAACCCAAGAAGAGTAGATGAATCTATGTATGCACACAGCCTTGACTGTACTTCCAAGTCATGCTTTTCCTGGGACAGTGTAGCGGCAAGCACCCCAAGGGTCCTCAGGGTTTGCCGCCAATACAGGTTCTTGGATCTGCTTTGATAAAGGAAAGCAACTCAAAATGAGTTAACAAGCTTACTTTAATCAGTCAGACACATATCGTCTACCCTGTTCAGGGGAAAAAGGTCAGCACCCCGAACTTCAAAGCATACAGGCAGAATTATCAAGACAGAAACAGATCAA